>NW_022589704.1:1456683-1511290 GCF_004348235.1 Phoca vitulina | reverse complement strand
CCCCCGCACACTGGCGGCCCCGCCCCTCACCTGGAAGAGCCTGGTCTTCTGGTACATGGTGCCGTAGCCTTCTCGGTAGCTCAGGTAAAACATGCCGGTGAAGCTGGAGCCATCGGGCCACAGGTAGGTGCCCAGCCCGTGGCGGTGGTCGCGGTAAAACTGCCCGCGGTAAGACTGCGAAGAGAGCCCCGCGCCGGGCGCGCCTGAGAAGCTGCTCCTCCCCCCCCCCCCCCCCCCAGCCTTCCCGAGCCACTCTGGCCACAGGCCCCCTTCAAGCTGGGTGCATGGTGTCTGTGAGAGATGGTCACCTACGCGCCGCAGAGCAGGTGCCAGGCGGTCCGCGCCCCCGTGGCCGCGCTCGCCCTCGCCTGCCCTAGCTCAGGCAGGGGCGTCTGGACAGGTGTTGGTACAGCCATGACTGGGTTTGGGTGGGAGCCGGCTCCGCTCAGGAGCTCTGCCCGGGCTCAGCTCCATCCTGCCTGGGTTCACGGGCTGCAGGCTGGCCCGGGTAGGGGAGGGGGCACCAGCCTCAGGCTCCCCTGCGTGGCCCCAGGGGCAGGCTATGGACCCTGGTGGGGAGCACTGGTGTGGCTTTGATTTAAAACGCCTCCATACTGAGCCATGGATGCGGGCATCTGTCCGCTCTCGTCCCAAGCCCCACCGATGTTAGGGGCGGGTCTGTCCGAGCCTGCCCCTCTCCTGGGGTCTCAGGAGGAAAAAAGAATGTGATACCCATTCCGAGCACTTTCCAACAGCCAGACCGGACCCTGGTGCATGGCTGACAGCCTCTTTCCACACCAGGAGCAGGCCGGGCCCGGCAATGCTCAGAGACCACTCTGGAGGAATAGGATGCTGCCTGCTGCCTGCTGCCTGCTTAGTGTCCCTTCTCTTTCCTCTGGTAATGGAGAGGACTCCCTATGGGGTTGGCGGTGGACTGACCCCAGCCCCCAGGCACATGGTACCAAGGCTGGCCAACCTGAGGACTCCTGACCCCCAGCCCCAGCCCTGACCTGGGCTTGGCCACAGGACCCATGCCCAAGCCAGACTAGTGCCCTGCTAGGGCCTTTCCTCTTCCAGGAGCATGTGATGCAGCTCCCGTGGGCTTGCCAGATGGCGGAGGGTCAGTCTGGACCCCCCACATGGAGATGGGGAGAGAGGGGCCCAACAGGGTCATTGGAATCCCTGGATCCAGCCAAGCCTAGGGCCACATGACCCCCAGTGATGGACTTTTCAGTTCCAAGAGCCAACAAAGGCCCTTTTCAGTCTCACCTGGGTTGAATGTAGGCTCAGTTACGGTTCTGAGGAGCCCGTCCAGCGCAAGGACACTCACTGAGCAGAGAGGCACTGGGCTGGGGCTGCCCATCTTCCGCCAACACCCATCTAATTAACATGGTTTTGTGGAGCAAATCAGAGTCCACCAAACTTTAAAAAAAATGTTGACTGGCAAATTGTTTGTGTAGAACTGCAGGGGGGACATTTAACCCTCTGGTTACTTGGGTGTGTATGCATGTGGATTTCTGTCCACTCCCCGGGAGAAAGCACCGGAGGGACCCTGTCCATCGTTGGCTCCACCCCTCCCTGGCCCTCCACACAGACCAGGAGCCTCATCTCACCAGCCGGAGCTGACATGCTTGGTCCGGTCCTTTGAACACAGTTAACGTGTTTAAGGTCACTGCTCATGAGTGGCATGCCCTCTTGTCCCCTGGCCTCTCCAGTTCGTGAGCTGGATGAGCATCTGCTCAGTGGACCGGAGGTCCCTGCCAGGCAATAATGAAGCCGTGGCTCCATCACAATACCCCCACCCGACTGTGGTCTCCCTTCATGGGGAGAACCTGTGCTCTGCAGGACAGGTCACCCAAACCTCCCAAAAGCCATGAACGGGGCCGTGGGACACTACAGTGTTGGGACAAAGGAGAACCCAGCTGAGAACTAAGACAATAAACAACCCACAGGGGTCCATGCTTGATCACTGACGTCACGGTGACTTGCATTCGTCAACAGCAGCTCCACACACGCTTCAGTCCCAGCCATCCTGGCCTCTGTTCTGGTCACAGGAGGTCTGGAGGGCCCTCTGAGCGTGGGGTGCATTCCTGGCGAAGGACCGGGCCTGAACCAGGGCCCCACCAGTCCACTGCCCTTGGAGCTACTGAATCAAAGTCCCCTACAGGGACATCTTCCCACCTCACACTCGTACCCATGCTCTGAAAATCTCCCTGCTGGAAGAACAGGCAGCCACAGCTCGGGTGTCGGCCACGGTGCTGCCCAAGGCCGTGGCTGCCCCACCCTCCCCGAGGCCCCAGGGGGAGCAGCTTCGGCAGCCAGTCTGCTGGGGTCTCCCCTGGGGTCCCGGACATGGCCTACTGCGTGGGCTCTAGAGCGTGCTTTCACTTGATTGTTAAAAAGATCCTTTCCCTCTGCTTAACCTTAAATATAAAGCCATTTCACCAACATAAATACAACTTCATACAGTAATTTGTGATTTTAAAACAGTCACCCAGAATAAGAATTTATCTTAAGTAATACTTCCCAAGCTTCGACCTGGGGACACCCAGGCCAACCGCAGGCATGACCCTGGAAGTCTGTGAGAATGTTTCTCTCCAGACATTTCTCATGTGGGAAAGACATTAGCCTAACACCCTTCCTGGCCGGTGGTCTGCAAGTTCACCTCACGTCCCTCTTAGGAGAGACCAGGGCCGCCCGGGTGCTGAGGCAGTTGAGCGTCTGACTCTTGATCTCAGCTCAGGTCGTGATCTCAGAGTCATGAGATGCAACCCCATGTCAGGCTCTGCGCTAGGAATGGAGCCTGCTTAAGACTCTCTCTCTCCCTCTCCCTCTGCCCACCACCCTGCTCCCTCTCTCCCTCTCTTAAAAATAAAGAAAAAAAAAGAAAAAGAAGAGGAGAGAGCGGTGGCTGGCTGACACTGGCCAGGAGGGAAGGAGCAGTGGGAGCTGGTTACCTCGCCCGTGGGCCAAGAGAATTCACCATTGCCCAGCTTCATGTCCAGCCCGAAGTCCCCTCGGTATACACAGCCATCCTGCCACTCTTGCACGCCTTGGACCAGCTGGATGTAGGTCTCTTTCAGGTCCTGCTCCCCGGGGGGACCCTCGGACTCCTCCTCCTCCTCCAGGGCCTCTGGGATGTCCCTAGGAAGGTGAAGAGCAGGGCAGGGAGGACCCACACTGGCACAGGCCTGAGGAGTGACGGTGGAGAGAACCACACGCCATCTCAGTCCTTCCTCCCAACAACCCCCCCAGGGCAGATGCTGTTGCTACCCCCATTCTGCAGAGGGAAACTGAGGCACGGGGGTGCAGTAATGGCCCAAGTGGGCAACCTGTGTGTGTCTCACGTGGCTAAATGGCTGCCAGTGCTCTGGAGGCATGACCAGCTCTAGTACCTGGAAGCAGATGGTTGCCCCACTCCAGCTGGTTGTGGGGCAAGCCTGTGCCTTCTACCAGCCCAGAGCGCCCCTGGCAGGGGCTTCACTCAGGAGCCGGCAGCCTGGCCCACAGCTGGGCAGGAAGTGGACACTCGGCAGACATGCATGGACTAATGAAAGGTCTAAAGAAGGAGAGGGAGCTTTGGTCCCAGAGGAGCAGCAAGCTGACCAGTAAGCAGACAGAGGGAAGGCCGCGGGGATGGGTGGGTGCACAGCAAGGGGCAGAGAATGGGCATCAAGGTGAGTTTGCTTCTTTTCTGCTCTTGCTATCTAAAAGTACAAGTCCTAACTTAAAAGGGGACCTACTCCTACCCCCCATCACACACACACGGCCCCCCTCTCTGCCTCCCTCTCAAGTCGGAAGGGCACTCTGGGGACTCTGCGTCTTGGTGTCTCTGGTCTACGGACCTGTGCAACTGTCAGGTGGACGGTCTAGCGGGGCTGCTCAAAGCACAGAAACCTCCAGACTTTGGTCCCCTACACCAGCCAGCCCTCCCATGCCAGCTCTGAGCCACAGGGGCTTAACAAAGCATTGCCCAAAGAAGGGACACAAAATCTCCTGTGAACACAAGAATCTCCATTTGCCGTGTTGTGATGCATCTGTACAAAAAGCCAGGAAAAACAGACACCCACACGCAACAATGACAAAATCTGGGGGCTCAGATTTGGTTTGTTTTTTCTTTGCTTACCTGTGGCTACGGGTTGAGTTGTGTCCCTACCCTCCCCCCTAACACACACACAATCCTCTACTGGAGCCCAAATCCTAGCACCTCACCATGTGACTGTACTTGGAGACAGGATCTTCACAGAGGTGACCAAGTTAAAGTGCGGTCATTAGGGTGGGCCCGGTCCAATGTGACTACTGTCCTTCAGCCAAGGGGAAGTGTGGACACAAAGAAACACATGAAGAGAAGATGACGTGTAGACACAGGAAGAAGACAGCCATTTACAAGCCAAGGAGAGTGGCCTGGAGCAGAGTCTCCCTCACACCCTCAAAAGAGACCACCCTGCCCACACCTTGACCCTGGACTTGCAGCCTCCAGACTGATAGACAATACATTTCTCTTGTTTAGGCCACTCAGCCTGTGGTGGCCTGTCGCAGCCCTAACAAACTCATACGCCACTTCTCTTCCCACTTGGCTGCATGGCACAGATCCTACTTCCTTAATTAAACAAGTAGGAACAAATGGAAATTTTCCTTAAAAAAATGAATGGAAATGAGTTTAACATCAAGCAAGAACATCATTAACACCACCAGTCAGCTGTAGGGGTCCCTGGAAATGGTCAGCTGGCAAGGTGAGCAAGGGCTTGACCATCTGGTCCTGCCGCCAGACAGGTTCCTTCCCCCCCCCCCCCCCTTGTGACTCAAGGACATTCTTCATCGGTAAAAGAGGGGCTATGTCAGTCCGTTCAGACTATTACCAAGCCCCACAGGCTGGGGGGCTTGGACCGCACACATTTATTTCTCACAGTCTGGAGGCTGGCAGCCTGAGACCGGGGGGCCTGCAGACTCTGTTCCCAGTGAAGGCCAGCTTCCTAGTTCATAGATGGCCGAAAGAGAAAGCTTTAGCTTTTTCCTCTTCTTATAAGGGAACTAATCTTATCATGGGGCCCCACCACCTCATCTAAGTCTATTCCCCAAAAGCCCCATCTCCAGGGCTGGGTGTGCGGGTGCATGGAGGACGGATGATCCATGGGAGAGGTGTGCTGGCCAGAGGAGAGCAAGGCGGCCTGGCAACCAGGGGTCTCGGGCTGGAGCCTGGGGAAAGGCAGGGGCCAGTGGGAGTGGGAGCAGCTGCAGACCGAGGCGGAGCTTCCGGGACCTCGGCCCACCCTCCGGGAATGCACCCCATGCTCCCTCCAGAGAGCCCTCCAGACCTCCTGTGACTAGGACAGAGGCCAAGATGGCTGGGGCTGAAGCGTGTGCGGAGCTTCTGTCGACGAATGCAAGTCACCATGACATTGGGGGTGAGGGCTTTAACATGAATTCTGGGAGTGGGGAAGAGCCAGGGAGACACAGTTCAGTCCATAACAGGGACAAATACAATAGAATTACAGGCTGGGTTTCACAAGATGCCAAGGTAAGACTCTAAGGGCAGCCCCTGGCCCAAAGTAGACCTGAGATGTGTCACATTGCTCACAGATACCATACTGTGAAGAAGCTGTACCAACTTGGGAACTCCACAGTATAAAGCAGATGTTCCTCACGGCAGGGATGTCCACTATCACCACTGCTATTCAACATAGTATTGGAAGTCCTAGCCACAGCAATCAGACAACAAAAAGAAATCAAAGGCATCCAAATTGGCAAAGAAGAAGTCAAACTCTCACTCTTTGCAGATGATATGATACTTTATGTGGAAAATCCCAAAGACTCCACCCCAAAACTGCTAGAACTCATACAGGAATTCAGTAAAGTGGCAGGATATAAAATCAATGCACAGAAGTCAGTGGCATTCCTATACACCAACAACAAGACAGAAGAAAGAGAAATTAAGGAGTTGATCCCATTTACAATTGCACCCAAAACCATAAGATACCTAGGAATAAATCTAACCAAAGAGGCAAAGGATCTGTACTCAGAAAACTATAAAATACTCATGAAAGAAATTGAGGAAGACACAAAGAAATGGAAAAACGTTCCATGCTCATGGATTGGAAGAACAAATATTGTGAAGATGTCAATGCTACCTAGAGCAATCTACACATTCAATGCAATCCCCATCAAAATACCATCTACTTTTTTTAAAGAAATGGAACAAATAATCCTAAAATTTGTATGGAACCAGAAAAGACCCTGCATAGCCAGAGGAATGTTGAAAAAGAAAAGCAAAGCTGGCGGCATCACAATTCCGGACTTCCAGCTCTACTACAAAGCTGTCATCATCAAGACAGTATGGTACTGGCACAAAAACAGACACAGAGATCAATGGAACAGAATAGAGAGCCCAGAAATGGACCCTCAACTCTATGGTCAACTAATCTTTGACAAAGCAGGAAAGAATGTCCAATGGAAAAAAGACAGTCTCTTCAACAAATGGTGTTGGGAAAATTGGATAGCCACATGCAGAAGAATGAAACTGGACCATTTCCTTACACCACACACAAAAATAGACTCCAAATGGTTGAAAGTCCTCAATGTGAGACAGGAGTCCATCCAAATCCTAAAGGAGAACACAGGCAGCAACCTCTTCGACCTCAGCCGCAGCAACTTCTTCCTAGAAACATCGCCAAAGGCAAGGGAAGCAAGGGCAAAAATGAACTATTGGGACTTCATCAAGATAAAAAGCTTTTGCAAAGCAAAGGAAACAGTCAACAAAACCAAAAGACAACTGACAGAATGGGAGAAGATATTTGCAAATGACATATCAGATAAAGGGCTAGTGTCCAAAATCTATAAAGAACTCATCAAACTCAACACCAAAAGAACAAAGAATCCAATCAAGAAATGGGCAGAAGACATGAACAGACATTTTTCCAAAGATGACATCCAAACGGCCAACAGACACATGAAAAAGTGTTCAAAATCGCTCGGCATCAGGGAAATCCAAATCAAAACCTCAATGAGATACCACCTCACACCAGTCAAAATGGCTAAAATTAACAAGTCAGGAAACGACAGATGTTGGCGGGGATGCGGAGAAAGGGGAACCCTCCTACACTGTTGGTGGGAATGCAAGCTGGTGCAGCCACTCTGGAAAACAGTATGGAGGTTCCTCAAAAAGTTGAAAATAGAGCTACCATATGATCCAGCAATTGCACTCCTGGGTATTTACCCCAAAGATACAAAAGTAGGGACCCGAAAGGGTACGTGCACCCCGATGTTTATAGCAGCAATGTCCACAATAGCCAAACTGTGGAAAGAGCCAAGATGTCCATCGACAGATGAATGGATAAAGAAGATGTGGTATATATATACAATGGAATATTATGCAGCCATCAAAAGGAATGAGATCTTGCCATTTGCAACGACGTGGATGGAACTGGAGGGTATTATGCTGAGCGAAATAAGTCAAACAGAGAAAGACGTGTATCATATGACCTCACTGATATGAGGAATTCTTAATCTCAGGAAACAAACTGAGGGTTGCTGGAGTGGGGGGTGGGGTGGGAGGGATGGGGTGACTGGGTGATGGATACTGGGGAGGGTATGTGCTCTGGTAAGCGCTGTGAATTGTGCAAGACTGTTGATTCTCGGATCTGAACCTCTGAAACAAATAATGCAATATATGTTACGAAAGAAAAAAAGAAGAATGTAACAGGAGGGGAAGAATGAAGGGGGGGAAATCGGAGGGGGAGAAGAACCATGAGAGACGATGGACTCTGAAAAATAAACTGAGGGTTCTAGAGGGGAGGGGGGTGGGAGGATGGATTAGCCTGGTGATGGGTATTGAGGAGGGCACGTTCTGCATGGAGCACTGGGTGTTATGCACAAACAATGAATCATGGAACACTATATCTAAAACTAATGATGTAATGTATAGGGATTAACATAACAATAAAAAAATTAAAAAAAAAATAAAGCAGATGTTCCTAAGGCCACGAGAAGGTGACACAGAAAGGCAGAGTGGGTGAGCCAGAAGGAGTGTGCAGAGATCAGGCAGGGGCCTCGTAACCCAGGGTTGTAATTTTCCTCAGTGGTGGCTGATACAACGTTGAGGTTTTCCTGTCTCTCCAGAGACAAGTTTTAAAGGGCAAAATAAGTTTTAGCAGTTTTTTAACATCTGCCCCAATGCTGGATCCCAGCTAAGTGGTCCCCAGGGTCAGGCTGGGACCCCCTGTGGGAGCCCCCACCCCACCCCTCACCTTGTGGTAAAGAGCATATCCATTGTGCTGGAGCTCTCCAGGGTCCCCAGGTCCTCGGTGGGGGCAGCAAGCTCACCGCCCCTCCCCACCAGCTGATTATCATAGATGTCAACATCTGGGATTTCATAATAGAAGGCTGAGGAATAACTATTTTCCATGCCTCTCGTCCTTGAACCTGGAAGCAAAGCCAGGGACCCACATTAGCCCTCAGAGCTCCTGGCGGGCGCCAGGGACAGGCCCGCAGCCCCCCATCCGCGTCAGAGAAACGAAGCCCCATCCCCCCAACCTGGTCGACGCCCCTATCCTATTGGAAACTTCCGGAGAAACCTTGCCAGCACCCCGAGGATGTCCCCGTCCCTCCAGTGGGGCGGGAACCCCATTAAGGGCGGTTGGAGCCACCCTCGCACGACCTCTTAGGGCCCTGTGTTGGGGTCAGTATTACGGCTGCTAATGGCCCCAGAGGGGCCACAAACAGTAGGCGCCCCTCCCCCACGGGCCTCTGAAGCCAGCCCGCGAGGGGTGGACGGGCAAGTGCGGGGACACGGTCCTCACCCGACCTCACACTCACAGCCTCTGAAGTCCGCCAGGCCCCAAGTTTCCTGCCTGTCCCGGCCCCGGGAAGACAGAGGGCCATGGCCAGGGCCGTCGAGTCCCCGGCACAGGCCTCCCCCGCCGCCCCCGCAGAGCTCCGGGACACGCCCCTTCCCGGCTCCCCGCGCTCCCGCCGGGATCCCAACCGCACCCCTGCCGCGGGGCCGCACCGAGGCTCGGAGAACTGGCACCCACCGCTCCTGGTCCGCCCAGGGCAGCGGCCAACACGGAGCAGCCCAGAGCCGCGCCCCGAGCCGAGAGCGTCGGGTTTCCCTGGAGACCCACCCGCCGCCCACGTGCCCGCTGCGGCTCTCGGCCTCCGCCAATCCCCGCGCCCGGCCCCGCCCACGGGCGTCCTCGGCCGGACGCGGGGCGCCCCTCCGTGACCTCACTGGGCCCCGGGCGCGCGCGCCCCCGCCGAGCCCCCCACGCCTCTGCGCGCGCCGGCCTTCCGTCTGAGCCCCGCCAGAGAGAGGCGCGGGGACCCGGCCGGCCCGTCTCCACCGCGGACACCTACGTCCACGTCCAGCAGAGGACGGGGAGCCAGCTCTGGGCCAAGGGCTCCTCGGGGGGGAGCGCTAAATGCTCCAGCGGCCCCGCGAAGAGCGCACGGGGACTGTGCCCATGAGACACCGGAGGAAACCGAGGCACAGTGAGGTTAACTTGTCCACCGCCACGTGCCAACACGCCGTAAAGCCAACATCTGAAGAGCTCTGCCGGACTCCAAAGCCGGTTTTTGTCGGTTCCGTACGAGTTTGTGGCAGGCACGGAGCGGAAGCTTCTGGTCCGGTGCGGGGACAAGGCGACCTATGGGTTCCAGATCACGGAGACAAGAAGGATTAGCTCTGTGGACCGAGGCGTCACTGGAGAGGACTGCGGAGAGGGAGTCCTGAATAGGGCTTCAGAGGATGCGCAGGAGCTCTCCAAACAGAGGAAGGAGCGAGGTGCAGCGAACTGGACTAGGATGCGCAGAGGCACAGCGGTGGGAAACGGCTCAAGGGCTTTCTGCAACTGAAGCCATTGGAGCCTCTGAGAGGTGGGGCTCTCTGCAGGCGCAGGGTCCGGGGTCCTCAGCCCAGGCTGCCCTTTAGAACATGGGGAAAGGGATACGCGAAGCCCGTGCCCAGTCCCTTCCCCAGTGGCTAGATTCTGGCTAGGGTTCTGGGGTGCTTCCTCCAGCCCTCTATCTCCCAATTCACCTCTCTTCTCCCTTCATACCTACCTTGGTTCCTGGATCCCCTCTCTCTTTACCTCTTATCCTTCCCCCTCAGGTCCCATCTCTGCCCTGCTCCCTCCCATTGCAGCTTGGGAATTTTAAGCACAAACTAAACTGTCTTTAAAATTCCTTTGGGGGGCGCCTGGGTGGCTCAGTGGGTTAAGTGTCTGACTCTTGATTTCTGCTCAGGTCATGATCTCAGGATGGTGGAATCGTGCCCCCCACATGGGGCTCTGCTCAGTGCAGAGTCTGCTTCTCCCTCTGCTCCTCCCCCCACTCCCGCTCTGTCTCTAAAATAAATAAATAAAATCTTTAAAAATAAAATAAAATTCCTTTGCTATGAAAAGAGAAAGAGGGACGCCTGGGTGGCTCAGTCAGTTAAACGTCTGCCTTCGGCTCAGGTCATGATCCCAGGGTCCTGGGATGGAGCCCTGCATCAGGCTCACTGCTCAGGGGGGAGCCTGCTTCTCCCTCTCCCATTCCCCCTGCTTGTGTTCCCTCTCTCGCTGTCTCTCTCTCTGTCAAATAAAATCTTAGAGAGAGAGAGAAATGGTCAACTTCAAAATATCCTACAAACTTGGTAAACCATACCATCTGTTGCAGGTTGAATGGCATCCCCCCAAAACATTAAGTTTAAATCCTAAGCCTTGATACCTGTGAATGACCTTATATGGAAATAGGGTCTTTGCAACTAATCAAGTCAAGAAGTCATACTGGATTAGGATGTGCCTTAAACTAAATGACTAGTGTCCTGATAAGAAGAGGGAGATTTGGAGACCCCAAACACACAGGGAAAAATAAACTTCTGTTGTTTTAAGCTACCGAGTTTGTGATGTTTTGTTACAGATGAATCAGAAAAAAACATTTACTATTATTAGAATAAAACAAAGTGCAATATCATTGTATACAGGGTTGCAAGACAGCTACTTTTCACTGAAACGGATCCTGGAAAGACGTCCCTGAATGACACTGGCCATCAGAAAAACCTGAATAAGTCTTATGTGGCAACTATGTGGACATTAAATGATTTGGGTTTTTTTAAGAATTTATTTGCGAGAGCACACGCACAAGCGGGGGGGGGGGGGGGAGTGGCAGAGGG
This sequence comes from Phoca vitulina, assembly GCF_004348235.1. NCBI lineage: Eukaryota > Metazoa > Chordata > Mammalia > Carnivora > Phocidae > Phoca > Phoca vitulina. Next base: position 1,500,141 of record NW_022589704.1, on the reverse strand, counting down.
AGAGGGAGAAGCAGACTCTCCGCTGAGCAGGGAGCTCAACTCGGTGCTTGATTCCAGGACCTGCAGGACCTGGAGATCATGACCTGAGCTGAAGGCAGACACAACCCACTGAGCCACCCAGGAGCCCCTAAACGATGTTAACTTTTTAAAAGTTAGAGTGATGAACCAAAAATTAAGAAAAATAAAAATACTGGTATATGAAGAAATGAAAATTTAACAGCAAATAGTTTTATTTCATATGAACTGTGTTTTACAATAAAAGGGAAAATAAAATGCAGAAATTACAAAGGGCAATTTATTAGGAAGCGGATAAAAGGGAACAAACATAAAGCTGCACTAAAAGGCACCTCAGCCGGCAATACAATTATTAGTTCCTAAGAGGAAGCGAAGCCAGGCAGCCTACCAACAAAACGATATAGAGGATACTGGAGGGGACCCCCTGTCCTCCGCATGGCAGCTGGAGAAGCCCACCTCCCCGAGCCCAGCTGGGGCCCTGCTACCCGCCCCCTCCACGGCCAGACCGGCTCCGGGACGGGTGCCCGCGTCGGTGAGCCACCCCCCACCCCGGGCGCAGGGACAGGCACTGCAGCACTAGAAGCCCAGCCTCGCAGGTCTGCCCCGGCCGCGCTCTGTCCAGCCCAGGATGCCCGGGAGAGAACACCGCCCTCCCGCGCAGGATCGCGGCTCCCGGTCCTCCACGTTCCCCAGGGACCGCCCATTCATCCCAACGTCCCGGCCCCGCCCGCCCCGCTGCGGCCAATCCCACTCGCCCGCCGGTCCACGAGCCCAGCCAATGGCCGCAATCCCCATCCGCAGCCAATCAGAGGATGAGCCCTGCTCTGCCCCGCCAATGCGGACGCAGCCAGAGCCCCGCGGGTGGGACCCTCGGAGGCCTTTAGGACCCCGGGGGTGCCCGGCGGGCCGCCCGGCCGCCCAAACTAGTCCCGCGGACCGGGCGTCCCGGCGCGGGTCATGGACCCGGGACAAGCCAGCCGCCGCGAGGTCCCCGGGGTCGCCTCGCCCGCGCCGCCGCCGTTCGTGCGCGTCGCCCCCTCGCTGTTCCTCGGGACTGCGCGCGCCGCGGCCGCGCCTGAGCTGCTGGCGCGCGCGGGAGTCACCCTGTGCGTCAACGTCTCGCGCCAGCAGCCCGGCCCGTGCACGCCCGGCGTGGCCGAGCTGCGCGTGCCCGTGTTCGACGACCCGGCCGAGGACCTGCTGGCGCACCTGGAGCCCACCTGCGCCGCCATGGAGGCTGCGGTGCGCGCCGGCGGCGCCTGCCTGGTCTACTGCAAGAACGGCCGCAGCCGCTCGGCCGCCGTCTGCACCGCCTACCTCCTGCGGCACCGCGGCCTCAGCCTGGCGCGGGCCTTCCAGGTGGGGCGGGCCTCCCAGGTGGGGCGGGCCTCCCAGGTGGGGCGGGCCTCCCAGGTGGGCGGGCCTCCCAGGTGGGCGGGCCTCCCGGCGTTAGGGGCGCGGAGCACCTTGAGGCGCTGCGGTCAGCCTCTGCTTTTCGTCCGCAGGCCGTGAAGAGCGCGCGCCCGGTGGCCGAGCCCAACCCGGGGTTCTGGTCTCAGCTGCAGAAGTACGAGGAGGCCCTGCAGTCCCTGCCGCGCCTGTCCGGGGAGCCCTCGGGACCGTGCTCCGGAACTAGAGGAGATGAGCTCCAGAATGAGCCCTAGTCCTGCAGCCCTTGGAGAGCACCCAGCCCCCAATGCGGGGTGCGTGGAGTTGGAGGTAGTTGAAGCGCTGACTGGAGGGGGTCTTTCTCCTCCTTCCTTACTGTCGCACACAGTTTTCATTTTCCGATTCTTCCTGAAAGGCTGCGCGTTTCTGTCCCGTTTGACAGTTAGGCGGGAGTGTGTCCACTGAAGAGGGGACTGGAAGCGTTCCTTCCTTGGTCAGCAGCTTTACCAGACAGGGCTGGGTCAGGGAAATCCAAACCACGTGAGGAGTTTTAGGCAGAAAGGTCTTTAATACAGAGGGCAAGGCCAGGGAGCCCGGATCAGGAGATGGGAGGGTATGGGAGTCATGGAGACCCCCCCGACCGCAGTCGTGGCCGCCTGCCACTCTCATGTGGCTGCTGCTGGAGGACACCAGACTGCCGGCAAAGCCTCGCGCCTGCCACTGTTGGAGCCCACGGGGCTTTTCCCAGACGCCACACTGGTCCCCTCTCAGGATCTGGCGCAGGATCCAGACCTGTAAGTGCTGCAGCACAGGCCGGGCTGTGAGGCTGCCTGACCACAGCCTGGCGCCTGCGCCCACCTCCGACCTTACCGACCTCCCAGTTTCCACAGCAGCACTGAGCCCCCGCCTCACATCCCACAGCCACCCTCGTGTGGAAGATGCACTCACCACCTGTGCGGCTGAGCGTGTCGACTCCTCTTGTGGTTCAGGCACACCTCACCTGGATCCTGTGGTCTAAAGACTATACCAGAAAATTAATCACCATCAACACCTCTGAAATAAGATAGCAGGAGGGAAAAAGGGGGGGAAACTGGGTTACAATATAAATTACAGATAATACAGCGCCCGGTTAATATATGCTGCTATATACATATCAAGGTAATTAATAAAATATCATAATTAGTGTTTAATATTTCCACTCCCCACTACTCATTTCATGCTCTTCTCCTCAGCCAGCACCTCGCTGGTCCTGGTCTTTTCCTGGTGAGGTGATTTGAGCCTCCATTCTGAAGGGCCCTGAGTGGCCCTGTCTGCATGGGGGCTGTGGCCTCCCTCACCTCGTCCTCAGTGGGGAGTACTGAGGGCATCAGGAGAATGTCCGAAGCTCAGCATACTCCTCCTGGCCCCACTGAGCGGCAGCAAAGCCCAGCTGCTCCTTCAAAGTCAGGACCAGGCACTCCACCCAGCCCAGCAGCCCCGGATTTGCCTGTTGCCTCTGTGGCCTGAGGAGCCCAGAATGGTCAGGTGGTGTCTCAGCCTGCCATCCAGGGGGACACCTGTGTCCCTGGTAGAAGCATCATACCTGGGAACAAATCCTCTGACCCAGCAGAGCCCAAAGTTGTGGGGATGGGAAACTCACACTTTGTGAGGCACTGGGATGGCCATGAAAGGGGCCCTCTCCCCGCCCCCCCGTTACACCTACACCTGGGTTCTGACTGTGACAGGAGTGACACCCTTTGTTGGTCTCTGGCTGCAAGCATATACCACACCTTGGAGGTGGGCACCCAGCCCCTGGCAATATCACCAGTCAGCAGCTCCCGCCCCCACGTGCTGCAGCCTGTCATGACCTGCCTGTAGCTCACTGCGGCCGAGCCACCACCTACCACCTTTGTGCAGGGCTTGTGGGCTGCCTCACTCTCTCCAAGCCGCTCAGAGCTCATGTCGCCTTGCCATCACCCCCTTCCATACAGGGGCTACTGCCACCGTGTCCACTCGGTAGGCGAGGCTACAGTGACTTGGAGGTGAGCCGAGCAGTCTACCAGGACCTGAGTCCAAGTTTTTACCCAGCATGCTCACGGCACCTTTCATGGGCCCCCCCCCCCCCCCCGCAGCCGCCAGCCCGTCTGGCTGACCTGGCTCTGGATAACGAAGGTGCAAGGCCACAGAGCTGAGCCAGGTTGAAAGACATCTGTGGGCCACATCAGTGTTTTACCCACCAGTTCCGTTTGAGAAGCTCTTACTAGAGGCCCCGTTCTCCCGAGGACCTCTGGCTGCCTCCACGTGCACCTCCCAGCAGGGGAGGCAGGGACCCGTCCCCTCCCTGGCACAGTGCACCTGAATGGTGGTGCCAGTCCATGAGCATTAGGGGAAGGCTGGGTGTAGGCAGTATTGACTGCTCCAGCCCACCCAAGCCAGCTAGGATTTGATCACCAGAAGACTGGAGTATGGCAATTCCTGTGGGAGAAACCCCAGCCTCTGAGAGCCCCAATTCCACGTTCCTCTCCCTGGGCCAGGTCACGTGGGGAGAGGGGAGAAGTGCATTGCAGCTGCTCCCAGCCCCGCTCCCCTGGATAGCGGCTTTCCAGCTTTCCGGAGGGCTGGAGTGTAATGCAGCCCCCTGCTGCAGGGTAAGGGAGGGCAGCCAGACTGGCTACAGGGAAGGGCCTTGGCGCTGTGTTGAAGGCACGGTCCCCTGCAGGACAGAGACAGGGTGGAAACTGAGGACAACCACAGCCCTCCACCTGTGAGCCTCACAGTTCACAAGGTGCCTTAGTGGGCCGGCTTTAGTCCTGCAAAACAGATGTGTTTGCTCTAAAACTGGCTTATGTTGGTTCCTTACATAAATGTGGGGTAGCAGGCACCCCCACCCTGCGTGGAGAGGGGGTAACAGCTGTGGACCAGCAAGGCTGCCCCACTCCACCCGTCCTATGTGCAGAATTGGCCTTGGGGAGATGCACAGGGCCCTCCAGCAGAGAAGGGATGAGATGAAACCCCTGCTTCCCCAACTCCAGGGGACCAGGAAGACAAGAAGCCCTTGATGGCTTCTGAGGGCACAGGTGGTTGGTCATGAGGGGATGAGGGCAGGCTAGTGTGGGTACCCATGTGCAGTCCTGATGTTCCTCTAGCCCGAACCAACTGGCCTCGGGGAAAGGGCTCAGAGAAGCTCCTAAGATTGCAAATACAATCTAAAACCCTCTGCCCTTGGCACCTCAAGAACCCCACCACGTGGGCAGGCACTGGGCCACGTGAACTCAGAGAGGACCAATTAGACCCCAGCTCTCTCTTCTTTTGAGTCTTAGACGTAGAACTGACCTCCTCCTCCAGGTGACTGCAGGAGCCCTGGGATTCCTGGGGGGTTTGGGGTTGTGTTACCCCAGCTAAGAGGACCCAAGGGAAAATTAAAGCAATGCTTCAGTGCACGTGCTCCACATGGGTGGACCTGGTCCTCCCTCCCAGCCAACCATTCCTCCCACCCCTCCCCTGCTCCCAGGGAGGAAGGCGGGCGCCATCACATGGGTTACAGACAGGGACAGAGTCCAGAGGATTAAAGGCTACTTGGGGATGATGCCTGGCTGGGTGCAGCGTCTGTCCCACACAACGATGGAGCAGAGGAGAGCGGTGTGTGAGGCTCCTGGATGCCCTTCCAGGCCCCAGAGCCCCTTCTCCCCAAAACTGTGAATTCTTACATCATGGTAACAGCACCATCTTGGTGGCCCCTCTCATTCCATGGCTTCTGGTCGATCTTGAAGCCTCCCTGGTGTGCAGCCCTCTCCTCTGGGCCCAGGCCTCTGGACAGGACCCTGCAAGGCGGGATGGGGAGCAGGCCAGATCCCTGCTACGGCCCCAGCACTCACCAGCTCAACAGTGGGGCCTCCAGGGCCCAGCCAGCCCTTAAGACAGCACTTTCTGCGATGATGGAATATCCACTGGGACCAACAGTTGCCACTAGCCACACAGTACCCCCCACACACGTGGAGACCTTGAAATACAGCTATGCCAGGGAGGAACCAAACTCATAACTGTATTTCATTTAAATCTAAATAGCCACACACGGCTAGTACTACCTTATCAGACGGCACAGCCCTAAGGCCCCCGAACTCCACATGGCCCACAACACAGACCACTGGTCTCATGGGGGCGGCGGTGAGGGAGGCGTGTATACACTTCCTGGCTTTGCAGGAGCAGAGACTGCACTAGGCAGCCGTTGCCCCAGGAACCCGGCCCACAGCAACCCTCAGGAGCCGGGTCAGAAGAGCACAGGGCTTGGGAAGCCGCTCGGCCACCCGGTGCCTCCAGGCCCCTGCGCGCCCTGGTCCTCCAGTGCACAACAGCCCCGGCACCCGCGCCCAGGAGCCCCAACCCCAGCCCGGCTTGCTGTCCGGCCCGCGCACTTTGCCCCCAGTCCCCCCGCATACGGCTCCCTCGGCTCCCAGCCCGGCCTAACCCTACCTCACATTGCCCCCGGACCCGCACACGGCGTCCCCCGCCCCCCGGCCCGGCCCCCAGTAGAGCGCCCCGGACCTCGGGTCCCCCGCGCACGGCCACCCCGCCCGCCCCCAGCCCAGTCCCGTGCGCACTGCGTCCCCGGCTCCCCGGCCCGGCCCCGCGCACAGCGCCCCCGGCGGCGGCCGAGCGGAGCCCGAGCGGGGCGGTGCACGGCACGGGGCCGGGCCGGGCGGCTCCCGGCGCGACTTCCTGTTGTGCCCGCGCCCCGCCGCCGCCACCGCCGCCGCCCGGCGCCCCTTGCCCGCTCCCCGCGGCCCGGCGCGGCCGCCGCCCATGGATTTCACCTAGCGCGGGCGGCCATGGCGGCGCAGTGCTGCTGCTGCAAGGCGCCCGGCGCCGAGGCCGCGCCCGCCCGCCCGCCGCCGGAGCCGCCGCCCGCCCTGGACGTGGCCTCGGCCTCCAGCGCGCAGCTCTTCCGCCTCCGCCACCTGCAGCTGGGCCTGGAGCTGCGGCCCGAGGCGCGCGAGCTGGCCGGCTGCCTGGTGCTCGAGCTGTGCGCGCTGCGGCCCGCGCCCCGCGCGCTCGTGCTCGACGCGCACCCGGCCCTGCGCCTGCACTCGGCCGCCTTCCGCCGCGCCCCCGCCGCCGCCGCCGCCGCCGAGCCCCCCTGCGCCTTCGCGTTCGCGGCCGCCGGACCCGGGCCCGCGCCGCCGCCCCCGCTGCCCGCCTTCCCCGAGGCGCCCGGCGCGGAGCCCGCCTGCTGCCCGCTGGCCTTCAGGGTGGACCCGTTCACCGACTACGGCTCCTCGCTCACCGTCACGCTGCCGCCCGAGCTGCAGGCGCACCAGCCCTTCCAGGTCATCCTGCGCTACACCTCGACCGACGCCCCGGCCGTGAGTCCGCTGGGGCCGGGGCGGGGGGCGGGGGGCTGGGGGCTGGGCTCGGGGTGCTCCCCGGGCAGCCTCTCCTCGCGCTGCCAGGTGAGGGGGCCTTAACCTGGGCTCCGCGCCTGGGGCACCTGCGGAGAGGGCGGGGCCGGCCTGGCCCTGGGGCGTCCGTGGCCTCGGGCCTGGCACTCCTCCTCCTGGCCCTGGAGTCCTGTTCAGGTGCTCTCAGTGATTTCCAGCGGATGCCTGGGGAGTTTTTAGGAGCCTTGGACAGAGTGAGAGTCCTGGTGTTGGCCAGTGGGTGGGGGGGGCAGGGGACAGCATGCCACCAAGGGAGGCCTCTCCTTTCAGTTGTGCCAGAGTTGTCCCTGCCTGGGGCCAGGGCAGCTTCCGGTGGGTACAAGCCAGTCCATACATCTGCCTGAGCCCGGCACTGGGGCAGGCCAGGGGGTGGTGTCAGATGTGGAAGGGCCTCCGTGTGACCTAGGTCTTCAGAGGACTTGGGGGCAGCTCATCTATTCTCTGGAGGTGGCTGTGAGGGACAGAGCTGCCAGAGCCAGAGAGGGCCGGCTTGGCTCTGGGCCTTGGGCCTTCTGGGTGAGGATTGGCCGGGGCTGCAGCTGGGTGCCCCCGCAGACAAGCAGGTAGGCTCTGCGGGGCTTTGGGCACGGAACACCCACTGCCCCAGAGGCTCTGTCGGAAAGCCGAGGCGGCTCAGGTCCGGCTCGGTGGCTGCAGCACCGCTCTGCCACCGTGAGGCTTTTAGGATGGAGCAGGGCCTTTCACTCCTGCGGCATGGGGGTTCCCTGGGTTCCCCCCACGTACACAGCATGCACACAGCTCTGAGACGCCCTGGGGGGTTCCATCTGTCCCTGTCTGTAGCATGCAAAGGGACAGGTGGTGTGGTGGCATCTGGCCAGGGGCCACCAAGGTGACATCTGGGTGGGAAGAGCCCAGACCAGACACACACCTGTGGGCTTCCTGCATGATTCCCAGGAACCCTCAGCAGGCCCTGCCACCTCACGGCCTACCCTGAGCTCCCACGAGTCTGCTAGCTGCTGGCCCCTGCTGCCCGCTCAGGTCATCTGGGGCTCTGACAGGCGGCAGATACGCCTTCCAGCATGGCAGTGAGAACGAAGAGACGTGCTTCTCCCTGACCCTGATCTGTGAGCTTGGAGCCCTTGTGTCTGGTCCACTCAAGACCATGACCAGCAGAATGGTGGGTCCAGGACCCTTGGCAGGCTGCTGGGGATCGGGTCAGGCCAATAAGAGCAGCCGTCCTCCCTGGGCTTTCTATGGCCTGGGGGCTGGAGCGGGGAGGGGCGTCATGGTCCCCACAGATGGTGCAGCTGTGGGCTTGGGGACAGGGGCCTGGCCTGCAAACTGGATCACTTGCAGAGGACAGAGGGTTTGGCCCGGGGCACCCACCATCATGCAGGAACACCACAGGGCTCAGGGCCTGTGCACGGAGTCCCCCCTCTTCCTGGCTTGTTCTAGGCCTAGATCCCTAAACCTGTCCGTGTGCCAGTGCAGATGCTGCTTCCTGGGAGTGGGGCCCCACACTTCCAGAGGCAGTTTGTCTCTTGCATCCCACTCCTGAACCCTCCTACCCCCCCTTCCTGGGAGTGGGGCCCCACACCCCAGAGGCAGTTTGTCTCTTGCATCCCATTCCTGAACCCCCCCACCCCCTCCCCCAGCAAGAACAGCTTTCTTCCTTTACTGTGGCGTCTGGAGTCAGTAGCCCACTCCTTCACAGCCCCTCAGCAGCTGCACCTCTGCCCCTGCACCCTGAAAGGATTTGGCGGCTCGGCTCCGGGGCAGGGCCCTGCCCGCCTGGGGGTTTGCCCCAGCCCACCACTCCCAGGGAGGACTGTGGACCCCATTGGTCTCTGCTAGGCTGAGGGGAGACCAGTGCTGGATGGGCCCTTTCTGGCTGGGCTGAGAAGTGGACACGGTGGTGGGAACAGGAGGCCTGAGATGGGCAGAACCTGAGGAGGGCCCCAGGGAAGGGAGGGGTCAGTGGGAGGGGAGGCTGTGGTGGTGGAGCAGGTGTGAGGGGAGAAAGCGAGGTTGAAGGGGGTCTGGGGACTGCGGGGACCCATCCCCAGCATGGGCCAAGGACCATCTGTAGCAGGATCCACTACAGAGTCTCCTTAATGCAGATTCCTGGGTGCTGGCCCCTGGCAGCTCTGGGATGGGGCCCAGGACTCTGCAGTTCTGAACAGTCTCCCCAGACAGGCCTTCTGGACATCCGGGGCAGCCTGGGGGGTCAGCAGAAAAAGAAAATGCCACTGTAAGCGTCCCCTAGTGAGGGAACAGAGACATAGCAGCCCAAAGGAAGTTTTTTAAAGAAGCCGGTGAACGTTGGCCAGGAGTCTGGCCAGAAGCAGATAGGTAGCCCTGCCGAGTCTGGGAATCCACTTGGGTCCGAGGTCTGCGGGAAGGGCAGCCCCTCCTGGGTGTGGCGGTCCACCACTCCTGTGATCTCAGCATGAAACACTGCGGGTGGCCAGCAGCCGCCGTGGGTTCCACGGACCCAGCACTTGCAGAGGCTGTGGGGGGTCCTGGGAAGACCCCTCTGTGCTTGGTCACCGAAGCGGACAAGGAACAATCCAGTTTGCTCCAGCGATCACGGGCCGGCAGAGGGGAGCGTGGGGAGAGCAGAGTCAGGGCCCTACATACGCCCCAGTGGCCCTCCCATGGCCACTCCTGGCCTGCCCGGCCCATTCCTCTCCAAGTGCCTGGTCCCATTCTCAGGGGTTCAGGAGCTCCCTTCCAGTATGTGGAGTCATCAGGAAGCTCCAGTTTTCTCCCATTTTCAGTTCTTGGCTCCCTTTCCTCGCTGCCAGCCTATGAGAATTTGGACTTGGGTCTTCGACGGTGCTTCAGTTTCCCATCGGAAGCTGGGATGAGGGGCTGGGGCCTGGAGACCCCCTGGGCTGGCCCCTGGGCACCTGGCCTCCTGCTGGCCATGCTCTGGGTCAGCTGCCCTGCCTGCCTGAGGGGCGGGTAGGTGACAGTGACCAGGAGCGGCTCTTGGCCCTGGAGGAGCCCAATCAGGCCATCTCCTCCCGGGCCGCCGCTGTCTTCCTCTCCAGCTGCCGCCCCCAGAGGCTCTGGGCCGAGAAGCCTGAGCAGGTCCCCAGGTTTGGGGCCCGCTCCTATGGCCCTGCTCTTTCCAGGAAACCTGCCCAGCTTCCCGGAAGCAAAGCATGGTTGGCAGGGGTGTCCTGGCATCCCCACGTGCCACCTTCTGGTGGGACAGGGCCCCCTCTTGCCTCGCTGTGGTGGGGACGGTGGCGCTGGCTGATGCCCTGCCCACCGCCTGCCTGCAGATCTGGTGGCTGGACCCCGAGCTGACCTACGGCAACGCCAAGCCCTTCGTCTTCACTCAGGGCCACTCGGTGTGCAACCGCTCCTTCTTCCCCTGCTTCGACACGCCTGCTGTCAAGTGCACCTACTCGGCCGTTGTCAAGGTCAGCGTCCCCGGCCTGGCCTGCCTCCTCGCCAGCCTCCGGGAAGGAGCCCTAGTGTGGGAAGGGGCAGCCTGATGGGGGTTCCCAGCAGAGCATGGGGCTCTTTGTGATGAGAGGTGCCCTCACAGGGATGTGGCTCTCAGGCCCAGGTCGTGGGGCTCCCCGTCAGGGATGTGGGGCTCCCTACCACAGATATGGGGTTTCCTGACCCAGGGTGCGGAGTTGCCAGTGGAGAGAGGGGTCCGCCTGACAGGGGGCGTGGGATTTCTCATCGTGGACATGGGGTGCCCTGTTGGGAGATGTGGGGTTCCTTATCATGATATGGGGTTCCCTGACTGGGTTGTAGGGTTTTCCACCAGAGCATGGGTTTCCCCATCAAGGACATGGGGTGCCCTGATGGGTGGGGCCTCCTCGCACGCAGGCCCCGTCGGGGGTGCAGGTGTTGATGAGCGCCACACGGAGCACCTACGTGGAGGAGGAGGGCGTCTACCGCTTCCACATGGAGCACCCTGTGCCCGCCTACCTCGTGGCCCTCGTGGCCGGGGACCTCCAGCCGGCAGACATCGGGCCTAGGTAGGGCCACTGCTGCTTGCTTCCTGCAGCAGCTGCTGCCACGGGGGGCCCAGGCTTTGGGGAAGTCCCGCCACGGGCCAGGCATGGGGCCCGCATCTGTGGCTGCCCCTCTGGGGATCCCGCAGTGTGGGGACCAGCCCTGCCCCCCCCTTTTCTTGCTTCCACCAGAGGCCATCCCTGCCAGGCTCCTCTCACCCCACCCACCCCCAGACCAGAAGCTGGGGCCCTCGGCCTCCTTAGTGCCCTCCTCAAGCCCGTCCTCCTGCTGGGACCACACAACAGCCTGACGCACCCTCAGGCTTGGGCGGGTTTTTTCAACGCAGCCCCCCCTCGGCGTGTGGCTTGGCCGTTGTGGTGGGAAGGGCCTGCATGGTAGCCCTCAAGTGAGGTGGGGCAGCGGGCTGGGCGCTTTCTGAGGTGTGGGTGGTATTTGGGCCAGAAGGAGAAGGCCGGCCTGCTGGGTGAGCGGGGTGGGTGCTGGTCAGCCTCTGCCCACCCTCTCTGCCCCGGAATAGGAGCCGTGTGTGGGCCGAGCCGTGCCTGCTGCCCACGGCTACCAGCAAGCTGTCGGGCGCGGTGGAGCAGTGGCTGAGCGCGGCCGAGCGTCTGTATGGGCCGTACATGTGGGGCAGGTACGTCCCGGGCACCTGGGAGCCTGGCTGGGTACCGGGGGGGGGGGGGGCACGGCCAGAGGGCAAGTCCCACCCTCCTGAGGAGTAAACGGGGGCCTACAAGGAGGGCCCCGTGTCTGACCTTCTGGGGAGGCAGTGCCGCTCACCACCCAGGCCCACGGCCCTCTGGGGTCACCTGCCCGGCCTCCCGCCCTGAGCAGGTACGACATCGTCTTCCTGCCCCCCTCCTTCCCCATCGTGGCCATGGAGAACCCCTGCCTCACCTTCATCATCTCCTCCATCCTGGAGAGTGACGAGTTCCTGGTCATCGATGTCATCCACGAGGTGGCCCACAGCTGGTTCGGGAACGCAGTCACCAATGCCACGTGGGAGGAGATGTGGTTGAGCGAGGGCCTGGCCACCTATGCCCAGCGCCGTATCACCACCGAGACCTACGGTACTGCCCGCGGCCAGCCCGGGGTGGCAAGGGGGGTGGCAGGAGGCTGGGGCCACAAGAGGCTGAGAGCCCAGCCTGTCCCCCAGGGTGTGGTCCTCCGACATGTGTGTGTCCAGCAGGGTGGCCTTGGGTCGGCTCCACAGAGCTCAGGGTGGGGAGCACCTGGGGCAGCAGCTCAAACCTGCTCAGGTGCTCAGGCTGCCCACCCCCCTCCTGCCTCCACTGCCCCCCTGCCCCCGTCCAGGGGCTGCCTTCACCTGTCTGGAGACAGCCTTCCGCCTGGATGCCCTACACAGGCAGATGAAGCTCCTCGGAGAGGACAGCCCAGTGAGCAAGCTGCAGGTCAAGCTGGAGCCAGGTACCCACTCCCACCAGGCCTCGCCCTGGGCCCTACATACGTCACCCTGCAGGGCCTCCCTGCCATCCCTTGCTTCCTCTGGCTAGAGCCAAGGCCAGGCCAGGTGCCCCCAGCCCTAGGAAGGCTTCCCCTAGGCTCCCTCAGCCTGCCACCGCCTCTCCTGGGCTCTGAGCACTGGCCACCGTGATGTGTGCGCCCTCGGTTTCCACCAAGGCTCCCTGGGCAGGGCAGGCCCCACCACTGCACTCCTAGGGCATCCAGATACGTGAGGGCCCTCAGCCCTTCCTGCTCCGCAGTGCCTGACCTCCCCCACCCCCAGGCTCTCCCCACCCCATCCCCTCCCCATCCCCTATTTTGGGTAGGGGCGCTGCCCAGAGCCAGGGCTGTTCCCCTTGCAGGAGTGAATCCCAGCCACCTGATGAACCTGTTTACTTACGAGAAGGGTTATTGCTTCGTGTACTACTTGTCCCAGCTGTGCGGAGACCCCCAGCGCTTTGACGACTTTCTCCGAGTGAGCAGCCCTCTCCCTGGGACAGGCCCTGCCCTCTGCCCACCCTGAGCCCCTCCCTACCTCCCAAGGCTGCCTCCTGTCCTGGAGGTTGGCGTGGAGTCGGGGGCACCTGGGAGCAGCAGGGCGGGACGCCGCCTCCTCCCTCTAGCGCCCTCCCGGCTCCAGCCACTTGGCATGGCCCGCATGGCCACACAGTGCCTCTGTGCCCGCCCCGCTCTGGTGGGGATGGTGTGCCCGGCCCCCGGGCCTGCTGAGCCCTGCCCCACCTGCGCAGGCCTATGTGGAGAAGTACAAGTTCACCAGCGTGGTAGCCCAGGACCTGTTGGACTCCTTCCTGAGCTTCTTCCCAGAGCTGAAGGAGCAAAGCGTGGACTGCCGGGCAGGTGAGTCCCACTGCCTGCCATGTGTCCGTGGCCACCCTCAGCCCACCAGGGGAACAGAGGGTGTGAAGGTTTGGGGGGGGCTCTACTGCACAGGTTACTGCTTCTGCCTAGGGAAAGGCCCCTTGGGTTCAGCTGTCCCTCCTTCAGCCAACCCTGGCCAGATGGCGTGAGCCTCGGGCTGGGACACCATGGGTGCAGAGGGGAGAGTGTGCTTCCTATCCTGATGAGGCCCAGGAGGCTTCCCTGAGGAGGCAGCACTTAGGTCAAGCAGGCTGAGCTAGCCAGCATGTGCAGAGGACCTGGGGCATGATTGCTTGGGCAGAGGGAGGTTTGCCTTGGAGCTGTCTGAGGCTGCTGGCCCGCTTTTGTGATGCCCATAAAGATATCTCTGGGGGTCCAAGGGCTTGGGGCCAAAGGAGAGACTGGAGGGTTCTGACATCTAGGGAGAGGCCAAGATTTGCTGGAGAGCAATGAGGTGCGGCTGGCTGGGGGGTCTGGACAGGGTGACTGCTTTGGAAGCTTTAATAAGTGCACCAGAAGTTTTCGGCGGTGGGGAATGGGCAGCACCTGCCCCCAGAACGGCCCAGGGCTTTAGAGCAGGCTGCTGGCCAGCCCCCCGTTATGTTTCAGAGCACCCCCCCACACACACCCACTCCTGCCATTCACCGCCCCCATCACACTCCCTGGCGCTGAGGTGGGGTTTAAAGTGCCTCACTGTTTGGTACCCATGAGAGGCATGGAGGGACAGGGGTACCTCATTCACCAGCCTGAGTCTTTGGCCTCCCCATGCTCCCTCACGGAAGCCACTCCTCTGGCTCAAGGTAGCAGGTGCTGGAGCTGACCCCAGCCTCCCCAGCTGCCTCTGCCCTGGGGCTCCCAGGCCCTGGGATGGTCACACCCAGGGACATCCTCGGCATCTGGGGTCTCCTGGCTTGGGTGGGGACCCCAGGATGGTATCTCCCCTGCAGGGCTGGAGTTCGAGCGCTGGCTCAACGCCACGGGCCCACCGCTGGCTGAGCCGGACCTGTCTCAGGGATCTAGCCTGACCCGGCCGGTGGAGGCCCTCTTCCAGCTGTGGACCGCGGAGCCTCTGGACCAGGCAGCCGCCTCAGCCAGTGCCATTGACATCTCCAAGTGGAGGACCTTCCAGACAGCGCTCTTCCTGGACCGGCTCCTGGATGGGTCCCCGCTGCCCCAGGGTGGGTCCCGCGGCTGCCAGGGTGGCTGGGTGGGGAGTGCCTGCCCAGCCCTGACCTGCCCATGGCCCCGCAGAGGTGGTGATGAGCCTGTCCAAGTGCTACTCCTCCCTGCTGGACTCGATGAATGCCGAGATCCGCATCCGCTGGCTTCAGATTGTGGTCCGCAACGACTACTACCCCGACCTCCACCGGGTCCGGCGGTTCCTCGAGAGCCAGGTAACGACCACCTGCACAAGCCCCGCCCCCACTGCTCCACCCAGCCCTCCACTCCCACCTCACAGGCTGGGCACCCAGGAGAACGGGGGTGGGGGCCGTGCTGGGTCTCGGTTGCCCCTGGGGGGCGCACACCAGGTGGGAGGAGCCGGACCCTGTCAGTCGTCAGGGAGGCCATGTCCTCCAGAGGGAAAGCTGGGAGCACGGTCTGGAGGTCTAGGCCCACACGGCCCTGTGCCCGTGGGCAGCCCCACGCCCGGCCTGGCCCCAGGGCTGTCTGAGGGTCCCAGGCCCTGTTACAGGGGCTCTAGCCTCCCCACTGCACACGGCTGTCCCCCGTCAGTGCCCCTGAGTCCAAGCTCCCTGGGGACGAGGCCTCCGCAGAAGGCCCATAGTGGTGTGTGGGTTGAGAGGCCCTGGGCAGCCTGAGTGCGGGCGGGGCGGGGCGGGGGCGACAGTGTGCCCCCCTCCCCAGATGTGCCCCCCTCCCCAGATGTGCCGCATGTACACCATCCCGCTGTACGAGGACCTCTGCGCCGGCGCGCTCAAGTCCCTCGCCCTGGAGGTGTTCTGCCAGACACAGGGCCGGCTGCACCCCAACCTGCGCAGGGCCATCCAGCAGGTCCTTTCCCAGGGCCTGGGCCCCGGCGCCGAGCCCAGCGTGGAGCAGGCCAGTGCCGGGGCGGACTCGGAGGTGGACGCAGACACGCCGGCCCTGTTGCTCGGGGACGAGCCTCCCAGCAGCGCCATTTCTCTCAGGGACGTCAACGTGTCTGCCTAGCCCTGACCTCCCAGACACCACGATTGTGCCTTCCGTGGCCCGGGCATGCCGGGACCGTGCCTCGGCTCTGGCCGTGAGCCCCCCGGGGCGCACGCCCCCTCCTGCGGGCTCTCCCAGGGACCCCCTCATGGCCGGCGATGCCCGTGGACCTGGTCCCCCCAGCTCTCTTGCACTGCAGGCCCAGAGAGGCCAGCACTCGCCATGCCTCCCTGTCTCGACACTGACCGCCGGGCACTGCCCTCAGGGTGACAGCCCCGCAGTCCCCACGGCAACTGCCACACTGTGCCTTACATCTGCCGCGACGTCCAGGCTGCACTGTCCCCACGGCGTGCCTGCACCCCGCAGAGCCCTGCACCCCGCCCCGGAGGTCGGCAGCCTCAGCTGGCCCCTGGCAGAGGACAAGGACACAGACATGCCCTTAGCGTAGGGCCAGGGGACACTGAGGAGAGGGTGGACCTCCCTGGGGAGGGGTCCCCGGAAAGCCTTAACCCCTCAGGGAACATGGGGTCCTGGGCCCCAGGGGAAGTGGGACAGGACAGTCTGTCTGGTGGCTGTAACACCCCGACAGGGAAGAGGACAGGTGGGGCTGGTGCTCTTTGTAGGCCCCCCGTGCCGGCAGAGTCTGGGGGCCCCGGCAGTCCAAGCTGGGCTACCCCGGGGACCGCTGCGACAGGGTCACCATGATTGCCCCATTAAAACTCCACTCTGCAAACAACCTCCCAGCCTGTTCCCCCGACTCGTCTTCCGTGGACACGGGGCTCCCCTGGGGTGGGGGCCAGGAGCTGTGCATGGTCTGTCCTCTGACGAGGGGAGGCTGAGGGGGCCGAAGGGTCTTCCTCTGCGCTCCAGCCACTCCTCGCTGTGCCCTCAGAGGCCCCAGATCCTGCCCTGCAGCCGGGGCTTCTGAGGACCTGCAGCAGCTCCCCCCAGTCGGGCCCCTGGGCCAGGTCTCTGCTCCCTCCCACTGACCCTCAAACACCGAAGCAAAGGAGGCCGCTTGTCACCACCCTAGCTCTGGGCCTTTCTCAGCAGCGGCCCCCATCCCAACCTGGCGTAAAGGCAGGGGTGCGTGGTGGGGGCGAGTTGGTCTTGGGTGACGGAGGGCAAGGGGCCGCAGACATCCACGAGCATGGGTGCAGCAGAAGCTACGGGTGAGATGCGGCCCAGAAGGGGACACGAGGCGGGGACTCCACTGGGCGTCCACCACGAAGGGGGACGACTAAGCAGTGGGCCGTGGGATGAGGAAGCCACTGAGACCAAAGGCTGAGTCCAGGCTCTGCTCAGGGTCGCCCACGGGCTCAGCCTGACGGGGCCGCGCCACTGGCCAGTCCCAGGCACAGAGCCCCGCTCTGCACAGGGGGCCGGGACGCGGGAGGACTGGGAATGGTGGGCCAGCAACCCCAGCACCGCCACGCCCAGCCGCCCGGTCACCAATATCCCATCAACCCTTCCGCGCTCTAGACCCCCCCACCCCCGGCAGACGGCCCAGTCCTCCCCCGCCACGGTCATGGTGCAGCCCACAGCCAGCATCTCGGTGGTCTCCAGGAATGTGGGGATGTGCACGAGGGCTAAGTGGGGCCCACAACCCAGAAACTTGCGAACTGGAAGGCCAGTCACCCGCCCTGCAGGGAACAGGGACGGGGCCACGGCAGCAACATCCCCGCAGAAGGGGGAACACCCGGCAGCCCCATAGCAACCCTAGCACCCTGCAAGGGACCCAGTCCTGCGAGTGGGGGCCCGGTCCCGTGCTCTCGGTGGCCCCTGGCTCCGACCTCAGGAAGGTCCGTTCTCTTCCTGAACCAGGTGTCAACCAAGAAGCCCTCCGTGGGGCTGAGCTTCCTTCTCAGCCTCTTCCCTGCAAGAGGGAAGGTTGTTTTCAAGTCTCTGTCCCACGCCTTTTAGTCCTGGGCTCTGGGTCTCTTCGGCAACTGGACTCTCAGCAACACGGACTTGCCCGCCTTCCTGGGGCCCTGCTAGGTGCGCTCGGCTCCCCGCCCGCCCGGCGGTGCCCACGTGCTCTCTCCCGACTGCAGAAGCAACTCCCAGCCGTCACAACTGGGGGGTGGCGCCCATATCCTTGACCCTGTCCTTGTCACGGCCCGTCCTGGCCCCGAGCTACACTCTGGGGCGAGCGGCCGTGCTCCCAGCCCCGTGAGGCCCGGCGTTCCTGGGCTCTCGACACTCCCCTTCCCTGCAGCCTGGAAGCCGGGGTACGGTCGTGGCCCAGCGCCCCCCCGCCCGCCGTCTGGCTCCGTGCTGCCCGTGCCCCACACACGCTGCGGCTGCTCCCGCCAGACCCGCGGGCGCCTCGCGCACCGTCTGCCCCGTGAGTCGCCAGGGCTGGCCTTGACCGGGTCGCGCCGCTGCCTCACAGCAGCTCCCGGTCACGGCCCGGCCGCCCCGCGCCACGGCACCCGAGTCCTGTGTTCTGATCGAGGGGCACCCTCCCCGGGGCCGGCTGCTCGGCCACGGGCTAAGCTGCGCTCCAGCAGCGAGCCCTCTGCGATGCCAGCGTGTTCAGCGGGGGTGTTTCTCATTCGTGCTGCAGCTGGCGGGGGGGCGGGGGGGGCTTTCCATCGCTGTGGTTCCTCAGGGGCCACCCGTGCTGACGAAGCAGAGGACATCCGGAACATTCCAGACACCCTGCCAGAGATGAGCGAGAGCTGAGGAGGGGCTCACACGGGCCCCGGTGAGGGCACGCACTGGGGGGCCCGCACAGCTCCTCCCACCACGTGCAGGGAAGGGGGGTGGCAAGTGGCAGTAGTGACCCCCACAGGGTGAGGGCCGAACGCTGGGAAACAGCTGCATTTTCGGGACAGAGAAGGGAGCAGCCGGGCAGGTAGGAGAGCGGTGTCAAAGGAGCCAGGGGCAGGACGCCCAGAAGGGGGACAGCAGGGGCCTCGAGCAGCGGCTCTCGTGGCCGTGAGGAGAGCTGACAGCCGAGGGAGGTGGGAGGGAGGCCGCGGGCTTGCATGCGGAGACTCTCTGGTCCTAGGGTCCCTCAGGCCGCGTCCTGTGCAGTCCAGCCCGCCCCAGGAGTGCTCCCCACTCAGGGACTCACTGGGGGTAGGTCCCTCCCCTAAGGCCGGGTGCCTGGGGCGGAACTTCAGGTCGAAAGATAAGGCTTGGTCCGGCACCCCCGGGAGAGGGTCAGCACCCACCAGACCAAACTTACACCCGAGGGAACAGCAAGCAGGGTGGTCAGAGGACGACGTCACAACACGAAGGAAAGCCTCAGCCACGGGGGGGGCTGAAATATGCCATAAAGCAGGGGTCAGCACTTGCGGGACACTGGGACACACAGAAAAGAACCAGGCAGAGGTTTGGAAACTGTTTTAAGGAGCCATCACTAAGATAAAAAATGACCCCCCCCCCCAAAAAAAAGAACACTTGGTAGAAAGGTCACAATGCAGAGGGGATTCATGGGCTGGAATACGGGACAAAGAATGTTCTAGAGTTAGCAAAGGAGTCTAAAGAGTAAGTACAGAGGAAATGTGAATTTCCTCAAGACCAGGTGGTCACGGAGAGACGGATAAAGCCACACAACGTTCACGCGAATCGAGGGCCCTCACTCTGCCCTCGGCTCGCCCTTCCTTCCACAGCTGGGCCCCCGGACCCCAGCCTCCCCTCTGCTCCCCACCACTCTTCCCCATCAGCCCTCCTGGCCCTGGCTCCCGCGTACCTCCCACACCCAGCACAGACTGTCCTTCTGCCAAGAGAAATCTAATGTCAGCTGTCAGCCGTGCCCCCGCCCCTTCTCAGTAAACCGCCACCCGCCCAGACCCTGGGAGAGCAGAGGCCCCAGAGCAGGAGTCAAGAGGGATGATCTACACTGTGCTCATGACAACACGGGAATGCATGACCCCTAGAACCCCTCCAGAGCAGGAGTTAGGGGGAAAATTCCTATTAGGAGCTTGTATTATTTTTATTTTTAAAAAATGTTAACCTACACCACCACCGAAAAGAAGCCATTCCTCTGTCGCAGTGAGCAAAGTGAACTAGGTCTGCCTGGCTTGGGCGCTGTGTCCTCCCCACAGCGGTGCTCACCTGGCCCACCACCTCCTCCCTTTGAAGCTCAGGCTCCTTGTCCTAATATGGGACAGTGAAACCTGCCTTTTGGATGGGCAAGGACAAACTCAACACTCATCGTGTTCAAATGAGTTCGACCCTTCGAGCCCTTAGGGGTGGATGCAAACAAGGCAGAAATAGCCCTGTTCCAGCCCTGCCTGGGAATTCCTTCAGCTCGAGCCTTCCAGCCAGGGAACGGGAGATCCAAGCTTCTAGGACCCAACTCCCACTCCACCCCAAACGATCCCACAGAGAAGCAGTCCGTGTTCTCACTGACCGCCCCCCACGGCCGAGGACCGTGGCCCTCACTGACCATTCCCTGCCCCCGCCCCGGGCCAAGGCCAGCCATACACTTTGCATTCTTTCTCACTTAATCGTCACGACCACCCCGGGTCCTCTGTACCACGGGGTTTGCGGTTGACACAGAGGCCAAGAGCAGCCAGGAGAATCCTTGCGCAGGTGGCTTTAGAGTGGTCCAGGCTCTGGGCTGCGGCTCCAGACACCTCCTGGACCTGCTGGGGTGGCCGCCCGGGTTCCTGCCATCCCTGTGTTCTGACGGCAGATTTAGCTCCGGGATGGGCACGGTGGAGGCTGCGGGCCTGGCTAAGCTGGGGGGCTTTGCACCTGTACCCTCCCCTCATTTGGAGATTCCCAGGGAGAAGGCCTTGCCCAGAGGAACAGGTACCCTACTGCCCGCAGGACCAGGACATTGGGCCCCTCTCTGGCCTCTGGGGGTGGGACCCAGGGCCTGCATGGTTTTGTGGGCCAGAGACTGCTCTGCGATTCAGACCTGGCCGTGTGATGGAGAGAACGCCTGCCCCTAGTCTGAGTCAAGGCATGTCCCTGAACAAAGGCTGTTCTTTTGTGAGGAGTCCCATGAGCTTCCTAAACTGACGGGGCACAAAGCCAGCCCTTCTACCAATTCCGCAGGGCCCCCGGGCTGCCTCACTTGGCACCCCCATCCTGCAGCACCCTCCCTCTGACTCACGTGACTAGTCACCAAGGACCTTCAAAGAAACTAAATCTCGTTCTCCTTTGCTGGTTTAAAACCTAGGCCCCTGGGCTCACTCTCCCGCCCTGGCCTCAAAGACCTCCTTCCCACCGCACAGTGCATGATCCCTTAAAATGAGAGCCCTGGGCTGCCCCCCTCACCACCCTCCCCAGGCTCCCACACCGCTCGTCTGGTCCCTACACAGGCCACACTCCCAGCCCACCCTTCAGGACCTACGGGGGCCTTAACATGTGTGCACAGCTTCCCCGATGCTCTCTTCCTGAGTGTGGGCTGCACTGGGGGAACTTGGTCCCAGTGAAGGGAACGTGGCAGAAACGATGGAGGACATCTGAGGCAGGTCATAAAACACCCTGTCAGGAAGCCTGGGTGGCTCAGTCTGTTAAGCGTCTGCCTTCAACTCAGGTCATGATCTCAGGGTCCTGGGATCGAGCCCCGAATCGGGCTCCCTGCTCAGCAGGGAGTCTGCTTCTCCCTCTCCGGCTGCCGCTCCCCCTGCTTGTGCTCTCTCGCTCGTGTGCTCTCTCTCAAGTAAATAAATAAAATCTTTAAAAAATAAAAAACACCCTGCAGCTTCTGCCCTCCCTTCCCCTCTGATGGCTTGCTCCAGGAGAAAGCAGCCACCACGGGGTGAGAACACTCAAGCAGCTTCACGAAGGTCCACATGACAAGGAGCTGCAGTCCCCCGCCCCAGCCAACCTGCAGCTGATTCAGTTCCGGCCGACACTGTGACTGCCATCCCCCGAGACCCTCAGCCAGAACCACCCACCTGACGCCACATTCCTAACCCACAGAAACCGTGACATCATAAATATCTTTCTAAGTTTCTAAGTTTTGGGGTAACTCGATACACAGTGGTAGACAATGAATACAGGTCTCTGCACGGTGTCTGTAGTGCTCAAACAAAAGATTCAACTCAAAATTTACTCCACTGTAAAACTGTATTTACAATCTATGACCAGAAATCCCAAGGTGGACGATCCCAGGACCAACAAGCTCAGGGGCTCGGCGACGCCATCAGGCTCTTCATCTCTCTGCTCTGGAGTCTGTGTGTGCAGGCCTTTGTCTTCTGGCTCGCCCCCTGCGGTCACAAGCTGACTCAGCAGTCTCCATTACCACACCTCCACACACCAGCAGCCAAGGCTGGCTGCTGCGAGAAGGCGCCGTCACGTGCCCTGGGTAGATTGTGGGAGACGCCCCACAGCCCCCCAGAGGACTGTTCCCTGTGTCCTGTTGCCCTGAGCTGGGGCACATGCTCCTCTCTAAAACTTCTGACCCTGAGCTAGGGAGAGGTCCAGGCTCCCCAGCTGACTTCAGCTGCACCAACTAAATCAGGTTCTTGCTGGTGAGGCAGGGACAGCTATGGAACGAGACAGTCCGCCAACCCAGGGCTGCAGCCACGGCCCAGCTGTTCTGCCTGTCCCTTCACCTGGGACACCTCCACTCTGCCCTCTCCTACTCTGGGTGATGTCTGGGCAGGACACTAGTTTCTAATCTCTGTGTCCCCATGAGAATGCAGGGTTACTGCCCACTGAACAGGGAAGAGATGTGGGGGTTCAGAAGAGACAACCCCCAGCCCCAGCTGTGAAGTCAGAGAACATCCCTTGAAAAACAACAGGGAGTCATCCGGGCACAAGTGTGAGCAAAGTCACGGAGCACAAAACCTCCAGAGCAGTGATAACCTGGCGGGCTTGAGGGGAGCAGGGAGGGCTCAGATTCCATAGAACCCGTTAATACCCACAGGCTCGGGAAAGGAAATGGTCAGATGTGTGTTGTACATGTCCGCAGGAAGCTGCCTGCTCTCCAGACTTTGGAAGCCTGGGTGAGTGGCACAGATCCTGGGCTGGCCTCAGTTCTGCTGCTAAGCACCCCAGTGTGCTACCTGGGGAGAATAGTCCAGCAGCCCAGGCCAGGTAGGAAGCTTGTCACTTACTCCTTCAGGACCCCGACGTGAAGCAGAGCCCAGGCCTTTCCGGATTCCCTTCAGCTACAGGGCAGCCACCAGCCTCCCAAGGAGTCATCAGCATCTTCCGGGAGAGCTACCACCATAGGAATGCCACGATGTCCTAGCATCCCAGAGACCGCTGTTGAGATACCTAGTTGTTTTCTAGAACCTCGACAGAGTGCCCTAGGCCCCCAAAACAGCGTGGTGGGTGGGGCTCACACAGTGTGACACTCTCAGAGGGAGGAGCTGCAGCCATCACAGGAACCTGGGGCAGAGGCTCCAGGACCAGTTCTCGCTCCTGGCAGTGGGGACTTGTCGGATCCATCGCAGAAGGGCTTGGATCGGACTACCCTTCCTATCCGGGGGCTGCATAAAAGCAGCCTGGAACGCAAGATCTGAGTAATCCTAGCAGTGGCGGAGAGCTGCCACGAGAAGGGTTGAGGCCCCTTCTCCTCCCCTGCCCGACCCTCTGTGAAGGCTCCGGTCCCACTGAAGCAGGCTTCGTGGGGGCAGGCAGACAACAAGCCTCCGGCTGACTGCCTTCCGTGCTTCCCAGGAATGGGGAAGCACCGGTTCCTGCAGCAAGGGTGAATACTTAGGCAGGTCCCGAAATCCCTGTCCTCGCCTGCCCGCAGCTATAAGCGCACTTCCAGCAGGTCACTCACTGTCCAGCCCACCAGGACCATATGCCCGGGCATCTGCTGCAGCCTCGTCCCCTGCCCCGCTAAGGACCCAGCGCGTCTGATCCCACGTGGTGTCGAGACAACGTCCCAGGCCCGGCAGGCCCTCCCCGCGGCCGGGTCCCGCCGGGAGCCCAGCCCTAAGCCACCGCAGCGGCTCGCCGCCGCCCGCCGCCGCCGCCGCCGCCGCCGCCGCCGCCGCCGCCGCGCGCCGGGAGGAGAGGCGCATTCTGGGAGGCGGCGCTGCATGCTGGGACCTGTAGTCCGCGGCCCGATCTCGGCCGAGGAGGCCTCTCAGGTCCCTTCAGCCCCAAGTGCCCGCGAGTCCAAGCGGCCCCGACGCCCCGGCCCAAGCTGCACCGGCGCGAGGATACGATGCCCGTCGGAAGGCCGGGGATCAGTCGCTGCTGGGTCAGTTCCCCAGACCCAGCCCCGGAAAGAGAAGAGAAGCCGGGGCGACGGCGCCGTCTCGCGAGAGCAGAGCTCGGGAGCCACGCCCCCTGAGGGGTCGCGGACTTCCGCCGCTCGAGTGCGATTGGGCCGCTGTGTCACGTGGCCCGGCGGTTACCGCGGCGACGGAGCGGGCGCGCGCGGGACCTGCGGTGGACTCGCCTTCCTTCCGGGGCCGCGCTGGGCGCCGGGGGCGCGGGCAGCCCATGGGAGCCGGGGGCGCCTAGGATGCGGGCGCCGGCCAGGGAGCTCTTCCGGGACGCCGACTTCCCCGCCTCGGACTCCTCGCTGTTCTCCAGCTTCTCCACGCCGCTGGCCCAGTTCCGCGAGGACATCACATGGAGGCGGCCCCAGGTGGGGCTGTTGGCGCGGGTCTCGAACCTCGGGTCGGGCCCCGAACCTCGGGTAGCGCCCCGCGCGCTGCCTCCGGCGGGGTGCCGCTGCAGCCCTCAGGAGCGGGGGGTCCCTCGGTAGGGAGCCACCGCGGAGCTCCTGGCCCGCGCCCTCGAGAGCTCGGTTCCGAAGGCGGTTCGGGGCAGGGCGAGACGTCCGGTCCAGCAGACGCCAGCCCTGCCCCTCTGCTGCTCCGACGGGCGTCTATCCGGACTGAGCTTCTGGACTGCGGGGCCCCCCTGGCCACAGGCGGTCCTGCTGTTTCTTGTGTTTGCCGGGATCGGCTATGCTCATGATCTTCTGGAAGGGCAAGGCTGTTTGGCCTCCGTGCGCCTGCATTTTCACATGTGAACGCCTGAAGGCGGCAATTTAAAGGGACGCTCTGGCCTAGGGCTATGTTGGTGTCTTTAGAAATGGTTTATCTGCTGAGTAAGACTTCTCAGGAAGGGCCCTCCCCTGCCTGCAAGTACACAGTCTTAATGGAGACCTCTGCATGGTCACCAGTCCTCGGAGCACCTTGGCTCTGGCCACAGAGGTGCTTGGGCAGCACGGAGAGTGCCAGTTTGGTGTGGAAGGAGGCAAGGGCCAAAGCATGAAGTCTAGGTCGTGCCAGTGGAATTGGGGTTAAAAATGCATTTTAGGCACAGTGGGAGGCCATTAGAGGGTTTTAGTAGAGGAGCAATTTGAGTGGGTTTGTGTTTTAAGAAGCTCACTTTTACTGCTGGCTGGGAAGTGGATCGACAGGGCAGGAATGCAGTGGTCCTAGAGAAAGGTAAAGGGGGTCAGGGTAGTATGGCAACCTTTAGGATGGGGCTTTGGAGTGGATGGATTTGAGAATTAATTTGGAGGGGGATTTTTTTTTTTTTTCTTTTTTAAGATTTTATTTATTTATTTGAGAGAGAGAGAATGAGAGAGAGAGCATGAGAGGGGAGAGGGTCAGAGGGAGAAGCAGACTCCCTGCCAAGCAGGGAGCCCGATGCGGGACTCGATCCAGGGACTCCAGGATCATGACCTGAGCCGAAGGCAGCCGCTTAACCAACTGAGCCACCCAGGCGCCCCTGGAGGGGGATTAATAAATTTTAGTAACCGATTGGAAGTAGAGGGTGAGGATAAAGCAAGGATCAAAAACGACTTTGAGATTTTTAGCCTGAGCACCTGGGTAGATGGTGGTCCTGTTTGATGTGCTGGGGGACAGTGGGAGGTGGGGGACAGCTAGGGGTGGAACTCCTGCGTTGCGTTTTGCTCTCACAGGTGTGAGCAGGGCTGTCCACAGGCAGGTGGGCATGAGAGTCAGGTGCTCAGGAAGTTCTGGGCTACAGGACCCAGACATCAGGGAACGGGGACCGTGACAGGGCCGAGGGCCCCGAACAGTATCTCAGGAGAAAGTGGGTCTGAAGAAGAAGAGAAGGCTTGGAATTGAGCCTTGAGCAACCCTAACATTTCCCAGCGGGTTCAAGCAGTTCCCTGGCAGGTGGCCTGGAGAAGCAGCAGGTGGCAAGGTGAAAGGACAGCCAGGAACACGTGGAACCATGGGAGCCAAGAGGGGACTGTGGGGGAGTGCAAGGGGACAGCCACTGTTCTGATGTTGCCAAGCGTCAGGGAAGACGAGAACAGAGAGAACCCGTTGGATGTGACAACGCAGAGGTGACTGGCCCAGAGGCTAGAGGGGCCTGTGCGGAGTGAGCAGGAGGGAGGAAGTAAGGAAGGCAGCACTTTCAAGAAGTCTGTCAGAAGGGAATACTCAAGGGGAGATAATGCAGGGGGGACAGTATCTTAGAGAAGATGGGGGTTCTCTCTGCCCTATGCTGGTGGAATTCTCCCTGCAGCGGGGAGGAGGCGGGGGTCATGGGAAGAACCCTGGCTCTAAAGGCAGGAGAGGGGGTCAGGTGGGGGTTGCTTCTGAGGAAGCTTCTGGCAAGGTCATCAGCTCAGAGGGTCATGGGCGAGGGCAGGAGCGTGGAAGTGTTAAGAAGAGAGGGGGAAAGGGGAAGGTATAAAGTAGTCTGGGTTTGGGGAAATTCAGCCGGATTCCAGCAGTATGGAGGATCCGTCTGAGATTTGCTGTTATGAGCTTAAAGTGAAATCATTTTCTAGGGCAAGTTAGCTGTTTTGAGAAGGGGGATGGTGAGACTCATCTAGAGTTGGGGTTTTGCCACTTTAGGAAGGTGGACAGAGAGAGACAGGGACCCTAGGACCTAAGCTGGACGGGGTGATCTAAAGCCAGGAGGGACTGACAGATCGGGGCTGTGAGAGGCCAGCTGCTTCCCCTCCCCTCTTAGGCAATGTGGGTGACCAGAAAAGCTCCTCCCCGGTGCCTGTCACCTAGATCCTGTCTTCTTAGTTTTAGAGACTAGCCTTCAGGCATGATGTAACTGGGTGATACTCTTTATTTCAGGAAATCTGTGCCACGCCCCGGCTGTTTGCAGATAACCCACAGGAGGGACAGGTGAAGCAAGGGCTGCTGGGAGACTGCTGGTTCCTGTGTGCCTGCGCCGCCCTGCAAAAGAGCCGGCACCTCCTGGACCAGGTACCCGTGGCGGGGCGGGCAGCTCTTCTGCTGTCTTCCTGTCTGCTGTGCACAGGAAGGAAGCAGGAAGCAGGGCAGCTGAGCCTCCTGCTCCGTGGGCTCTGCTGTGGTCCCCCAGCACGGCTGGCAGGAAGGGAGAGCTCTGCTCTCAGGCCACAGGGGCTCCGAGGCGTGGGCACTGTGTCCCCCTGTCCCCAGGGCTCCAGCGCGGGGGCTTCCTGCCCTGCTCTGCCCTCCTGAGCCCTGGGTTCTGTGCGGGCAGAGCTGTGTGTTTGGGATGCAAAGATGAGCGCACAGCCGCCTAGAGTAGGAAGGGTCGGCGGAGGGGTCCTATGCCCTGGTTTGCAGTAAGTTTCCCTAGCTAGTTGGTTTTTGTTTTTTTTTTTTAACAGGTTTTGAATATAAATTGGCAAAGGGTGATTAAAACTGTTTCGGATGCTAGGCAGATAGCACAGGTGTAAAAGGCCTGCTCAGAGTGCTTCTCCAGCATTCACAGCTTTGTTTGGCTCGCTGCTAGATGTCACTGATCAATGCAGGAACAGTGAGAGTGGTGACCCGTTCCGAGCTACTCCCATGTCAGCAGGCCCCGCTAAGCGCACCGTAGCTGCTGGCCTTTGTTCTCACAGGCCTTGCTGGCTTTGACCCTCGTTTGCAAACGAGGACGCTAAAACCGTTGTTACCATGTTCGTGGCTAGTAAGTGACAGAGTCAGGACCAGACAAGTCTGTGTAGGTGCAAAGCCCACGTGTGTCTTACTCTGGGTGAGAGCTCCAAAGCCGGCAGTGACTGCACTGGGTCCAGGCGCTGGCGGAGCTCCTGAGGCACCCCCCCTACCCCCGCAGCTGGGGGCCGTCTGCGGCCAGCTCTGTCAGGATTGCCTGTAAAAGTCAACGTTTGTTTTGGATTCGGGTCGAGTGCTTATTTGGGACAGTAGGACATCATGGTTGGCTTTAAGCTTTTGGAGACACTTAGCTCCCTCGGTGTGGTCCTAAAACGTTTTACCAAAAAGTGTGTTAGTTTTCTGTGTGACGACTGGGTTTTGTGCCAACACTGACGTCCGGCTGCGGAGCAGAGTCGGGCCCCTGGCAGGGCAGCAGGGTACCGTGGAGCAGCTCTGGTGACAGCGCGTGGGAAACACCGTGTGGTTTGTCTCTCATGCTCTCCTTTTGCCTTTCCCTGTGCGTGGTAGGTCTTTCCTCCAGGACAGCCGAGCTGGCATGACCACGCGTACCGCGGCTCCTTCACCTGTCGAGTTTGGCAGTTTGGACGCTGGGTGGAGGTGACCATAGATGACCGTCTGCCTTGTCTTGCAGGGAGACTCTGCTTCTCCCGGTGTCAGAGAGAGGATGTGTTCTGGCTTCCCTTACTGGAGAAGGTCTACGCCAAGTACGCGTGCTGGAGGCTGGAGGGGCTGGGCCGGGGTGGGCTGGGGAGTCACAGCTGCCTGAGGCCGCCCCTGGGGAGCACGTCTCCGCTCTCCTTGGGCTGTAGCACCCTCCTCAGTCCCCGGGACCTGGCAGCCAGGCCTGCGGTGGGACCGAGCTGTCCAGAGACAGAACTCTGAGACGTGGCCTGTGGCGTGCGTCTTCCCCCGGCCCATTCCCTCTTTCCCCGTCCTTGCTTCAAACTTGGGCCCGAAGGCATCACTCAGCACGGCAAGCCGTGGGAGGGGTGAAGCCACCCAGGTCTCAGTGCTGCTTGAGGTCGTGCCCCTCACCCCGGGTCTGAATGGGAAAACTTTCCTCTTAGAATGCAGCGATGAGCCTGCAGGAAGAGGCCACACGGATAGGCAGGATAGGCAGGCCTTTGTACGGAGGGAGTGAGGGGGGCCTGCGGGGATGTCGGCGTGAGCGCCTCCATCCCGGGGCAAGGGTGGGGTTTGAGCCTGAGAAGTGGAAGAGTGGGTGTTCACAGCCCCACGCCGCCTCACTTTTGTGTCCACACTGGAGGCCGCAGGGTGTTGCTGGGCTGCTGTGCTTCCCGGCCTGTGGGGGTCAGATGACGTCTGTACTTAGTGAGGACGAGGCAGGAGTGAAGAGAAGCGATTGAAGTGGTGGGTGAGGTGATTTGGGGGTGTTGCAGACGCGGGGATGGAAGAGAGGCAGGGTGCCATGCCCCAGTGCCAGAGGCTCACTCCCCGTGGTTGCCCCCCCAGGGTCTATGGGTCCTATGAACACCTGTGGGCAGGGCAGGTGGCGGATGCCCTGGTGGACCTCACCGGGGGCCTGGCAGAAAGGTGGAGCCTGAAGGACTTGGCAGGAACCAGAGGCCAACAGCACAGGCCTGGCGGCTCGGAGCGCAGGACTTGCCGACAGCTGCTCAGCCTCAAGGACCGGTGTCTCATAAGCTGCTCGGTGCTCAGCCCCAGAGCAGGTAAGGCGGCAGGCAGACAGCAGCGGGACGGACCTGCGCCCCCGGGCGCCCCCACAACCCCCACAGCCACACAGGGGCTCGTTCTCGGGGCCCCGTCAGGACTAAGTGGAAAGCAAGACGTTTGTCCTTCAAAGCTGGTGTCTGGTGCGTGACCTCTCCTGCCGTCTGTCCTTCTCCGGAGGGAAGGTCCTTCTCCCTTGACTTTCTTCTTCCTTCTCCCTGACTTATGAGTAGGGCGAGGCTGGAGCCTCTGCCAGGGCAGCCGCCACCCGGACGCTCGAGAACCTGGTGGCGGCGGCATCTCCGGCCTGGCTGGCAGCCTGGCAAAATCAAACTCAGGTTTTCATTTGAGTGATGTCCGCACTCGTTAAAGGAAGTTTCTTGAAAGGAAGAAACCCCGCCCACAGAACTATTTTTCCGTGGCCCTCGGGGCTTTTCCACAAACAGGCGTGTGTGCCGCACACGACATTGCGCTCTCGGCGCCGCGCACACCGCCTTGTCTCGTTCCGTCAGCGAAGCCGCCGTGTTTTCTTACGCTTGCCCTGAATGCGGGCGATTCCGCACGCTACAGATGGCATTACTGAACGTGTTCACGGTTGACAGCGTTCACATTTAGGATGATTTTCGTAATGGGGTTTTTGGCCCAAGAACACGGACACCGAGGTCAGCGGTGCGTGCGGACAGCGAGCGCTGCCGACGTGGGTGGGGGGAGGCGGGGGGAGCCCGCGGACAGCCGTGCAGACCGTGCGGGACACGGCGCCCGAGCTCTCCCTGAGAGGGGCAGGGCTCGTCCTTCGCGCTCCGGGCTGCGCGGACACCCCCAGGCGGGGGGGTGCTGGTGCGCAGCTGGATCCCACGCAGGTGTCAGCGCAGACGCCCGGAGTGGTGGCTACGACGCCATTCTAAATAAAGCTTTTAAAGACATTCCAGAACTTTCTCCTTCTCTCTGGACCGCCCCCCCTCCCGCAGATGGGGCTCCAGTCACCATCTGGCTCCTGCCTTTCCACATGGTTTGACCCAGGGCTCTGGGGGCTCGGGCAAGTGGGGTTGTTTGCTCCCCGGGGCCTCCAGTCTTCCCCCAGCGGCGTTTGGTCCCACGGCCCCCGGCCGTGCGTGCCCCACCCCCACCCCCACCCCGCGCGGCCGGCCTTGCCAGGAGGAGACTGCTCTTCCTGCCCATCCCAGACCCGTCCCAGACCTGCTGCCGACGACGCTGTGGCCGCACGTTTGAGAACCGGCCCAGCACCGGGCACCCTGCGCTGCCGTATCGGCCAGCTGGCTGTCCTCGCTCGTCCACCCAGGCGGGGACCAGGGCCTCGAGAAGGGAAGGACCTGCCAGGCCCTTGGCAGCGGGGCCACAGTCCACACCCAGGTCCTTTGCCGTGGCTGTGCACTGGCTAAGGCCGCTTCTGAGCTCACTTGTCCACAGTGGTCAGGAAAGGAGCCCCGGTGGCCCGTGGGGATCTGGGTGTTGCTGTGGCCACAGTCGGGTGGGCTAGAGCATCCCACGGGGAGGGAGACAGACCTGTGCGTCCGCCCGGTTTGGGGACTTCCTGCCCACAACGAAGCTGTTCCTCACCCAGGTACCAGGGAGCTGGGGGAGTTTCATGCCTTCATTGTGTCTGATCTGCGAGAGCTCCAGGGGCGGGCCGGCCAGAGCATCCTGCTGCTGTGCATTCAGAATCCCTGGGGCCGGCGTTGCTGGCAGGGGCCCTGGAGAGAGGGGTGAGTATGGGCGAGGGCCGGGGCTGTGCCACCGTCAGCGAGGGGAGAGGGCTGGGGCCCCGAGTGGCAGCGGAGAGCCATCACAGCTGTGCACGTGCCCGGGCTAGTTTGTAGCTGGTCAGCGCAGTGCGCGGCTGGTCTCCCACAAGGCCCCTTGGCACCTGCTTGTGGTCCCCCGGGTCCGGTGTTTCGCCCTAGACAGCCCCAGGAGGCTGGTTTAGTGCTTGGCGCCGGGACCGAGGCCGCCCTAGGCCCTGGGCTCCTATCTTGAGGGTGCCCCCGGAACGGTGGATGCCCGGTCAGGCTGCGGGTGACAGGGACATGTGGGATGCCCGAGTCACAGTGCTGAGCTCAGCTTTAAGGCCTTTACTGACGCCAGGGACCAGGATTGAATGAGGGCCCTGGGTCCACTCCCCTCGGCTGACCGCAGTTGGTCAGCAGATCCGACCCTGGCTCCTGAGTGCAGGAGGCTGGCGGCAGTTCGGTGTGAGGCGATCGGGCACGTCCTTCATTGGCCTGCTCATGGGCACAGCCCTGGGCAGACGTGTCCGGAGGCAGGAGCCTCGGGGAAGGAGAGAGGGGATTGCCCCGAGGAAGGGCCGGCAAGAAGCTGGCAGGGCACAGGCCTCCCCAGTCAGTGCTGTCAGCTGTGGGGTGAGGGGCCGCCGCTGAAGTGAGCTGCCTTCCAGGGGCGAAGGGTGGAGCCGGGTGGACCCAGCCGATGAGTCTGAGTTGCTGTCCCAGCTGCAGGAAGGAGAGTTCTGGGTGGAGGAGGAGGAGTTCCTCCAGGAGTTTGACGAGGTCACCGTTGGCTTCCCGATCACGGAAGCCGGCCACCTGCAGAGCCTCTACTCAGGTAAGGGGGAGGCCTGCACCCGAGGGGAGGCCGCCATCACCTGGGGTAGGCCCTTGGGGGGCGACAACCCACATGGCTCTGCCCTCTGAGGTCAGGGCTGAGCGGCCACCGCATCCCCCTAGGGGCTCCTGGGCACGACCCTCGCCCCAGGCCCTCTTCTACTTCTGTGTGCGGAGAGATGGCTTCATCCCCTGCCGTCCCAGGCGGCCTCAGGTGGCGGGAGACCATGGGGCCCCCTCCTTTAGGGTGCCGTGGCCGGTGTGGGTGCGAGTGGCGGGGCAGCCCGCGTGGGAGCCCTTTCCTGAAGCTGCTGTTGCTGGCTCTCCTAGGAAAGGCGCTGTGCCACACTCAGGAGCTGCCTGGGGCCTGGGTCAAGGGGCAGTCGGCAGGAGGCTGTCGGAACAACAGCGGCTTTCCCAGCAACCCCAAGTTCTGGCTGCGGGTCTCAGAACCGAGCGAGGTGTTTGCCGCTGTCCTGCAGAGACCCAGGGTGTGCGCCGCGGGCCGGGCAGGCCGGGCTCGGGCTCCGGTGGGGGACGGGCCTGCCACGAGGAGCCCGGCCAGCTTCCTGGGTGAGGACTACCAGGCCGTGGGCCTGCATATCTGGAAGGTAACTCTGCCCTGGGCCCAGCTCCCTGCTCAGGGTCTGGGGTTGCTGGGACACGAGCGACTGCCGGGAGCCTCTCCGACCTCATCCTCCGGGGTCGCACGCCCGCTGGACCTCCCACAGCCCCAGCTCCGCCCGGCCGGTGTCGTTGGACAAAGGGAGATGAAGCAAAAGGACTGGCAGGAGGGAGGGGGGCATGGCCCTGTCTAGACCGGTCTGCTCTGCCCCAGAGCAGGAGGACTTGGACCCCGGGGTCGAGTGAGAGCCCTGGGTTGGGGGCACTTTGAGCCGGGCCCCGCCGAGCTGGGGAGGGACCCACAGGTCTGGGTGCTGTCTTTTGTGAAGCCGTTCGAGAGGTCCTTCTGCTGGGCGAAGGCAGTGGGGCCGGTCTCCGGACGGTGGCACACGGTCCTCCTCTGTGCAGGTGGAGAAGCGGCGGGTCAGCCTGCCCAGGGTCCTGTCCACGCCCCCCGTGGCCGGCACCGTGTGCCATGCCTACGACCGGGAGGTGCACCTCCGCTGCGAACTCACGCCAGGCTACTACCTGGCCGTGCCCAGCACCTTCCTGAAGGACGTGCCGGGGCAGTTTCTGCTGCGGGTCTTCTCTAGCGGGAGAGTCTCCCTCAGGTGAGAGGGGCAAGGAGGGGCTCTAGGCTGTTCTCCCCCGAGGGCCCGGCTGAGGAACGGGGAGCGCGGCCCCGGGCAGCGTCCTGGAGATTTGCGTGTATTCGCGGCCCACGGCGCAGGCCCTGAGCGTGCTAGCAGCCGCCCTCCTGTGTGTCTTTCCCGGGCAGTGCCATCAAGCCGGCGGCCGGGAGCCCTGCCCCTGGGGAGGCCCTGCCCGCGGGCGAGTGGGAGACCGTGCAGCTGCGGGGCTCCTGGAGAACCGGCCAGACAGCAGGGGGCAGCAGGAACTTTGCCTCCTACCCGAGCAACCCCTGCTTCCCCCTGTCGGTCCCTGAGGGCCCAGGCCCCCGCTGTGTCCGTGTCACCCTGCGTCAACACTGCCAGGACACCCAGTGCCACCCCATCGGCTTCCACGTCTTCCAGGCAAGCTCCTCCTGCGCTGGGGGGGCCGGGGGGAGGCCCTCAGAGACCCTGTGTCCCCACCGGTGGCCGGGCGTGACTGAGGCCTGGACTCGGTCATGCGGGCACAGCCGGCTGGCCGGTCCCATGCAAGGTCCATGTCTCGGTTTCCTGAAGTCTGTAATTCACTGGGGTCCTGGGTCAGCTCACACGGCCTCTTGGCCACTCCCCCAGCTCAGAACGACGGTGTCATGAGGTCAGTTCTGCTCCCCAGAACTGTGCCTCCCGCCCAGGAGACCCGATGGCGTGCCCCGCCCTTCCCCGTGCCCCACACCCCCTGGGGCCCCTCTTCTGGAGAGCGGGCGTACCCTGGGGGCCAGGAGGAGGCCCTGGCCCAGGCTCGCTGGGCAGAGCGGGAAAGGGAGGGAGGGAACCACATAAGACAGTGTGGGGCCCCGGTGGGCAGATGCCACTGAATGCTCGGATGGTTCTCGGGCCAGAAAGCTGTCCTGGGTGGAGAGGAGCGGGTGCTGAGGCCCAGGTGGGGCCTGTGCATCATAAACACCACCCCAAATCTCCTTCCTCCACCTCAGCCGCTCTCGTTGTGCCGGGCTGCAGGTGGGACACCTTAGCAGACCTGTGGTTGGGGGAAGGGGGACAGGCACAGTGCCAGAGGTCAGAGGTCGCAGGCCCAGATGCCATGGCAATGGAGTGGCTCCCAGCCCACGTGTGTGCTCCTCCTTGGGGCCCCACTTCAAGACGGGCTTGACGGACTGGTGGGTGCCCGAGGAGGGCATGGGCCCACACGATGGCTCCGTTGTGGGGTGGGTGTGCTCAGCCTGGGCTGCAGATGACGGGAGGGAAGGGTAGGCAGGTGTCTGAGAAGCTTCTGTACCCTTGGGAGGACAGAGCCTCTGCGCTCCCCAAGAGCGGAGGGCTCATTCTGGAGTCTTGCCCCGCCCGGGCTGCCAGCTGGGGCACCAGGAGCTCTGATAGAAGTGCCAGCACCAGGAGCCAATCAGGTGACTCGGGACGGAGCCCTGGGCAGTGGTGATGGTGGCGGTCCCCCAGGCAAGGGCCGCCCGCCTAACAAGGGCCGTGGGGCCTCGGTGAGCGGTGAGCCCAGCTTGGCAGGCGTGGCAGGTCTTCCTCCGTGGAAAACGGCAGGTGTGGTGACGTGGGAGATCCAGGCGGACGGCCCCAGGCTGGTCCCGACCCCAGACATCCCAGCCTCAGAAAGGGAGGGAAGTCCCGAACTGGGGAAGGAGAGCAGCTCTTGGTGGCCGTGGCGGCCCAGTGGACAGGCCTCCCCGTCTGAGCCCGTGCGTCCCCAGGTTCCGGTGGCCGGGGGGAGCCGGGGTGCGCCCGGCCTGCTGCTCCAGGAGCCTGTGCTAAGCTGCGTGCCGCATCGCCACGCCCAGGAAGTGAGCCGGCTCTGCCACCTGTCGGCCGGGACGTACCGGATCGTGCCCTCCACCTACCTGCCGGACACAGAGGGGGCCTTCACGGTGACCATCGCCACCAGGATAGACAGGTGGGGCTCCAGGGCTGGGCGGTCCTCAGTGTACGGTGTGCACCGCCCTGTCGTCGCCTCCGCCCCGCCCGCCCCGGCTCTGACCCGTCCCCGGCAGACCGGCAGGGGAGCACGTCAGCTTGCAGGGGCCAGGCAGGAGAGCGCGGCCGCTCCTCGAGCTGGGGGCAGCCGGGCTACCCTGTCCTCTCCCCTGCAGGCGCTCCATTCACAGCCAGGAGAGGCTGGGGCAGCTCCTTCAGGAGGTAGGTGTGGGGCTTGGGTCAGGGCTCGGCCCGTACTCCGCCTGGGGGCCGCGTTCCCGCAGGCTCCTCCCGGGGGCCGCGCTGCAGGCCGGTCTGTGCCCTGGGACACAGGCACCCTTGTCTCTTGCCAGGAGGGCCGGGAGGCTGGGGCCGCAGTTAGACCCGGGCAGTGCGGCCAGGTGCATGAGGGGGGCGGGCCCCCGCCGCCGCCCACAGCTCGCCGTATTCCCTCCTGCAGGCCTCCTTCATGGCAGTTAGGAAAACCTAACCGGGTGACCCCCCGTGTCAGCTCTGGCGACTGGGGGTTCCGAGGGGCTCCCTCACACGGTGCCACCAGCCTCAGCACCGCGGCGGCCGCGCGTGCTCGCAGGTCCAGGCGAAGACCCCGGCCCGCGGGGCAGGTAGCCCGGGGCACAGCAGGTGCCACGGGGAGCGCACAGGGCGTCTCTGATCCACGCGGCTGGGGCCGCAGAGCTTCCCGGAGACCCTGCACAGCATCTGCGCCTGGCCCCGGAGAGAGGCCCTGCAGCAGACGAGAGCATAGTATGACAAATCTTGTTTAGAACTATTTATGTGCAACATTTTTAGGAAGTAACTTTCTAAATAAACGTGAGTACTGAGTGGTTGACAGACGAGTCGTCTCGGGTAGCGGGTGGCTCGGTCCGCTCTCGCTGAGGAGGAGGGGCAGGCCCGGGCCCTGCCTCCCCTGGGGCCCTCCGCCAGCCGCTCCTGCACTGGGGGTGGCCAAGGCCTCCGGGACGGGCCGGCTGGCCTGTGAGGCGGGTGCAGCGGGTGCTGAGGGGTTTGGAGGGCCGGGGAGGGGTGGGCACGCCGGTACAGGAGCAGAAGGAGGGGCCTTACCCCCGCTGGCTGCCCGGAGAGACCCCGAGGGGCTGCCAGCTGCAGCTGTTTGCTCCTGACGTGGGTGGGAGGCGTCCCTTCCAGTTGGACGCAGTAGGCCCTGATCTCAGCCGGGCCTCTCGCCCACCACCTCCCACTTCTCCGACTCGCCAGCGCCCTGTTGTCACCGTCACCCAGGGTGTCCAGCTAACGCGCCACCCTTCCAAAGGAGGGCAGGGGGCCGCTCCTGAGAGAACCGCTGCTCACTGCCCCACCCCCCTCCACATATGGGCAGGACGTCTCTAGAAGGCAGGGCCTGGCCTTTCTGTGGCAGAGGGGCGGGATCAGAAGCTGGTGCCGCTGCGTGAGTGGCCCTCGCTGCGACCCTGTGACCGGTTCTCTGGGGTCGAGTGAGGACAGAGGAGGGCCCCCAGGATCTGCAGCCTCTTAGGTGGGAAGGCAGCCTGGAGGAGGCAGCCAGCCACCAGCTAAGCGGGGCTTCGGGGCCCGGCCACGGCCGTGGGGCGCAGGCGGTGGCCCCTGGCTGGAGGAGGCGGAGGGTGTGCCCCAGCATGTGCGCCCTCCTGGCCAGCAGCCCCCGGCCCGCGCCAGCCTCGTCCTTCCTTCACAGGCTCCTTCAGCTGGCCTTGCCCCGAGGGCATCCTCAGTGGCTGCCTGGCCCAGTGACCTCCAGAAGTAGCTTGCGTTCTCTGGGCTTCGGTGTCCTTGCGCAAAACGTGTCCGGGCTCTGGCCACGCTCGGTGTGTCCCGTGTCTGGGCTCTGGCTCTCTGCTTTGCCCTGGAGTCCTTGGCCTGGCTCGGCCTGCGGAGTGGGTACCAGCTCGGCTCATCCTGCTGAGGGAGGGAGTGATGGAACGTGGACCTGTGCCCCCCCCACCCCCCCAGGAACCCCGCCCCCCCCCCCAGGCATCAGAGACCTCCAGGCTCCGCCTTTCTTCTCATGTCTGCCGTCGCCCCCACTCCCAGCCCCATGCAGGATGCACCAGCTGAGCTGGGGGTAGACCACAGGGCCCCACAGGCTCAGGGCCGGCCCACAGCTGCCTCACCCCTCTGCTGTGTGGACTGGTATGGACTGGAGCCCCCCGCCCCAGCCCTGGCCTGCAGCTCCAGGGACCCCAGCAGCCGCGCTGGCCACACCAGGGGAGTCCCGGCGGCCAGGCCCCCGATTCTGTGCACCTGCCAGTGGGGGACTGGGTAGCGTGAAGGGCCTCCCCGCTGCGTCCGGTGGCCCCGGCCGACCCAGAAGGGTGGGTCTGGGTGTGTGCTGCTGAGAACAGCGCCTTTTCAGCCTTCCCAGCAGACGTTGCCCCACATCACCTGTTCGGGCTTCCTTCCCCTTATCACTTCCTGCTTCAGGCAGGCAAGCTGTGCCCTCCCCGTGGGAGCCGTGTCCTGCCCAGTCCTGGGCCTGGGTCTGCTCTCATTGGCCTCGCCTGCCCCCTCCCCCAGGCCTGGGTCAGCCTTGGGGGCGTCAGGTATTCTGGGGTGAGTATCAACATCCTGATGCCCTGGGCGCCGTAGTCAGGGAGGGGGCCTGGCCGGGCAGGGCTCCCCGGGTGAGAGGCAGGCTGGAGCTGGGTGAGCGGGCCCAGGCCAGCCAGGCTGGGGCAAGGTTCTCAGATGCTGCAGGCCCCTTCCTCTCTGTCTCTCTGTCTCTCCATTAATAGTCATTTCTTTCTTGCTCAGTGTCCCATGTCTGCGTCATTTGGTCTTACTAGATTTTTTTTCTCCTCTAATATTTAACAGATGGAAGCTAGATTTGCTGCCTTTTGAAATGAACAGAAGAGTCACTTTTTTACTGGGGACACTTTGGTGTCTGGGGGACCCTAACACAAGGCCTTGGACATGGCTGCTCCATCAAGGAGATGCTATTTACTGGTTTTGAGGATGAATTTTAGGGGGCAGGCTGGGCCTTCCAGCCCCCAGGAGTACTCAGCTCTGCGGCTCGGGCCCAGTGCCCGCCTGGGGGACCTGAGCTGCAGGGCTCCGGCTGGTCCTCTGATTCCCAGCAAGTGCCATCTGTCAGCACAGACAGTGGTAACGCATCTGGCCGGGGAGCCTGCTCACTCGGGCCCTGGGGGACATGCGGCATGGAGGTTTAGTCACCAGGCTTGTGCACGGTTGCCTAAAGCACTCCCCATCCCATGCCTGCCCTCCCCCCACACACAGGGCCAGGGCTCAGGCTTTGCCCATCCTCAGCTGTCTGTCCCTTCACAAATCACCCAGGAGGAGAGGCTGATAGACAAGAAGACCGCCCTGCCTTGGGCTGGGCTGGCTGCTCTGTCAGGGGTCAGTCCTGGTCCCCTGTGTGTTCGTGGGGCCTGGACAAGTGTGATGTTGGGGCACCGGGATGTGTGTGTGTGTGTGTGTGTGTGTGTGATCTGATTGATGTGCTCTCATCCCTCATCCGCCAAGCCCCAAAGAGAAGACCCATCAGCATCAACATCCCTCTCTACCCTGCTCCCCCATTCCTTCATTCTGAAGCCCCTCTGAGCATGTGTGGGGTGCTATGGATGTAGCCAAGAGGCCCAGCACCCCTGCCTTTGAGGCATGCACAATCCATTAGGGATGACTATCTGCACACAGGTCATGTGGATACTCCTGATGGTGAGGGACAGATGACACATGGGGGTGGTCCTTGACCAGCCTGGGGCCAGCAGTGCAGGGCAGGGGCTGACAGAGGAGCTGGGCACCCGCAGGGAATGGAAAGAAGCTCTCTGTGCCTACGGTGTGGGGAGTAGGCTCAGAAAATGTGGCAGGAGCTGAGGCTGGAAAGGTAGGTAAGGGCCTTGAGGTCCATTTAAGGAGCTTGGGTCTTATGTTTTGGGTGGTAGGGAGCCACTGCACAGTTTTAAGCAGGGTCTGATGTGTGTGTATTTGACATTCTCTCTCTCTGGTCAAAATTTCTGGATGGGGAGGGGACCAAGCAGAAGGCTGTTGCAGACATCAAGGGAGAGATGATCGTGTCCTTGCCGGACGGGAGGTGGTAGAGGCAGAGACAAGAGGTCAGTGTTGAGGTAGCGTTAGGAGGCAAAATCAATAGAACATGATGCTTGATGGATTATTAATTAGATCAATCCCACAAATCAGCATGAGGAGAATTAATCCCTTCCAATCCATGAACATGGTCCATTTTTTGAGGTGGTCTTTAATTTCTCTCAGCAATATTTTGTAGCTTTGAGCATAGACATTTTATGCTTTTTCTTAACTACTTTGTTTTTTGACACTTGCAAATGATATTGTATTTTGGGTTTTATTTTTCCAGTTTATTGCTAGTATATAGGAATACATTTTTTGTATATTAATTTTGTGTCCTATAACCTTGCTAATTCACTTATTAGTTCATAGTTTTGGGGTTGGATTTTGGTTTTGGGTTTGTTTGTTTGTTTTTGTAAATTCCTTAGGATTTTCTACATACACAATTAAGTCGTATGTGAAAACAGAAAGTTCTGCTTTTTTCTTATCTGAATGCATTTTTTCTTGCCTTATTTCTGCTGGCGAGGACCTCCAATACCATTTTGAATAAAAGTGGTGAGAGAAACTTTCCTTGTTCCTGATCACAGTGGGAAAGCATTCAGTCTTTTACCATTAGGTGTGATTTTTTTCTGTAGGTGCCCTTTGCCAGACTGAGGCAATTTTCTTCTACTCCTAGTTTGCTGAGAGTTTCTATCATAAACAGATGTTGAATTTTATCAAATGATTTTTTGCATTTATTGAGAGGATTATATAAATACTCCCCTTTATTTTATTAATGTAGTCAATTATATTGGCTGACATAGTAATGTTAAAATAACCCTTACATTCCTGGGATACTTGTTTGTGATGTATTATTTGTTTTATATATTGCTGGATTCAGTTGGTTAATATTTTATTAAGGATTTTTGTATCTGTGTGCATACATGATTTGATCTTTATTTTTCTTTTCTTGTAATATCTTTGTCCAGTTTTGGAATGAGGGTAAAGCTTGCCTTTGAAAATGAGTTTATAAGTGTTCTCCTCCTTTATTTTCTGAAAGTATTTAGAATTGATATTATTTTATTCTTAAATGTTTGATAGAATTCATCTGAGTCATGAGTTTTCTTTGTGGAAAGGTTTTAAATTATGAATTCAGCAACTTTAATAGATATAGACTACAAACACAGATATAGACTATTCAAATTTTATTTCTTGTACAAATTTTGGCAAGTTGTGACTTTTAAGAAATTTGTGCATTTCAACTGAGTTGTCAAATACATTTGCATGAAGTTAATAATGTTCTTTTCTTCTTCTTCTAATGTCTGTAGGATCCTGATGCCTTCTCTCTCATTCCTGATAGTAGTAATTTGTGGGGTGTTTTTTACCTTGATCAGTCTAGCCAGAGGTTTATCAGTGTAACTGATCTTCTCAAAAACAAAACAAAACAAACTTTCATTTTGTTGGTTTTATCTATGTTATTTTTGTTTTATATTAAATTTCCACTTTTTCTTATTTTCTTTCTTCTACTTACTTGGGTTTAATTTGTTGTTGTTTTTCTCCTAGGTTCCCAAAGTGGACTCTTAGATCAATGATTTTAGACCTTTTCTCTTTTCTAAAATAAGCACCCAAAGCTACGAATTTTCCTCAAAACATTGCATTAGCTTTATCTCACAAATATTGATAAGTTGTGTTTTCATTATCATTTAGTTCAAAATATTTCCTAGTTTCCCTTTGATTACTTATTTGACCCTTGAGTTAATTATAATTATGTGTTTAAGTTCCAAATATTTGGGCACTCTTTAGATACCTTATATATCTTTTTGTTATTTATTTCTAATTTAGTTGTGTTGTATTTAGAGAATATACTCTATATAACTTAATTCCTTTTAATTGTATTGAGACTTGTTTTGTGGCCTAGCATTATGGCCTATTTTGGAGAACGTTCGCACGTGTACTTGAAAAAAATACATACTCTGCTGTTGTTGGGAATGCTGTTCTCTTAAGTATCAGCTTGGATAAGCTGATTGATGTTGTTCAAGTCAGCTATATCCTTATCAGTTTTTCTCAGTTACTGAGAGATGCGTCAAAATAACCCATCGTTGTTGTGGATTTCTCTATTTATCTGCTAGTTCTATTAATTTACTTCACATATTTTGAATCTCTGTTATTAGGTAATACACATTTAGAACTGTTAGACATTCTTGACAAGTTGATCCTTTTATCAAAGAAATGTCCCTTTTTATCTCTGGTAATATTCTTTGTATTGAAGTCAACTTTGATATTAATTTACCCATTCCAACTTTCATGAAATTATCATTTGCATTTTCTATCTTTTTCCATTCTTTCATTTTGTTTACTTTTAACCTATCTTTATGTTTAAAGTATGTGTCATTTAGATAGTATATTATCACTTTTTGCTTCTTTAACCTAGTTTGAAAATCTTTGCCTTTTAATTGGAGCATTAGACCAATTCCATTTAATGAAAGTGTTGATGTCGTTGGGTTAAATCTACCATCTCGCATTTGTCTTCTATTTATCTCATCTTTTCTTTGTACCTTTTCCCTCCCTCTTTTGGATTGAATGTCTTGTTTCATATTCCATTTATATCCTCTATTGGCTTATTTATTCTAACTCTTACTTTTTCAGTGGTTGCTATTGGGTTTATAATATGCATATTTAACTTACTGATGACTGATTGGATGTAGAAGGAAGGGGGAAAGGAAAGGAAGGGGAAATTGAGTGTCAAGAATGGTAGTCAAATATCTGGTCTGGGAAGCAAGGAAGATCATTCTCTGAGATGGGGAACTCGGAAGATTAGTGTTAGAGCAGGAGGTGTTGGTGAAGGGGGATGTTGTCAGTTTTGGGCAAGTGCACTTGAGGTTCTTGTAGGGCATCCAAGAGAAGATGCTTGGGAGGCAGTTCCATGTGTGGTCCAGAGGCCTGGGCTGGAGCCAGCAGCTGGGCTCGTGGGCATAATGGTGATTGTTGAACCAGCGGGAGTGAGTGAATCTGCTTGTGGCGAGTGTGTGTTGGGGCAAGAAAAGGGTCTAGAACCCAGCGCCATGAGCCCCAATTTAGGGACCCAAATGGAGAACCGCACAGGTGTGAAGGGAGAGGCCGGAGAGGAAGGAGCAGAACAAGGCAAGTGTGCCACCTTGGACCAACGAAGGCACTGACTTGGCAGCTAGCCCTGGGTCGCCACGGGTTTCAGAACTTGGGCAGGATGCAGGGGCCCTCGAAGGTCACTGGGGAGTCCACTCTTTAATTTGTGAATGTGTCCATGGCTGGACACTTAGATCTATCTGATATCTTAGTAAAACGCTTGAAAATGAAGAACTTTGCCACATGCTGCTGGAGTCCAGTAAGATGAGATGATGCCCGTGAGGCCCCTGCCGGGGTCGGTGACTGATCGCACTGGGACCTGGCCTCAGGGTCCGAGCACGGCGGGGCGCTGAGGGGCCGGACTCCGCGTGAGGACACCTCCTGCAGGAGGACCGAGCCCTGAGCCACCACACGCTCCGCTAGCAGGGCTCGGCAGACAGCTGGGCCCATGGGGGGGGGCGGTCCCTCATTCAGACCGTGCCTCCGGCTGCCCGACTGTGGCTTCCTGCGAGCATAAGCCCCACCGCGATGGCACTGCCTCTGACCTAGAGGACGAGGCTGCCCCACGCAGCTCAGGGCCTGGGGGGGGCGTGCTCAGCAAATATATGCTGGAGGAAATCAAAGTGGACAGGTGGGCATGGGTGAAGCTGTTGGGGTGCAGGCTGCCATGGGTGGGCCTGCAGGACGGGCAGCTGGGGAGGAGAGAGCAGAGGTGGGGTGTTCCAGGTGAGGGCGAGCGGATGTGAGAGCATGGACCACAAAACTGTGTGTGTGCATGCGTGTGTGTGTGTGTGCGCGCGTGTGTGTGTGTGTGTGTGTGAGAGAGAGAGGAATGTCAATGCAAAATGAACAAACCTTTAGAATCTCTAGAAGTAAGAAAGAGTTTTATTTGAGCCCAGGTTAGGACAGCTGCCAGGAAATGTGCCTTCACAGGGAAGAAAGGGCTCTGGAGAATGAACAGTTTTTACAGGGCTATAGACTTTTTGCATCTTGTAAAAAGCTCAAAAGATTATAGATTAACATATAGGCAGGAATCAGGAGTTTTATCGTCAAGGAATGAAGGGAGTAGCGCATTGATTGTATCTCAAGGACAAGATGGTTTTCCTTTAGGCTACTCATTCACAAAGCAGGTGTACAACGCATGCACCGTGGGCCACAAATCAGGCTTTTGGTTTGAACCAAAGCCTGATTTCTAAGTCTAAAAAGAAATCTAAAATGGCTTCCCGTGTATATCAGGCCTTTAGAGTTTTTCTCTGATCACAATGCAAACAAGATTCTGGAAAAAGAACCTTGAACTCCATATTTTTTAAGTGAGCAACTATCAAGTAAAAAAATTAAGTTTTGCTCTATGACTCCTTAATGCCCGGCTCTAACCCTACCCTAACCCGGCCCCCACCCTGACCTCCCCCTCACTCTAGCCAGAGACCCAACCCCAACCGTGGAGGGGCCCACTGTCCTCCCTCTCCCCGTTCCCATCACCCTCACACCTGACTGTGCACCTCCTCCCCACCTCAGTGGCCCTCCTGCCCTCCGGAGCCCACCCCATGTCAGAGGGTCGGCTCAAGCCCCTCACTGCTCCTCCCCTGGCCTCTGGTCCCGGGTGCGGGCTGCATCCTAAACCTCGCGCTGGGGAGGAGCCCCGGCTGAGCATTCCAGTCTCTCGTCTCTGCACTCCCCGCACCCTGGAGCCGGTCCCTGCCGCCCCCCGCCCCCCACCTCCCGGGGCCTTAGCTCTGGCCTGCAGTGGGTGGGTCTCTCATTGGCTGGGCCGTGACTGCCTCTCATTGGCTGGGCCGTGACAGTCTCT
>NW_022589704.1:1441512-1456673 GCF_004348235.1 Phoca vitulina | reverse complement strand
CCGTGACAGTCTCTCACTGGCTGGGCCGTGACAGTCTCTCACTGGCTCGGGGCCACCCGCTCTGGCCTGGAGAGCTGAGCCCTCCTCAGAACTGGGGGCGGGGCGGCCTCCACCACCCGCCTGGGCAGCAGCCTCCACACCCACTGCAGGCACCCGCAGGGAATGGAAAGAAGCTCTCTGTGCCTACGGTGTGGGGAGAGGCCGTGACTGCCTCTTCCCCGTTGTCATATACACCTTTAAAAATAGTTGGATTGGATTGGGATCTGAGGAGTCGGGCTCGGGGCCCAAACCCCGTGTGTGATCTCCGA
The DNA here is from genome assembly GCF_004348235.1 of Phoca vitulina. Taxonomy (NCBI): domain Eukaryota; kingdom Metazoa; phylum Chordata; class Mammalia; order Carnivora; family Phocidae; genus Phoca; species Phoca vitulina. The sequence continues at coordinate 1,456,365 of NW_022589704.1, read as the reverse complement.
GGCCTGCCCGTAGGCGGCCACAGAAGTGTGGCCTGCAGGCCTCGCCGGAGCAGCCCTCCCCGCCCAGCTTCGCGGTCTGTGCGTGGGCCTGTGCTGAGGGCTCTTCGCACACGTGCATTGCTAGGCATGTCACCGCCGTCAGACCTGCTTCCCGGGGTCCTCGGCTGAAGCCCTTTTTCCCCCTCTGACTCGGTGCTTTCCACTCCCAGCCTTGGCGCACTGCCCCCGGTGCCCCCGCACCATACACAGGTGGGAGCCTGATACTCAGGGCTCCTCAGGAGTGAGGTGGTCCTCTCGCCCGTCTGCAGGCGGTCGGACGCTGGCCTCATGTAGCCATGCGGGTAAACGGAACACTGAGAGGCCGTTGCCTTTCTTCGGTCTCTGGACTCTGCTGTGACACTGGACTGTGACTTGCAGTTTGGCTCGGCATCCTAACTGGCCGCGGACACCAGCAGCTCAACAGGACGCAAATAAAGTCCCTCCACTGACTGATGTGTGGTCGAGTCTCTTAAGTGACACATTCTTCCTTCATCTCTTTATCTCCCCTCGTGACTCTTGCTTTTGCTGCCCAGCCCTGCAGAGTGGCCCACAGACTGGAGCTTGCTGCCGGCACCCCTGGGGGGTCGTGGGTCCTACTCCGTGCCCTCGCTGGCTCTTGTCCCCGGGACCCAGCTCCAGTGGCTTAACCGAGCTCAGTTGTGATTTTTTGTCTGTGGCCAGCCACTTCATGAAGGGACTGGTTGTTTGTTAAGTATAATTGCAAATTCATGGATTTAAGCACTTTTTTGTGTTCCAATTCATGGAAATGGTTCTCCTATTGACATTCAAGGCATCTCATCTTTGGCCAGTGGGAGTGAACTTGAGTTAACTCCTGAATCCTTTAGACGTTGGCCAAGAGTCTTGATCTACTTTGTTCTCTAGGACGAAAAACTATTCCAGGCCCCTTCTATACATTTCCTAACCCAGACCTGCAAGCATCCACTGCCTTCGGGAGCCCCTCTTTCTCTTCAAGAGAAATGGTATCTAGAGACCAATGTCTGGGTGCTTGGGGTGCTTGTTTTTAGGTCTTGTCAGTGGACAGAACTAAGATACTAACTTTTCTTTTTAAGATATAACGCAGTACAAGCACATACTGATACCATTCACTCCAATTCACATCTGCATGCTTTTCACTGAACCTTTTTGAAAATACATCTGCATCTCCTTTATTCCACACCGGAAACTTCAACAAAGCCCAGCATAATGATTCATTTGTTGTATCCCACAACACAATAATCCCAAAATAACAATACCAACATTACTATCAATAGCATGATTACTGAAAACAGTTTAAGATGCTTTTATGTATTTTAAAAATCCTTGGGTTATGAAGATATAGAGATGAAACTCTGTTTTAACATTATTTGGAAAATGATTACAGAAAATGAACCATTTTTGACATTCTTTTTGTACCCAGGCTATATAGATAACAGTCAAATACTGGATTTTAAAATCACTTGGAAGAGTTTGCTAGGATTTTGCTATCAGGTGATAATGCAAGTTAATTGGCTTTATCTTGCTTTCAAGTTTAAAAATTTCCTTTAGGGGCGCCTGGGTGGCTCAGTTGGTTAAGTGTCTGCCTTCAGCTCAGGTCATGATCCCGGGGTCCTGGGATCGAGCCCCACGTCAGGCTCCCCAAGCAGTGGGAGCTGCTTCTCCCTCTCCCACTGTCCCTCCCCACCTCTCTCTCTCTCAAATAAATAAGTAAAATCTTAAAAAAATAAAATTTTCTTTTAAAAATGTAATTTAATTTAGTAATTACATAAATATTTACATGCTCTAAAGCCAAATCTACAAACCAAGATATATGCCTATATGTAGAAGTCTAGTTTCTATTCCAGTCTCCCTTCACCTCCTTCCTGCCTGTTCCCTGTAGGTAATAGTTTAATTTAAAACAAATTTAATGGCTTATTCTTCCATTTGTAAAGATAGGAGCTGCTGGCGTGCTATAAATGAATAAATACACATCAATGCTTTTTTTCACTTAGCAATCTGTCCTGGAGAAAACCATTTAGTAACGTATAGACTATTTCTCCTTCCCTTTTTACAACCTCCCGGTGCCCCGCGGTGTGGACAGCAAGCATTTCATGGGCGCAAGGCCCTCTGGACAGACATCTGAGGGGTCTGTGGCTGTGCTTCCCTACCGCACGGCAGGGAAGGGCCTCTCCAGTCTCCTCTTCCTCACTCGGCTGGTCTGTCTGTGGCACAGATTCCTGGAGGTGGGATTACTGGGTCAAAGGGCAAGGCCTCTCTAATTTTGCGGGATTTCCAGGTCCCCTCCAATGGGGTTTGTATCATGTTAAATACCAACAGATGATATCTGAGGATGTTTCCCCCATAGATGGCTGTCAGACACTGGGATTACCTCATCTGACAGGGACAAATCGTATTGCGATGACTTTTAATTTATATTTCTCATTTTATGAATACGCTGAGCATCTTTTTAGGTCTCCAATGAACCATCTGCTTCTCATGGTTCCTTTTCTGTGAATCTGTTCCTATCTCTGTCCGTTGGTGTCTTGCCCAACCTCCAAAGGAAGTGGTCCTGGGGAGGGACAAGGAGAAGGACACGGGACGAGCAGGGAATGCTCAGCAGAGTTCGTCAGGGGAAACTGAGGACCCCTGCCCTGGCATCTCCTGGGGTGCTGGAAAAGCAAGCCACTTCTTGGGCCCACCGCAGACAGACTAGCTCAGAGGAGCACAGGCGGGAGGCCCGCTGCCCTTGGGGTTGGGGGGGAACCTCCTCCTGAAGATGCCCCTTTCCAGGGAAATGGCCCTTCTCGGGCTCCATGCACATCAGCTGTGGACATCCCCAGTGACTTTCAGGCAGGGGTGACTGCGGCGCTCTGCCCACCACACTCTCAGCCAGGCAGGTTCTTGAGCAGCGGTGCCCACCCAGACGAGGAGCCCTCCTAGGGAGGGTGGGCGCACTGAGTGGGGACGGCTCCCCAGGTGGGCTCCAGGACCGCTATCTCTGCTGCCCCCAGGGACCAAGGTAGGGAGGCACTCGAAGGCAGCTTCCCCAGGCGTGGGGCCTGGCGTGGGACCAGGCGTGGGGCCTGGCGTGGGGCCAGGCATGGAACCTGGCGTGGGGCCAGTTGTGGGACCAGTCGTGGAGCCTGGCGTGGGGCCTGGCGAGGGGCCTGGCGTGGGGCCTGGCGTGGGACCAGGCGTGGGGCCTGGCGTGGGGCCAGGCGTGGGACCAGGCGTGGGGCCTGGCGTGGGACCTGGCGTGGGGCCTGGCGTGGGGCCTGGCGTGGGGCCAGTCGTGGGACCAGTCGTGGGGCCTGGCGAGGGGCCTGGCGTGGGGCCAGTCGTGGGACCAGTCATGGGGCCAGTTGTGGGACCAGTCGTGGAGCCTGGCATGGGACCTGGCATGGGGCCAGTCGTGGGACCAGTTGTGGGGCCTGGCGAGGGGCCTGGCGTGGGACCAGGCGTGGGACCAGTCGTGGGGCCTGGCGAGGGGCCTGGCGTGGGACCAGTCGTGGGACCAGTCACGGGGCCTGGCGTGGGACCAGGCGCGGGGCCTGGCGTGGGGCCAGTCGCGGGGCCTGGCGTGGGGCCAGTCGCGGGGCCTGGCGTGGGACCTGGCGTGGGGCCTGGCGTGGGGCCAGTCGCGGGGCCTGGCCTGGGGCCAGTCGTGGGGCCTGGCGTGGGACCTGGCGTGGGGCCTGGCGTGGGACCAGGCGTGGGGCCAGCAGCCAGCCTTGCAGTCAGAGAGCGCCTGAGGCAGAGAATCGGGAAGGAGGTCTATCAGAGTAAGGGAGCCGTTCAGGAGTCAGCAAAAGCAGAAAGTGCCTGGGAGGCACCTGCGGCTGGAGCAGCACCCCGCCACCCACCCCACCGCCCCTGCCTGGCGGGGTCCCAGAGGGGGACAGCCCCTCAAGGAGCCAGCCTTGGAAGAGGGGAGCAGCAGCTGTCCAGGGGTGAGTGAGCCATCCTGGGGCAGCTGGGGGCCGTGGGGTCAGCCAAGCGCCAGGCACCTGCTGCCGTCCCTGCTGGATGAGGGTGCGGTGCGTGGCATGTGGCAGCCCGCAGATGGGGACACTTCTGTCATTTGCGGGTGTCCAGATGCCCCGAGGCATCTTCCAGCTGGGGGCAAAAGGCGCAGCTGAGCACAAGCAGGGCGGTGGGAGGTGTGGGGGAGGCCGGCCGCCCCGAGCCCTGGTCCCTGAGTGTCTGAGGGCAGAGACTGTGTGAGGCTGCGCCCTGCTGCTGCTGGAGGAGGGACAGGGAGGAAGGTGCTCAGGGTGCTCCCGTGCTCAGCCTGTGTGTCTGCCAGGCTGGGGGCCAGGGGGTGGGAAGGACAAGACAGCAGCCCCCCATGGACACTCAGACCCCTCTGTTCCCATGCACACACCCCCAGTGTGACCTAGGATGCCACAGGTGGGAGCAGCCCAGTCAAAGTCAGCAAGACCTCAGGCCCCCCTCAGAACCCCCTCAGGCCCCCCTCAGGACCCTCTCAGGACCCCCTCAGGCCTCCCTCAGGACCCCCTCAGGACCCTCTCAGGACCCCTTCAGGCCCCCCTCACGACCCCCTCAGGCCCCCCTCAGGCCCCCCTCACGACCCCCTCACGACCCCCTCACATCCCCAAGATGCCCAGTGTCCCTTGTCCTGTGGTGGCTTCTCCCTTCTGACAAAGCCCCCTCCCCACCTTGCTTGGGCCAATCTCCGTCCAGAAAGGACTGTGGACACGCTCTCCGAGCGCCCGGCTTGGCCAGAGCCTCAGTCGGGTGCTGCGGCGCCCCAGCAGAGCCGTCCTGGGTGCGGGGTGGAGGTGGGAGGAGGGGCTTCGGGGGAGAGACTTCCGAGGGGCGCTGAGGGGAGCACGGAGAGCAAGAGCAGGGGCACCGGATGGCCAGAGCCAGGGCTGCCCACCCAGGACCCCGGGGCTCGAGTGTCGTCCTGGACCCGCGGCCTCCGTGTCGGGCCGCGGCTGCGCTGCTCTCGTGTCGCAGATGGCCTGAGAGGTCCGGAGGCCAGGGAATGTCAGAGCCGGCTGGCTGACCAGACGACGCAGGGCTCCTCCTGCCGCCACGGGTGTGCGCGCCAGCTTCTGGAAACGGGGCGGCCGTCCTCCAGCGCCCCCTCCGAGGCTGTTCCCCACGGGCCCGGGCCGGGGCTTTGGCTGGAGGCTGGGGGGCTCTTATCATTGGCTTTCCTGCACCCCAGCCACGTCCTGGGGTACAGGGTAGGTGTCAGAGGGCTAGTGGCCAGGCAGGTGGGACCGTCCCCTCCCTCTGATGCTAAGGGGAGACCCCAGGGCCAGGGGCTACTGGAGGGAAGAAGCCCTAATGGGAGACAGTGCCTGGGGACGACCTCGGGAGAGGCCGCAGGGGCTCAGGTGTGGGGCGCAGTCCCAGCGTGTCTCCCGCGCGTGGGAGGGCCGCGAGCCTGCCACCAGGGAGGAGCAGCTCCCGTGGCGGGAGGAGGCCGGGCCGGCGTGGGAGGGTCTGTGAGGAAGGGGGGGCCACCAGCAGGCCGAGGCAGGGCCTCCGTGCCGAGGAGGGGAGGGGGCTCGGGATGGACGGCAGGGGGCGCTGACCCCCACCCGTGACCCCTCCCGCCCCATGGTGCCCCCGGCACCCCCTCCCCCATGGCATCCCACCCCCCAGCCCCGTGGCATCCTCATCTGGTTTTCCAGCCAGACTAGCGGGAGGGGGAGGAGTCCCCAGACCCGGTTTCTGGGACGAGGGGAGCAGAACGTGTCCGTGGTGGCGGCGGCCACGGAAGTTTGGGTCCTCCCTCTGCTCAGCTCTGCAGAGTCTAGACTTGTGGCTGAGCCCGGGTTCCAGTCGCCTGGCTGGTTCCATCTCCCAGGTGCCTGGGGCAGGGCTGGGGCAAGGGAGGCCGTGGCTCGGGCCGGCGGCACCCAGTCAGGAGGACTTCCGGGGCTGTGGCGCCGTCTCTCACCAGGGAAGCCACGGCACCGCCGTGAGCGGAGACTCGCCTCGTGCTGAGCGCGGCGGGCCTGGCGGGCCTGTGCTTCGGCTCCGGTATGGGGGAGGGGAGGTCCTGAAAGAGCAGTGTCCACCCGGCCCCCACCTGGCTCCGAAGGTGGCCCCTGGCCCGCCCTCAGGGGCTCCGCTCAGCTCCCCCACCCCTGGGGAAAGGGCCGGGTCTCAGAGCAGACTGTCGGGCCGCCTCCCCTGCCTGCGGTGTGCTTCGGGCTGTGGGAGAGAAGCTGCCCCCTTCCTGCCCCTCCCCCAGGCTAGCTGCCCCTTCCCTGCCCGGCTAGCCCCGTCCCCCTTCCAGAAAGCCCTCCCATCTCCACCTCCTCCCACCTTCCAGGCCCAGCTCAAGTGCCGCCTCCTCCAAGAAGCCTCCAGTCCTAGCACGCGCTCTGTGAACGCCCAGGAGTCGGGAGTCGATGGGGGCGCATGACCCCTCTGTGGGAGGGCGCACCCACCTGGGTGGTCTGCCTCCCCATGCCGTGTCCAGCGCGGCGCCCAGGCGGGGGCCCCAAGGGTGGGCACGAAGAGGGAGCAGACCAGAGAGTAGAGTGAGGTCAGAGTGGATGCGCATTTTAGTTGGGGGAGTCGACCCTGGGTGGGTCAAGGCTGCACAGCCCGCCGTCCTCAGGGCCCTTTGCCCTCTTCCTAGGCCCTTTGTGCCACCCAGGCGGGTGGGGGCATCGTTCTCACCACAGGAGGGGAGCTCGGGGAGGACAGGAGCGCCCGGAGTTTGCAGCGTTTCCTAGGCCCACCTCCGGGCCACATCCAGCAGCCTCCCTGGGGTGACTCAGGCCCCCCCCACCCCCCCACCCCTGCTTACTTCCCTAGAAGGCTCGGCTCCACAGGGCAATGATGCATATTTTGTCATCAGCGGAGTCACCCTGTGTCCTCCCACCCCAAGCGTCTGGAGGAGTGGAGGACCAGGAGGAAGGGGCGAGAAAGATCCTCCGCACAGGCTGCCCCGTGGGTTCTGCGGGTGCGAAGCAGGACAGGGAGCTGGGAGCCCAGCAGTGGTGGTGGTGGCCGGGAGGGCAGGTCTGCTGAGCGCGGAGCGCAGGCTGGGGGAGGCGCCCAGGGCCTCCACCGTGGGGCTGGCGGGGCTGGCATGGGGGAGCCCGCAGCACGGTCACACACAGGCCCCAGCCCACCCCATGCTCCCCTCGGGGCCGCCGCCAGCTGGTTAGGACGCTTCAGGAGGCCTTCCTGTGTGGCCCCCACTGACGTGGCTGAGAGCGGGGTGTCCCAGCCACGAGCAAGAACAAAGTACACAGAACGCTACTTTAATTCATGAGAAATTCTATCAAGAAAACCAGACCGAGTGGGGAGCTAGAAACGGGTGGGGACGCCAGGGACGGACAGAGAGGCAGGGAGAGAAGGGGGAGCCACGCTGGGACCCTGGTCAGGCTGGACCAGGAAGGATGTGCCTGGGGCCACTGTGGTGGGGAAGGGTGGAGACGAGACCCCTCGTCAGGGGCCTCTGGGCAGGGGGTCCTGGTGGCAGGGTCTGGGGGTCGCCGCCCAGCCACTCCGTCCTCTGGGCCTGTTTCTACCTCTGTGAATGGGCAGGGGTGGTGGGAGCTCGCCCTCGCCCCTTGAAGCCTGTGCAGGGAGAGATGCTGGGGTGGACTGCGGGACCCATGTGGAGGCCCACAGGTGCATGGGGCTAAGTGGGGGCAGGGCCAGAAGGCCTGGAGGAGCGGGGGGGGGGGGGGGGGGCTGGTCTGGAGACCCGGCTTCTGAGGAGGTGGGCCTGAGGAGGGGCAGCTGGGGGAGGGGCGGCAGGAGCAGAGCGGCAGGAAGTCACCTGTCTGGGGGCGTCTCCACATGTTGGTGGGTCAGCGGTCAGCGGGGCGTGCGCGCGGGCGTGCCTGGGCATGTGGCCTTCCTGCCAGGACGCTGGCCCTGGAGGCAGGGACGCCACCCCGCAGCCGCGCCCTCGTCCCCTCACTCTCCGGAGCTGGGGGCTGGGGAGGAGTGGTGTGGTCTTGCTCTCCTGGGCTGTTTCCTCACCAAACAGGCTGGTTCTCTGTCTAGGAAGGCGGCGCGGGCTCCCACTTTCTTTGCCAGAAACTACCCCAGGCAGCCCTGAGCTGACACAGGGGGCAGGCCCCGGCACCCCCACTCAGCTGTTGTCAGCCAGCCCTGCCCCCTGCCTGCCTTAAGCGGGGGGCAGTGGTGAGGCCAGTCCCACTCTCCTACCTCAGACACCTGCACAAGTGTGGGGGGGTGGGGGTGACAGCTCAGCTGGGAAAACAGGCTAATTTCCGTCAGTACCAACCCTGGAGCCAGGGGGCTCAGAGGGGTGAGCGTGGTGGGGGCTCAGAGGGGTGAGCGTGGTGGGGGGCTCAGAGGGGGGGGCGGGGTGGGGGGCTCAGGGGGGTGGGCGGGGGGAGGGGGGTTCAGAGGGGTGAGCGTGGTGGGGGTCTCAGAGGGGTGAGCGTGGTGGGGTCTCAGAGGGGTGAGCGTGGTGGTGGGGTCTCAGAGCGGGGGTGAGGGTATGATGGAGGGTCTCAGAAGGGGTGAGCATGATGAGGTTTGGAACCTCAGGGGAGCGTCCCGATGGAGGAGCTCTGTGGAGATGATGATCTGGAAAGGGGAGCCCTCCTCCCTGAGTGTGGGGGGCGTCCAGCACAGGCAGCAAATGCAGACTAACTGTGGGTATCCTCCAGGGCCAGGACTCCCACCTCGTTTGAGACTCTGAAACCCACTTTGTGGGCTGTGACCAGGATTTGAGAAACCAGAATAGGAAGTGTCTGAGGGCCGTATTCCCGCTACAGGGGCCTGTCCTGCGACACTTCCGTCTCACTCACACGCAACCATGCTGGAGCCCGAGGATTCCTTGTGTGGGGTCCCGGCTCCAGAGGCCTCTACAGTGCTCGGGCACCCGGGGCCCGCACCCCACTCTCTGCCCGACTTCCCTCTCCCGGGAGCCCCACAGACCGCAGGGAAGGCTGGCGGAGGCCGCGGTGTGCGCCGGCCTCCCAAATGCCACCACAGGCTTCTTTCAGGTCATTGCAAAGGGAGTTCAGCGCAGAATCGAGGGCGCCTTTCCCCGAGGGTGGGGCAGCTGACCGATCCCAGAATCAGGAAGGAAGCGGTGCTCGCAGGTGCTGCTGCCCTCCCCCCAGCCTCCCCCTGCAGGAAACTCAGGGCCTCTGGCTACTGAGCCCTCACTGTGAGGGCCCTTCTTCCTGCGCTCCCTGCAGGGGAGGACCGCAGACACGCTGTTCTGCCAGCTCTCCGAGGGCATCTACCTGGCCAACGGGCACATGGGCATCAGCCTGGTCACGGCCATCGCTGTGGACCGCTACGTGGCCGTGCGTGCGGCACCCACTGTCGCCCGGGGGCTCCGCTCCCCACGGCAGGCCGCGGCCGTGCGCACGGCGCTCTGGGTGCTGGTGGCCAGCTTGCTAGGGCTGCGCTGGGCCCTGGGGGCGCAGGAGGGCGGCTTCTGCTTCTCCAGCAGCTCCCGGCAAGGCTCCAACACCGCGGCCTTCTCGCTGCTGGGCTTCTTCCTGCCACTGGCCGTGCTGCTCCTCTGCTCTCTGCAGGTGGTCACCGCCCTGGGCCAGAGGCCGACCGCCAGCCCGACCAGGCGGAAGCGACCCGGAGGGCCACCCACAACCTGGCCGTGTTCGTGGCCTGCTTCCCGCCCTTCTGCGTGGCGGCCTGAACACCGCTGCCATCTGCTACGCTTTCTGCATCACGGGCGAGCTCTCAGATGCCAACTGCTGTCTGGACACCATCTGCTACTACTTCATGGCCAAGGAGTTCGGGAGGCATCTTCACTGGCCTCGATGCCCACTGCCAAGGCCCACAGAACCAGAACTCTCTCTGTGCGACCCTCGCCTAGGAGACCAGTCGTGGGCACATGGGCAAGTCCCAGGCTCTCTGGGAGGTCCTGCCTGCTGGGGCATCCCTGAACTCGCTGTGGCCACTGGGCACGGTGCAGGGGGCCTGGCTGGGTGGAGAGGACCCGGGCACGGACCCCGCGGCGGTGTCACCCCGACCCCTGGGATGGAAGAGGGTCGGGACCAGGGCAGGAGGACTGAGGCCTGAGTGAGGCCAATCCCAGGAGCCCTGGGACGGGGCCGACACTGCAGCGCCCAGAGTCTGGTACCCCTGGGCACTGGGGTAGATGCTTGCTCTGTGCCGTGAGGCCTCAGTGGGCAGCCTTCTGCTGCCGCCGCAGCGGGGCTGGAACAAAGCTGGCCCCCAGGCCTGGCCTTGGCCCTGTGTGCGTGCATGCACGTGCTCCCCACACTCACGGTGGGAGGGCTGGGGTGTCTTCCTAGACGGCTCTCAAGGGCTCTCTACCTGGGGGCTCTCCTTGGGCCCCCCCACCTGCTTCTCACCCCCGCCCACTCCCAGCCATCTGCAGGTCTCGCGGGGGCTATCTGCAGCTCCCAGAAGGGCCACGCTGACAGCCCGCTTTCCTCCTGCCAAGGAAGGGTCAGGACCCCTCGACCCCCCGTAGGGGCTGCACCGCTGCACTAGGCTGGGGGGGGGTCGGGGGCAGTGAGGAAGTGCAGTGACAGGCCAGGGTCTGTCGAGGGGCACACTCCCCTCGGGCTTCCTTCAGGGAAGCTGGAAGACCCTGCCCGGTGGCCGCAGGGCCTGGCAGGAGTGTGGACGCCCAGGCTGGTGTGTGTTGTACCCACCTCTCCTTGGCCTCCCTGCACTCAGACTGGAACCACCAGAGCCTTCTAGAGGCCCCCTGTGGTGCTGGTCCAAGTTGGACCAGACAGCACCAGACAGCCACCCTGTCCTGCTCTTCCGCCCGTGTGCTCAGAGCCAGAAGGGCAGCCCTGTCCGCAGCCCTGTCCTGGCCTCAGGCGCCTGCCGCTGAGGCAGTCCCTCAAGTCCCCGGGTCAGGGGGCGCTGCTGAGAGGGGCCCATGCTCGGGGAGGTCCACACTCAGGGGATCTCTGCTCGGGGGTGGGGCACTCAGGGAGCACGTGCAGCTCGAATCCACTGCTGTCCTAGCCTGGGGCTCAGATACTCCCCCCCCCGCCGCTGGGGACCCCCCTCCCTTTATCACCTTGGGTAGGTAGTGCCTACCCTGCCCACCGACGTGCACCAAGGGCCGGGCGGGCCGCGTTCTGTCCTGAGAAAGCATAAAGATGGCCAGGCGTGTCCAGTGGAGCAGGGCCGGGAGGAGCAGGGCAGGTGTGAGCAAGGGCAAGGCTGCGATGGACCTCTCCCCGCCCCCCCGCAGGCAGACCACCTCCCTCTCCTGCCCCCATCCTGCGCCCCGACACAGGCACCAGCCCTGGGACTAGGAGCCCCAACCTCCTCCCAGGCTCCCCAGGACCCCCCACACCCCTCACCCCATCCAGTGCTCCCCACCCTCGTCCTCCTGCCAGCACCTCCTAGGCCGGCACCCGGGCTCTCATCACAACCCTGCCCTTCCAGGGGCATGGCCAAGCGGACAGTTCCCAGGCCGTGACCTCTACTGCCCTGACCCTCCAGGGTTCTCCTTTTCCAAGGGACCACAAAGTCCGGAGAAGGCTTCTCACTGTAGGGTGGGATGACCACTGGGCTGAGCAGCGAGCCAGGGCCGGGTGTAGACGTCCAGGGCCGTCCTTGGCCAGATTTGGGGATCCAGGGAGAGAGGTAGAGTAGGGCCTGGGGCTCCGCTTCGCCCCCCTGCCCCCCGCTCAGCATTGTGGGGGGAGGGGGACGCCCAGTGGCCAGTGTGGAGCAGCCATGGAGGAACAGAGCTTTAGACCAAAGGTTGACAGGCCGGGTGACAGGAGCTTCCCAGAGCCTGGGTTAAGAATTCGGAACCTCACGGGGGGCTCCGCGAGCAGAGCTACCTGCACAGGTCGGGGCTGAGCCTGGCCCTGCTTCCGCGTGCGCCTGCCAGGGCTGTCCTTGCAGGGGCGGAGAAAGTGAGGGTGGGCGGCGGAGACCTCTGCGGGGTCTCCTGGTGGCGGCCTGGTGCTGCTGGGTGGCGGGGGAGGCCGGCCGTGCTCCGAGGTCACCAGCCTCCTGAGGTGCACGCTGCCCCACCTTGCCGGCCCCCGTCCATGGCTGGGAGATGGGATGTGCGCACCTCCGTCCCTCAGGCCTCTCCGGGCTCCCAGTAAGGGCAGGCGGCTGGACTTGCACGGAATTCCGGAAGGAACGAGAAAAGGAGCAGAGGCAAAATCACAGATGGTAAGCATCCAAAGAACGGACTTCTGAACCCGAATCATGGCCCACACACTCTGAGAGGCCTCCGGGCTGGGCCGGACCGAGTGGAAGAGCCTCTCCCTAACGCCCCCCCCCCCCCCCCCCCCCCCCCCCGGCCCAGAGGCCTCAGGGGCCCATCTGGCACACCGAGCAGGTCCGGGCTCACTGTTAAGTAGCAAGCCACAGGACCTGAAAGCGCATTCACTTTGCGGCTGCGTCAACAGGAATATAGGGCCCAGAATGTGGGAGGGCACCGGTTCATTCTCCCCCTGCTAGGATCACACCTAGGGTATTTTTTCTGGCTAGGGACACTGGCCTGTAGCGCGCCCTAGTCACCTGGGAGGGGGTCTGGAGGGTACGGCTGAGGGCTTGGCAGTAGCCAGAGAAGTGTGAGCAGCAGATGAGTGAGGTGCTCCCAGAGGCAGGTGGCGTGTGCGATCTCCGAGGAGCAGACAGGTCTGGGTGGCTGTGGAGTGCAGAGCCACGACGGGGAGGGCCCCAGAGAACTGCCCAGGACCAGGCCGCGTCCGACCAGGTCGCTGGGTGAGAGGCAGGATGTAAGCGTCCAGGAATCTCCATACAGAGCAAGGTGCTCCTGGGGAGGCCACGTCACCTGATTCCTACTAGGCCGTATGTCGTCGGCGATGTCGGTGTCTCTGGCTCTTTCCTCTGGGGCAGTTTGCTTCTCGGTGAAGGCTCTCTCTTCCTGTCCCTGCTGGGGGTTGGAGCCTGGCCGCAGCAGGTCTCGGGAGAAGGTAGTCTGAGGGAGGCCAGCCATCAGCGGGCAGAGCTGCCCTTGGTCTCCTGTTCTCGGGGACCCACCTGCTGCGCTGCCCCAGAGGAGCTCTTCCTGAGAACACGTGCCCATCTTCTACGGGGCAAGGGCGCATCAGCCGGAGACAGTGCTAGAGCGAACGGGGTGCCGCGGGCTGTGGGGGCTGCTGCCCGGCCTCCAGCTCAGCCCCCCGCAGCTGCAGGGCAGGGTTTGGGGCACCGCAGGGAGGGGGCGGCGGAAGGCGGAGACGAGCCGACCGGAAGGTCAGTACTTCAGGAAACTACTGCCCCCATTTCCCAAGTGACCATCTGGATAACGGCCCCCAAGTCTGAGCACGCGAACCCCACGCGGGGGAAGCGGCCGCAGCCTCTCCATTTTGTGCGGTCACGGCACCTGCCCCTGGCAGCAAAGGGGTCTTCCTGCTCCTGCCTCCCCAGGAGGGTACACAGGAGGGCGCAAGTGACACTGACGACCAAGAGACCCCCCCCCCCCCCGGCAGGGCTGGGACCACACACCTCTCAGAGTGAGGGGTGTCCTCGCCCTGCTTTCAGGGCCCCTGCTGCACACACAGTGCCGGATGTGCCAGCCCCCATCGCCAGGTCTGTGTGGCAGGCTGTCCCTGCCAGCGTCCCCCGAGCGCCCGCCCCCAGCTCACCCACCGCACGGCGCACAAGATGTGTTGCTCCGCTGTGAGGTGTCCCAGATTCATGGGAGGATGTGCTCCCCCACACGCCCCTGCTTCCCCCCAGCTTCTCCTGAGCGCGCGGCAGGACTCCGTTTCCTCCGGCTCCCTTCCTCCTGAAGGTGGTCGGGCAGAACCCCCTCCTTGGGGGCTGCTGGCGTGGCCAAGGGCAGGGCCACCCTGGTGCTCGGGCAGGAATACACCCTGCGTCAGGGTAGCTTCCAGAAGTCTCAGAGATGGAGGCTTGCACGCAGGGGTATCCCGGGGAGTGCTCTTGGGACCCCACCCATAACGGGGCTGGCAAAGCGGACTGGGCCGAGCGAGCAGCTTCTGTGCCCGTGGGGTGCTCTGTGCAGAGACCACATAGCTGACCACACAGGTTACCATGGACGCGCTGCCTCTGAGGCACGCACCACTTGTTGAAGGCAAGTCTGGAGGGGCCTTGGGCTGTGAACTCTGGCAGCGCGTGCCTTGGTCATGACGGGGGGGACCCCAGCAGCACCCCACGGCATCCACTACCGCCTGCCACCCTGTCAGGCCGGGTGCCTGGACCCCTGAGCTGCAGCTCCCCGAGGCTGCGGGGGTGGGTCTCCAGCCCTGAACGGGGCAGGCTTCCTGTCCGGGGTCTCCCCAGCCGATGCCAGTGACGGTGCACAGGTGGGGGGCACCACCTGGCCAAAACGGGCCTCCTGGAAGCCGCACGCAGGCCCTCCTGCACCCCGTGTGAGGCCGGTCTCTGCAGGCTGCGGGCGCCCTCGCTCCCGGCCCAGGGCTGTGGTCAGGAAGTAACGCTGTGCAGGGTGTCACGAGGAGCAGGCCGACGCAGAGAGCCAGGCACACAGCGGGTCGGGCTGCGCAGAGGGTGGGCCAGCCCAGCGCCCTGAGGCCCCAGCCATCCCAGACTGGTGAGTCCACCCACAGCCTGCCGTCCCCCTGCTGTCCCCTCCATGAGCCCTGTCCTGCCCTCACCCTGCTGGCCGCCACAAAGGGCTCCCAGGAGCAGGGCCCCGGGCTGGCCTGCATCTGGCCCCGGGCTTCCCACGTGAGGACCGTGCCGAGCTCCAAGCCCAAGCAGGCATAGGGCAAAGGCTGAGGGGACAGTTAGCCTCTGACTGAGGTAAGATAGTGGGGGGAGCAGTGGGGGACAGAGGTAGAGCTGGGGGAACAGAGATGGGGAGACAGTGGGGGGCAGAGGTAGAGCCGGGGGGACAGAGATGGGGAGACA
>NW_022589704.1:1424363-1441112 GCF_004348235.1 Phoca vitulina | reverse complement strand
GGGGGGGGACAGAGATGGGGAGACAGTGGGGGGCAGTGGGGGACAGAGGTAGAGCCGGCGGGACAGAGATGGGGCAGTGGGGGACAGAGGTAGAGAAGGAGGAAGAGAGAGAATGGGGGAGATGGGGGTAAGGTAGGGGGAGAGCTTTTGGTGGGAAGAAGGGGAAAGGAGGGCCCCAAGGAGGAGGGTAGACAGTGAGAGGGAGGGCAGAGAGGGGTGGCTGGGATGAGGGAGACACACAGACACAGAAGCAGGGAGACCAACAGAAAGTCAGGAGAGAAGACAGGGTCAGCCTGGGGATCCCACTGCTCTCCTGATGGGCCGGGGGTGCTCCCTCTCTGCAGACTGGCCTGTGGCCCCTGCCAGAGGGGAGCGGGGGCCCCACTCCATGGGCCATGGGCCGATGGTCCTTGGACAGGGCCACAGGATGTCAGGGGGTGGGGGAGGGCAGTAAAGTGGCAGAGGTCTTGGGCTGAGCTAAAGCCTCTGGTGGAGAAGCCCAGAGAGGAGCCCCCACAGAGCTCCCTTCCATGGCAGGGGGCCACTGTCCACACCCTGGAATCTAGTCCCTCTGGACGGGGCAGGGGAGGTGGCCTCAGTGGAGCTTCTTGGGGTCAAGAGAGGGAGGCCTTGGGGCTGTAACTGGAAGTGGGGGAAGGGGGGGGGGGGGGAGACAGAGAGCAGGGTGGTAGAGGAGGGGCGGGACCACAGCAGCATTTCCCTCCCTGCCCCCAGGTGAAGCTGGTCACCAGAGCCCCCACCGGCTCCCCACCGCCTGTCAGGCCGTGCACGCTGATGGCCTCCGGGAACAGCTCTCATGGCTGCATACCTGGCCCGGGCGGGCGCGTCCTGTCCCAGGTCACCAGGGTCTCCATCTGCTTCATCTTGGCTCTGGGGCTGCCGCTCAACGGCCTCGGGCTCTGGGTGTTCTGCTGCCGCCTGCGCAGGTGGACGGAGACCCGCGTCTACATGGCCAACCTGGTGGCGGCCGACTTCCTGCTGCTGCTGAGCCTGCCCGGAGTCCTGCACACGCTGGGCCAGGAGCAGGGGGACCGGGAGGGCCCTGTGTGCAGGGTTCTGCAGAGCTTCTACTATGTCAACACCTACATGAGCATGGGCCTCATCACGGCCATCGCCGTGGACCGCTACACCGCCCTGCGCTTTCCCCTGCGGGCCCGGGCCTGGCGCAGCCCCCGCCAGGCCGCCCTCACCTGCCTGGCCCTCTGGCTGCTGGTCTTTGGGACTGTGGCCCTGGTAGCGTCCTTGCTCCCTGCAGACGAGAACTTCTGCTTCAGGCAGGGACATAGCCGGGGCACCAAGACCCTTGCCTTCTCCCTGCTGTTCTTCTTCCTCTCACTGCTCATCCTCAGCTTCTGCTCGGGGCAGGTGCTCTGGCATCTGCTCGGCGGACTCACGCGGGCTCCGCCCCAGGAGGCCGGCCGCATCCTCAAAGCCCTCCGTGTAGTGGCCACCAACCTGGCCACCTTCGTGCTCTGTTTCCTCCCACTGCACGTGGCCTTGATGGCCAAGCTTGTGGCCAAGTGGACAAGTGCAGCCTGCCCCACCGTCCAGAGCGTCACTGACTTCATCCAGGTGGCCGCCCGCATGGCCAACGCCAACTGCTGCCTGGATGCCATCAGCTACTATTTTGTGGCCACAGAATTCCAGGAAGAGGTGGGGGCCATCCTCAGAATGCCCTGGCCTTTCCGGGGATGGATGCGGGGCGCTCCTGCAGGTGACCACCCTGACCTGGCCGTCCGCGGGGGGCGGGGGGCAGCTGAGGAGAGCGATGCAGGACGGGCCCCACACACGGCCCTGCAGCAGGCAGCTCAGGGCCCCCCGGGTCCCCCACAAGGCAACTCTTTCCCCTCCTCCATGGCATCCACAAGGAGCCTCCCTGCTCACAGTGTGACTTTGGATTTATGAGTCCTGGAGATGGGGCTATTGCTCAGCAAGGAGAATTTAAGCAAGGAATTAAAGGATCACCACCAGATCGCCACCAGATCTTTCTTCTCCCAGCTCTACTGGCTTAGCCCCTTGGGCTGCTTCCTTCGCAGCGTGCACCCCCTCCCCCAACCTCAGCCCTCAAGCTCCAGGATGCAGGGTGACCCTGACCTACGCCAGGCTGACCTCCAACCTCTCTGCTCCACCCCTGCGGGTGCTCAGGAAGGGAAGGACCCTCTGAGTACCCAGGTAGCACTCCTTGGCAAGTACTGAGGAGGGTGTTTAAAAAACCACATTTTTCTGTGTCACCTATAGATTATGATTAGACACCAAAATCTATCAAAGTTCCAAGGTCTCTCTTCAGGTCTGTAACCACTGCAGACAGAACCCCCTAGATCCCAGGGCTGAGGGACGCCAGGCTCTAAGTGTAGGGATGTTTACAGAGATACAGCCGCTAATTAAGTTCAAAGACATTCCTTTGTAAAAAATGTTCAGTTGTGTTTCTGAAGAGCATCAAAGAGGTCCAGTCCTTACTTTTGGGGTGCTTCTCGGGGCCCCTTGTCCCGCCACACACTTCACACCTCCCAGCACCACTGGCAGCCCCCATCCTCCCACTCTGGGCCAGGCCCGTGGACACCTGCAGGCTGAGCTGAGGGGCCTGATGGCCGCTCTGTTAGCGGGGGACAGGAGGGGCTCTCCCCACAACACTTGGCCGTCAGGATGTGTCCACTGGGCTGGGGCCCGAGGGCATAGCTGGGAATGGAGTTTCAGGATCAGCACAAACACCTCCACTGAGAAGCGGAGGCAGGAGACGGCCCTGAGGGACTCTTGCTGGAGACTGGGGTCCCCAAACTGGGCCCGAGGAAGCAGAAGGAGGTGCTCCCAAGAGCCTCAGGTGACCAGAGGGAGAATGGGAGACCCAGACCCCTGTCCCCTTCCCCCCACCCTGCTCCTCTCCCCTCTCCCTCTCCCACCCACCCCTGCCACCTGCCCCGGCCTCCTCAGAGCCGTCTGCCTGGCGGGGCAGTCTGTGGGCCCTCCTGGGCGTGCCCCTGGCCACACGGGCAGAATGAGAGCAGCTGGCCTCCAGGCTGTGCCCCAGCTGGACCTGTCAGCTGCAGTGCCACCAGCTTCCAGGTGACGGAGATGCGCGTCCTGACTCAGACAAAGCAGCAGGCCCTGCACCCGCACGGTGGCCAGTCCCATTCTGCGGGTGCACCAGTGCCCTGGCCTTCTGCTGCCTGCAGCCCCGGGCTCACGGGGCCTCCCCGGCCTCCCGACCTCTGGCAGAGGCTCACCTGCCCCCCCACCGGCAACACACACTTGTTCCGGTCGGCGGGCCGCCAGAGAGGCCGTCTGTGTGGCCAAGGCTGACGGTGGCATCACTGCCCATGGCCACCGCTCCAGCAGCTGTCCTGTCCGTGGCCCACGTGTAGAGCTTCTTGCGGTGCCAGGAGTGCAGCCACAGTCACGGCCCCTCCGTCCTCTTGGGGCAGCCAGCTGGCTGACGGGGGAAGTCAGGCCTGGGCCGCATCTCCCCCTCCCCACACACAGAAATCATAGGGCATAAAGTCCACCCTACCTGGTCTGACCCTGACCACCAGTGCACGGGGAAAGGGCCCCTGAAAGGGGATCCCACTGCTCTCCTGATGGGCTGGGGGTGCTCCCTCTCTGCAGACTGGCCTGTGGGGCCTTGGAAGAGAACGCTGAGCGGGAGCGACCCATGGAGGCCCGATCCTCCATCTCCACCTGTCCAAGCACCCTCAGGGCAGCGGTGCAGTCTGGCTCAGGGAGGCAGCCACCCCCTCTGAGCCCACTGGTGCGGCCTCCCTCCCCGGCCAGTGCTGCCCTTCACCCAGGGAGCCCAAGTCCCACTCTGGGGAGATGCGTGTGGTGGTCCAGAGAGGTAGGGCTCTTGCTCCTTGGGGCTCCAGCTGTTGGCAAACACGTGGGAGGCACATGGGCTCACCCACTTCTCCAGCACCCCGTTAAGGCCCACCAAGCATCCTTGGTACACCTGCTTTGTAAGTGAGTAGCCTAAAGGCAAACCATCTCGTCCTTAACACAGGGATCCGTGCTGCTCCTCCCGGCATTCCTTGACCTTAAAACTCATGATTCCGGCCCATGTGTTAGTCTATAATCTTTTTGAACTTTTACAAGACTGTACCTCTGACCTACTGATTTGTGGCTCTTTAGGTAAAAAGGTATATAAGCCTTGTAAAAACTGTTCATTGTCTGGAACACTTTCTTCCCTGTGAAGATCGTGTTTCCCGGGCAGCTGTCCTAATCTGGGCTTGAATAAAACTATTTTCTTCTTGTATTAGTGTTCTTTCTGGTCAATTTGCATTGTCACCTGTTGGGTCTGCCGTTGACAACCAGTGCTGGGCACGAGCGCTCCCCCTGCTGGCCACCGGACACGCTAACCGAGGTTCCCACTTGCCACACCCCTCTCGCCTCTCCAATTTTTACTCCTAGCTGCCCCCTTCTCAGCCCACCGCAGCCTCTGGAAGCCTGCCTGCCACTGCCCTGTTGGCCTCTGCCCAGGAGCCCAGTGAGCCTGTGCAGGATGGCTCTTGGTCCAGCAAACATAATAAAATAAAATTAGAAAAAAAAAAAGAGAATGTGGTCCTTGATCCCGGCTGCAGGAGTGCAAATTCAGGGGGCGCGCTTACCAGCCTGTTTCCTCTTTGCCTCAGTGTTCTCGCTTGTAGCCTGAGGACCCTCAGATCCTGGGTCACCTCTAACATTTGTGAAGCCCAGGACATTGATGTAGGAAAGACGTTAGGTTTCGAAGCTTACGGCCAAGAAAGAATTCTTGAGATGTCTTTGGTGCAAACAGGTGGTTTTATGAAAGCGCGGGGACAGGATCTGTGGGTGGGAAGAGCTGCACCGGGGTCATGAGGCCCATTATATGCTTTCAAGTTGGGAGGGGGTTAGGGACAGTGTAAACCTCCCATGTATTTTGGCAACGAGGTTTCCAGGATCCCGAGGGGGCTAGCTATTGTTGGGAAAAGGTCATTTATTACCGTCTAATAAAACCTGAGTCATGAGACCCTTCAGATGTATATCGGTGGGTCATGTGCTCGGGGGATGATTGCCAACATGTATCTTGGTGGGTAGAGATAAAGGAAGTTTCCAAAGGAATTTTTATGTTTTAAAGTGGACTTACAGGATCCTAGGGGTCAAGGTAAGGTTGTCTTTTGCCCTTAGCAAAGTATCAACATCGAGACAGGTGAGTCCCTAGAGGAAGGCCACTCTGCCTGGTTCGAGGACTTGTCCATGGGCTGTGGGTAGGAAGGACATTTAGTAATTTTTCTTCTGCCTCTGTTTCCCACATCAGACATGACCACAGGTGGAGACCCACATGCTTGTCTAAGTATTTAAAGCTTACATCTGTGCTTTGAAGCCTGGCCTTGGTGCCTGCCCCAGCCCCCCGCCCCCCACCGACCCCCTGCTCCGCCCCAAGCCCTAGATCACAGGGCTGAGGAGCTGCCCTCTCCCTGGTCCAGCCCTGGGAGTCCAAGCCATAGCACCATCTGTGGGACCAGGCCAGGACTCCTGGGGTGACTCCTGAGCCGGGGACAATAGGGGGCCTTCGTGGGCACTCCCTTAGCCATCCACAGGATTCCTAGGAATCCTCCAAACAGCTCACATAAGCAGAGGACAGGGCAGGCCCATCCTGCCCGTGCTCTCTCTTTGAGTGGCTCTGAGAAACAGCCTCTGCACTTGCTGGGAGGCCCTGTGGGTCCAGGCATTGCAGGCTTTGGTCCCTCTGTCCGTGACATTGAGGTCAGTCCAAGAGGCTGGCCAGCTGGTCACCATCTCCCTGCCAAAATGCGGAGCGGCTCTGCCTCAGACTTGGGGAAGTGTGGCCGGGCCTGGAGAGCCCCGCGACAGGGCTGCCGTGGACTGGATGCGAGAAGCTGTTAGAGGGAGGGGTGGCCACCCACAGTATGCAGTGGGGGTTCCTTTGATAAAACAGCCACCTATGTGCAGGCTGCAGCCAAAGCCCAGGAGGATGGTTTACTGCTGTGGTGGATTGGGAGGGGTGGGGGGGCGCATCCCAGGAAAAACCGGGCCAACGGGGGCCTCTCAGCTGCGGGCACCAAGGAAGGACTCAGCAGAGGATTGGGGCTGTGGGAGTGATTTAGGGCAGGGTGGGGTGGGCAAGAGCTTGCGGATGGCGGGGCAGCCCAACGGCGTCTCCTCTCCAGCCCTCGGCCGGGAAGGTGGGTGGCGTGAGGCTGGCTGCCGCCCTCAGTGGACAACAAGAAGCGGTCGTCCGCGTGGGCCGGTGGGCGACGCCGGGTCATGCTGGCCGGGGCCGCCTATCCTTGTCTCGTTTTCCTCCCAGACATGGAGACCCCTCCGCGAAGGCTGACATTCCGTGGGGTCGCCTGCAGCACCGGGGACCGCGACGGCTCGGCAGAGGGGGGCCGCTTTTCTCTCTCGCCACCCCTCTGCCCGTGGGCACGTGAGACCAGATGTCTGTGGCGTCGCCGCCGCCCTTCGTGGGCATCTGCTCTGTGGCAAGGCGGCCCGGGCCCGGGGGCAGCAGCGGTGCAGGCAGTCATCAGCCGCGAAGTGCCCGCCAGCCACGGGCCACGGCCACGGGCCACAAAGCCGAGGGAGGCCAATGGTCAGCACACTTTCCTACAAAGGGTCAGAGTTCATATTTTCAATCTCCTTTGGCCCTCGCCGGCTCCGCCCGCAACTCTGGGTGGGCAACGCCAGTGGGCAAGGTCATGTGCCAACAAAGCTCTCCTGATGGGGCGGCAGCGTGCCCAGGACCCGGCGGGCGATGGCGGGCGGGCTGCAGACGCGGGCGGCTTCTTCCGTGAGCCCGTTCCCCACGGCCCTGGAACGGAAGGATCTCCCGGAGCTGCGGCAGGGGCCCAAGGGTGGCAGGTCTTCTGGGTGGAGGTGGCAGCCCCTGGACTTCTGCCCGGATGCCCACCCCGGCACAGGGACGCTGGTAGCACGGGGCACCCCCGAGCTCCCTCTCCCCGGGGGCAGCTCAGTACAAGTATTGGGTTCCTTTAGGGTAAAGTCCAATTTTCCAACGTTGAGGTTTGGGATGAAAATACGAGGGAAATTTAAGTGTCAAGTGTGACCTGGGGACGGGACTCTACCTTTCGAAGTATTTGAAGGAACAGCTGTTAAGCGTATGTCGACTGGTTCCAAGTACAATCACAGGGGCGAGTGGTACGGAAACAGCGGGACAGACAAGGGTCCAGCTACAGGAACGTAGGCCTGCCGTCCTGGGGAGCCACCCTGGAGTGGAGCAGCGGGGGGCCGGTAGGATAAACGGGGAGTGGTGAGGGTTTCTGGGGTGACCCGCTCCACCCAGGGAAGAGCCCAGAGCGCAGCGCTTGCATGACCAGGGGTGGGTGGGGGATGGGGGGTGGGGGATGGGGGGCGGATCTGAGTATCTGTGCAACACGGGGCTTTCAGCAGTGGGATCTCAGGACGTCATTTGTTTTTTAGGTTAGCCTGGCCATACGCTGCACAGGGGGCATGGGGCAGGCAGGGAAGCACGACGCTGCGGCAGATGTCCCAAGGCTCCCAGAAGCAGCCGGACGGAACACTCAGACCAGGGAGGAAATGGGAATCCTGCTCAGCGGGACCATCTCAGTGGCCCATGTGGATGGCGTTGTCTGGTGCCAGACTCTGTTCTGGGCGCCCTACATGGACGAGCCATCTCACCACTTCCTTGGGCCACTGAAAAGTATGTCTGGATTACAGGTGGACAGAGCCCCTCATTCAGGGGCAGCCATCCTTGTAGAGTTGGGAAGGAGGCCTGCCATCCCTCCAGGTGGTGTGGACCCTTGTCCCTGGCAGTGACGTGTTCTGACAGTGCTCTGAGGAGTAAAGGACAGCTGGACCCCCCGCATCGGGCCCCCGGCCCCCGCCAGACCTCCCTGGCCTGCTGATGGCCATGCTGGTGGGCAGCTGAGCCGAGCGGGGGCCATGATGCCCAAGGTCAAGCGTGCAGGCAGGCCTTCCACGTGGTCTGTGTCCCCAGGCCCTGCCCTGCCCTGCCGAGGTCTAAACTGCCCACAGTCATCAGCTCCCACTGTCACCGGGGCTGGCCAGGCCGTGGCTGAGGTCAGAGGTGGCCAGGGACGGGGTAAGGATGCCATTGACCTCTGAGGTCCTTTCCAAACCAAGCACCAGGGAGCAGGGAAGGGGGTCGGGGATCCTGCAAAATCTTGGTCGCCTTCATAATTTGCCTGAGGCTGGCCTGGCTGAAGAGGGGCGGGTTTGACCCATGACCTCTGTTCAGGGCTGCCTGGGGCACTTCCCCTGGTGAGGTTCCTTCCCGCTGTTTCCGCACAGGAGGTTCAGGGAGGTTGGCTGGAGGAGAGCGAGCCCACCCCTGCCCTCGGGGTCACGGCTGAGCTCAGGTCCCCGTTGGACACCCCCCTGGCCCCATCTCCTCTGCAGGAGCCCCCAAAGTGTGCTCTGGGCACCGGGTCCTGAGAGATGCTGATCAGCGTCAGAGTGGGGCGGGGGGGAGGGGGGCCCCCAGAAACAAGGGTGGGGGTGGGCTGCTTGTGGAGGAAAATCCTCATCGGGAGCTGGATCTCGGGGCGAAGGGCGGAGGCGGCCCGTCCACGGGGCAGGCCTCCCGCAGCCGCACACACGCTCGAGCCGTGAGTGCTGAAGGTGAGGGTGATCTGCCCTAACAGCGTTCCCAAACTTTTTTCACCTGAATTTTGTTAGTTGAACCTGTTAGTCTCCTGTCAGAGCAAATGCATCTCTTGGTCCACACCCATGTTCCTCTTCGCAGCCTTGAGAGCCGGGCGCCCCCAAATACCGTCCTTGGGTCCAGAACCGCGGGAAGGGACAGGGCGCCCCTCGTACACATCGCTGTCCCCAGAATTCCCATTCTGTCCAGCTTCACTTCGAGGGATCGCAGAGTCCCTTAACCACAGCAGTGAGTCCAAACGAGAGAAAACCAAACTTGCTCTAGATGAGAGACCACGTATCCCAGATTCCGGATCAAGAGAAGAGACATATTGAACAGCAGTGAGACTAGTCTACTTGCACTGTCTGGAAATCACATAAGATGGAAACTATTTACTAATAAGATCCACGTGTGTAGAATGTACATTTATAAAACACTACCCTGAAATTACCATCTTATCAGGTCTCTGGGACATTGTACAGACACTTAATAATAGCAATAAAACCAAAAGAGAAAAAACAATTGGATTTATTTTAGAAGATAAAAATCTGGCTGTGTTTCTGGGTTGTTTGATTACGTGTGTTAGCAACAACGAAATACCGTAAGCACACTCCCCACAAACAGAATGACGCGGAAGCACTCGTGAGAGTCACCTGCAGCTCTAGCACATCGTCTAAGAATTATAATCTAAGAGGTTCCCATGTGAGCCGTGAATGGTCATTTAATAGCAATAACACCAAAAGAGAAAATCAAAACCATTTCAGTAGAAAGAAAGGGGTCTGACTGTGGTCCCGCATCTTCAGAAGCAGGCTCAGGGGAAGGTGGGGCAGCTCGGAGGGACTCACTTTGGGGACTCTTGGGCACGGGAGCCCCACGCACCGATTCAGCAGCAGCTGAAGGCGGACGGGGTGGAGAGGGGTCTGGGAATGTGAGGGGGGTTGGCACTGAGGGGAACTTCTGATGAAAACTGGAACGTTGATGTGAAGGGCTTGTATCTGCCGCCCCCGAATGTGCTGGGGGGACAGATGCTGTGTGGGACCGTGGGACCAGGGAATGCTTCCCCTACCTAATAATGTAAATTAGAAGGCACGCTGATGCCCCCTTCCACCGATCCTGATTGGGTGAGCTCAGTGGGGATCCTGATTGGGTGAGCTCAGTGGGGGCCCGTAAGATGGCCCAAGCCTTCCCGCTGTGACCCTCAGGTGCTAACGTGCTCCCAGGCAAGAGCTGCTTGCCTGGCTGTCCACCTGGGCAGGCCCGGGGCTGGTCCCACTGTGCCCTGCGGGGCCCAGCCCAGAGCTGCATGCAGGGTCCAGGGCAGCCACAGCGGCTTCGGGGTCTGTGTGAAAGCCCCAGCCCCAGCAGGGTTGCTAGGAGAGAGTGCTGCCTCTGGGGTTTGGGGCCGGGACGGTGAGCCCGGCTTGGGCCAGGAGGCACTGAGGGCCACCTGGGCTTTGGTCTGTCCCCTTGAAGGATGCAACAGATGTTCAGGAGCCCCCTGGGCCTCTCTTCGGCTGGTGGGGACCGGCTTCCGCTAGAGAGAGGCAGCCTGTCCCTTCCCTCAACAGCCCAGGCCTGCTCCCAGGCTGGGCCCCGGGGAAGGGGTGGGTCATGTCCTGCAGCTCCTAAGTGATGACCGGCCTGGGGTGAGATTTTGTCTGAATGCAGATGCTGTGTCCTCCCGCCAGGCTCCTGGCCGCTCCGCAGGGCATGCGTGCTCCCGGGGGCCCGACGTCTCTGTGCAGAGAAGCTTTGGGGTTTTGAATGTGTGGCCGCCTGGGCGGGGAGAATTGGTGCCTGATGCGGTCTGTGTTCCTCTTACCGTGAGCGATGCTGCTGGGCGTCAAAGTCCATTCGTGTACCTTTTTCTGTGAATCCTCTGTTCATGTTTTGCTTTTTTTCCTGTTTTTGAAAATATTTTTTAGAGAGTTCTTTGCACATTAGTCTTTACCCTTCATCTGGGACCAAGGTTGCAAACTGTTTTTTTCCTAGTTTGCCGTTTGTCGTTTGACTTCGTTACGACGTGGCCACCTACGCCAGTGTCGGGTTTATTAGGGGTCGTTAGAGGAATCGATGCTTTTCACTGCTTCTGGATTTTCTGTCCTGGTTAGAAAGATCTCCCCTACTCCCACGTTTAGAAAGAACTTTACCCATGTTTTCAAGTTTTCACAGGTGGGTCTCTGGTGGCTTTTGAGTCCCTTCTGGGATTTTACTCTGGTGCCAGGTACAGATCTCATCCTGTGACCTGGTCCCAGCACTGCTTACCGAGATGCCTGCCTGCTACCCAGTGACGCGAGGGGCCACGCTCAGACACTACGTGTCCTCCGTCCTTGGGCCTGGCTGTGGACAGCCCCCTCCGCCCACCGGCCAGTAGCACTTCCTCTGCCTGCAGAGGGTGTGGGTTGTGTTTGATGACCCCACACGGCCAGGCCCGCCTCCCATGTGTGTCCTGTGTGGGCCTTTCTTAGCTGTTCCGGCTTGCTTATTTTTTTCGTACTAATCTTAGAATCTGGTGTTTAGCATAAGAACAACTTTGGCTTTTATTATTTATTATTTTTATTACTATTATATATTTATAATTCTATATTATATAATTTTATGCTAGTAAGTTTATTATTATTGTATTATTAACATTTATATATTAACTTGGGGAGAATGGACATCTTTAGGATGTTGGGATATCCTATCTAAGAGCAAAGAGTGACTTTCCCTATTTTTTCTTTTTTTTTTTTAAAGATTTTATTTATTTGTGTGAGAAAGAGAGAGAGAGCACAAGCAGGGGGAGCGGCAGAGAGAGAAGCAGGCTCCCCACGGAGCAGGGAGCCTGATGCGGGGCTCGATCCCAGGACCCTGGGACCATGACCTGAGCTGAAGGCAGAGGTTTAATCAACTGAGCCACCCGGGTGTCCCATGACTTTCCCTATTTTCAAGTCTTTCAGGAATTTTAAAAAATTTTCATTGGAACCAGGCATCGTGCCTTCTTCGTTAAATGTATTGCTAAGCACTTGATAGCTTTGCGTCATTGTCACCTCTCTGCTGGTTGCTGGCTCCGTGAAGCCCACTGGATTTCTTCCGCCTGTTAATGTTGCCTTCTGCTGCATTAACGAGCTGTTACAGCTCATGTCAGATTTTGCACTGTTTCCTGTATCACTATCCTATGATCTGCAAATAGGACTGCTCTTCCTCTCATTGTTTCCTCCCGTCCAGTTGCATCAGCTCGTGTCTCGGGCGCCCCCCTCGGTGGGACGTGGACGCCTGGCTGTCTTTCTGACTCAGCCAGAACGTCTGTGGTCTGTGCCCACCGAGCGCGGTGCCGTCGTGCGCGCGCACTGCGTGTGTGACTAAGAAATGGTCCATCACCTTCTAAGGTTAGCTCCTTTTTGGACAGGGAATGGATGTCGTATTTTCCCAGATGCCTTTTAAGTGTCAGTGGAGATGACTGTATGATTTCATTCCTCAATTAATAAGGTGAATTATATTAAAGAACAGCCCAATATTGAACCACTCTTGCCTCCTTCATGTTAAACTTTTTTTTTCAGTAGTTTTTAAGTTGTCTTCCATGTTAGTAATAGGTTCATCAAAGCTTTGTATGAAAATTGTGTTCTTTTCCATCAAATGCAGTGTTCCTTAAATTTAATGTGTGCGTCCAAGCTTGTGGAATTTGCTTTACAATGTTAAAGTTTTCCAAAATAAAGATCCCAAACTCCAAGAATTCTAATAATTTGCTGATATACTTTATTGCAATGTCCACACGTTTGCTTTTCTTATACTAATTTGCTGGTTAAATTTGCTGTGGGAGCACCGGAAGCTTCTGACCTGGAAGTGTTTGTGCAGAGGCCGCGAGGACGTTCTATGGGGAGGGATGTGCTGTTGGCCTGTGGTCTCGGGTCCCCCTGAGGAACCTCTCCTCTTTCCTGGGGCTGCGACCTCTGCTATCGTCCCCCAGCCCCCCATCCCACACAGACTCCCTTGGAAAGGAGCTGGTCGGCCCCCCATCCCAGTACCACCCCTGTGTGCTCATGGTCCTCCTTCTAGAAGCCTCCGTGAAGCCCCATCAGGCCCTGCGGAAGCTACACCGGGCTGGCTGTGGGGGGCCTGCTCACCCCTCCCAGGGTGGCCACTCCAAGGAGGGGCTGGGGCCCAGACGGAGCACCCTCACTGCCGGGTGGGTGGGGAGAGGATTTAAAGGGGGTGAAGGGGCAGCCACAGGAAGTGGGGTGGGGGAGGCTTCTTTCTCTCCCATCCCCCGGGAAGCTGGTGCAGGGAGACATGGCCACCACACGAGGGCAGAGCTCACCCAGGACCTCCCTGTTTCCTGTCTCTCAGGACAGCTAGCACCATCGGCGCAAACTGCTCCGCTCGGGTCTTCCCAGGACCAGGGGGACGCACACTGGACCTCTTGCTTTCCCTCCCGGGTCTTACCTTTGGTTCTAATTCTGAAAAGAAGAGGCAAAAGACACCTTGTGGGACATAGAGGTGACTCAGACCAGCCTCCCTTGTGGACTGGTGTCACCCCTGCCTGCCCTTCCAGAAGCCTCTGTCAGGCCAGGGAGACAGGCAGGTCTCAGGAATGGTTTATGGACAAATGGTTTCCGGGGAGGAAGTGGTGCGGTCTCGTCCCCCCTCAGCTCGGAGGGGTCCCAGGGTCCAGCCAGGGCCGCTCACCGGGACTGTGCCGGCTCAGCTGGAGCCCGGCAGCTGCCGCCCCACCCGCTCCGTGTGGGCTCCCGGCTTCTGTACCCCTCTGCAGGCGTCGGGTATCTCTCAGCCCCGGGCTCCGCTTCCCTCTAGGAGTCCGGTACTTGTTCTTCTGGTTGTACAACAGGTTTCTCTGGAAAAGGCGAGGAAGGCGGCCAGGGTACCACACGACAGCCAGGACCGGGCCTGCGAGGAACCGAGGGTCAGACCACGGGGCCCGGCAGGCGCACTGGGTGCTGACCCCAGACCATCCGTGTGACGGGGGATCCTGCAGCCGGGACCTGGGCGAGCCTGCCCGTCTCTACCAGGGAGCCCTTACCTAGCTCTTCCCCAGGGGCCGACTCCCAGACCACGACTCCCAGACCCCAGACCACACTCTGGGGCCCCGGGCTCAGCATTCCCTGCACCAATGTCCTGAGCCACGTGCACAGCCTGTTCCTTCTTCCCAGGGCTGCCTCCTGAAGGTGACCTGTCATCTGTATGAATGGCTGTTTAGGGGGTGTGGGCAAGAGTAGAGGTGAGGACCGAGGGGGGAGAGAGCAGGGGGGCTGAGGGCAGGGGCAGGGCCTGGCCCCTGGTTCCTAGGTTCTTTCCTGAACTCGCAGAGCAGAGAATCCTGAATTCCCTCCTGGCTGCCCGGGTCATTGGGAAGGTGTTTGCCACGGCAGGAGAGGGGAGCACATTATCTCTAAGTTTCATGTGAACCCTTTAAGGACTCAAACTGCAATGTGTGGGCCCCATTAAGTTCAGGGGTGGCCTCCATGGACACCCCAGCTGCTGTGCTTCTGAGAATGGCCCCTGGGCCCACACATGCCCATGCTTCGCTTGCCGCACCTCCTTTACCTTGAGTGGGATGCTGGGACCACCCCTGCTACGGAGGAGGGACATCCCAGGGAGGTGAGTGACTTGCTCAGGGTCATCTGGGCACACGTGGAGAGTCACGGCCCGGGGAGCCACCCCCACTTCCCAGGCCCAACTGCTCTAAACAGACAAGAGATTCAGTAAACGGCATCAGCCCACCAGCGGGGAAAGAAATGCCAAGGAGACTGAACAGCCAGGGGATGACAAACGTGAGTGGGACCCAGGGAGCAGAATCCTCAGCCAGCATGTGGACGGCTGAAAGGCAACCCGTTTCGGTCCACAGAATCCCAAAGTTCCAGCAGGGTGCATCCCAGGTCCCCTGGAGGTGGGATGTGCCCGGTGCTGACCTGCAGGGTGCGCTGCCCTGTGTGTGAGAAGCTCAGCATCCCGGAGCCCTGTTCCTATGGAAACGGCCTTGGCGGTCCCCATCCCGACACTGGCGGGAGGCAGAGAGGCTGTGCAGGAGCACCCCAAGGGTGGGAGTCCCCTCCCCGAACAGGGACAAAGTGGGCATGCGCACAGAGGGTGTGCTGCCCTCCCAGCCTCTTCCCCCCTCACCCCTGTGAGTCCTCCAAAGGGAACCCTAATGGCTTTGGACATCATGACGGCAGTTACGGAGTCAGAGGCTGTATCAGGTTGAATGGAGTCCCCCCTGAATTCATGTCCTTCCCAGAACCTCAAAATGTGACCTTATTTAAAATAGGATCTTTGTAAATGTAAGTAGTTAAACTGATGAGGTCACTCTGGAGAAGAGTGGACCTAACTCCAGTGTGGCTGGTGTCCTTCTACGAGGAGCAGTGGAGACAGACAGACTCACAGCGGAGGCCACATGAGGACGGGCAGAGATTGGAGAGGTGTGGCCACAAGCCAAGAGATGCCCAGGACTGACAGCCAGCACCAGAGGCCAGGAGCTCAGGGAGGGGCCCCATCGGCCCTTAGAGAGAGCATGGCCCAGACACCTACGTTTCTGAGCACTCGCCTTGACGAGTGCAAGCAGCCCCTGAACCGGCTCCCCACCAGTGAACTAGACCACAGGCATGTCCACCAGGAACGCTTCGTGAGTCCTCCCCAAGTCACCGTCCACGGCTGGCCTTGTCTGCTGCCCGCAGCGACCCTTACCTGTCAGAGGACCCAGCCAGTACACCTGGGTGCACTCCAGCAGGGTGAGCCCCGAGCAGGGGAAGGTGACCGAGGTGGCCAGGGCGGGGTTGAAGAAGGCGGACGTGAAAGGTCCAGCTGTGGGAGGAAACACAGACGGTCTTTGTGGGGCCCTGTCTGCCGCCGCCTCTCCTTGGGACGGAGCCCTGTGCCTGGGGCCTGGAGCTCAGCCCATCCTGACCCCCTGATGCTGATGGGGACATGGGCAGGAGGGCCACTCAACCAAGGCCAGCTCCATGGGATCAGGGAGCAGCCAGGACAAGAGTCTCTCCACGATCGTCCACCACCCATCCCAACTGCTCACCCCTGGATGAACTCCCTTCCCCCACCCTTTTTCTCCCCCATCCGCCTGTGGGAGGTTGTCCTTGAGAGAAAGGGGGACAGAGACAGACAGAGACAGAGATGGAGAGAGAGACAGAGACGGTGAGATGGGGAGACAGACAGGGGCAGAGACAGAGCGACATCAGCGAAGGGCTGAGCCCAGTGAGGAAACAAGAGAAGGGAGGAGGGATGGGGCGGACGAGGAGAGACTGGGAAGAGCGCCAGCATCCCTCCACCCTGGGC
Organism: Phoca vitulina; assembly: GCF_004348235.1. Lineage (NCBI taxonomy): Eukaryota > Metazoa > Chordata > Mammalia > Carnivora > Phocidae > Phoca > Phoca vitulina. The sequence goes on along the minus strand of NW_022589704.1, from coordinate 1,425,196 downwards.
CGGGTAGACCACGGCCAAGGAGCAGCGGCTTCGCGTGCACAGGCCCGGGCGAAGCTGGAGGTGGAACCAGGCTCTGGGGGCGGCGTCCTGGGTGGCTGCTGGGCTGAAGCAGGAGCTCCCGGCGTCTCCCCAGGGCCGGAGCCCAGGCAGTCTGGACGCAGAGCCCTGCTCCTGGCAAGTTTCTGCTCACCTATGCCTCAGTTTCCCCACCTGTACATGGGCTCTAGCAGTGCCTTCCTAGACACACAGTGACTGTCTTCTGCCAGACCGTGGACAGCGTCTCAGAAAGTCAGCCCCAAGTGCTGGTTCCTTCCCACCGGCCTAGCCCGCCCCAAACGCACACTCAGGAGGGCTCAGCCCTCAGGCCCTTCTAGTTGTAGCCCCAGCACCCTGAGCAGGTGTGAGGCACCCGCTGAATGACCTCCATCTTGCAGCTGACCTCAGCTCTCTGCTTCTCCACCAAGGTAGGAAGGGCAGCTTCCACAGTGACTGAAGAACCCCCGGAGAGCTCGGTCCAGAGGCCCAGGGCCCCGGGCACAGGCATGGAGGATGGGAGGATCAGAGGATGGGGGGAGGGTGGGAAGATGGGAGGAAGATAGGGGGATGGGAGGATGGGAAGGGGATGGGAGGATGGGAGTAGGATGGGAGGATGGGAGGAGGATGGGAGGATGGGGGATGGGAGTATGGGAGGATGGGAGGAGTATGGGGGGATGGGAGAATGGGAGGAGGATGGGGGATGGGAGGATGGGAAGAGGATAGGAGGATGGGAGGATGGGGGATGGGAGAATGGGAGGATGGGAGGAGGATGGGGGGATGGGAGGATGGGAGGAGGA
>NW_022589704.1:1400827-1424353 GCF_004348235.1 Phoca vitulina | reverse complement strand
ATGGGAGGATGGGAGGAGGATGGGGGGATGGGAGGATGGGAGGAGGATGGGAGGATGGGAGGAGGATGGGAGGATGAGAGGAGGATGGGACGATGATGGGAGGATTGGAGGATATAGGGAGGATGGGAGGATGGGGGGAGGATGGGACGATGATGGGAGGATTGGAGGATATACGGAGGATGGGAGGATGGGGGGAGGATGGGAGGAGGGTGGGAGGTGCTGCCCTCTCTGGAGACATAGGGAGCCATGTGGGGAGGGGTGGGGGGAAGAAGAAACAGAGGGACCTGGGACTCTTGGAAGGAGTGGCAGAGGACTCAGGAGCTTCCAGACCAGAGCGTGGGCTGGGCCTTGGAGAAACGGCACCGGCTGCCCACCCGCCCCGGCTGCAGATGCTCTGAGATGAACAGGAACAGTCGGAGGGTGGAGAGACCCAGCTGGGAAGGACAGCACTGACCGGGGCCGAGCACCCCACCCCAGTGCACTGTGTCGGGTCCCGCTGGCTGCCATCCCACCACCACCAAGTTCCCAGGAGAGGGCCGTCCGCAGTCCCTGGGGGCCGGCGGTCCCCCTTGCTGCAGCCTCTCTCCTGGGTGTCCACGCGGGTGCAGAGGCTTCGACGTGCCCCGGGAAGAGGCAGCCAGGTCTCACCTGTGTGGGCCGTGACGGTGACCAGCAGGGCCGTGACGGGCACCCTGTAGACAGGAAGACTGTTCCGGAAGCGGAGGAGGGTCAGGTGGAAGAAGAAGGCACAGGCGCCTTCCACCCGCGTGCCGTGGGGCACGGACGTGCGCAGGGCCGAGCTGCAGTGTGTGTCCATGAGGCTCTGGAGGACGTGCAGGTCACTGAGCTCCCAGGCCCAGTGGAGCCGGGTCAGGGTGTGGGCCACCTGCATGCCCGGCCCCTGGGCCGCTAGTGTCAGCAGCGTGCCGGGCAGGGAGGCCTGGGCCAGGAGGAGCTCCTGCAGAGACACGGTGGGGCTGGCTGCGGCCCCGTCGCAGGTCGCCCCGTGCACCAGGAAGAGCAGCGTCAGCAGCAGGTTGGGGCCAGAGGCCCCCGCCCAGGGGCCCAACTCCACCAACATCCGCATCTCCAGGCAGCAGGCCCCCAGCTGGGCCGCGCCCACCGCCTCCGGCGTGAAGCTGGTTTGGGTGCCCGCCGGGAGCAGAGCCTTGGACACCCTCCTAGCCGCCTGGCAGAGGGCGAAGGTGGCGAAGAAGGACAGGGACACGTTCAGGCCCTGAGGGCTCCACGAGGAGCGGGGCTGAGCAGGCTGCTGAGCTGACATGTCAGGGCCCGGCCCAGCCCCAGCCCCAAGGACGCTGCTGCTGTGGGAGGGTCCACCTGGGCGGGCTGCCCTGCGAACCCCACACCTGGGCCCTCACCTCCAGCTGCACCTGCTGCTGGCGTGGGAGCCGAACGGGACGCCCTATGGTCAGGCGTCCTCCCTGGGACGTGAGACACACCAGGCCCCCTGCCCCCCCTCCCCGCCAGCTGCAGGCCATATGGACACGGGCCATAGCGTCAAAGCCACCACTGGAACTCCGTGACTCAGCCCCCGGGCTCTCGGCTCCTTGGGCACAGCCTGGCAGCTCCCTGCACCTGTGCTCTGTCCCTCCCGGGTGAGGATCCCCGGCTCTGCCTGAGCTGCGGGCCCTCTGCCACCAGGTGAGGGCAGCTGTCTGCTGGGCCGGGTCTTCCCACCTGAGGGAGGGAGGGAGGGAGCCTGGGTGCTCCAGCCAGGCTGCCAGGGACGCCTCAGGAAGCTGAACCTGCAGAAACGGCCCCACCACACCACACACGTTAACTTTTCTGACTAGCAACATAGACAAAAATGCATCTCTAAGAAAGAGATGGTTGGTGCGCACAAACCTGAGGACCTTGGAAGAGAAGCCCCGGCCCTCGGTAAACGGTGATTCCCTGTGCGAGGCCCTCCTGGGGACCCTGTGGGACATGGCTCTCCAGTCCAGAGACTCCACCAGAGACGGTCCCGGACACTGGCCAGGCTTCAGGGACACACGCCTGGAGGTTGTGGTCTCAGGGGCTTGAGGTCCCCGGCACACCACAGTGACCCCAGCGGGCCATGCCCCTCAGGGAAGAGTGGACATCAAGCAGCTGCACTGGGTCGCTGAGGGCGGCCAGCCCCCCGTGGAGGGGTCATTCTGGGCCCAGGGAAATGGCCACTCTGGGGAGGGGGGTGGGGGGTGGGGGGTACTTGCCAGGGGAAGGGGCTGGGCTGCCAGGCCGGGGAGGGGAGGGGAGGGAGCGGGGGTGAAGGCCCGGGTTGAGGCCTGCTGGACGCAGCATGGCCATGGGCCACACCAGGCCGGCCCGAGGCGGTGGGCGCAGTGGGGCGGGGAGATCAGCAGGGCAGGTGAGAGCCCGTGGTGCCTCGGCCCCCTACCCGTGTCCCAACGCCCGAGATCTGCAGTTGGCCGTGGACGTGGGCTCGGAGCACAGCGGCAGAGGCCCCAGTATCTAGACACCGCCGGGGGGTATAGGCGACCCCTCTGCCCCTCCTCCCCTCACCTGTGCCCACCTGGAGGACCCCCACGGCCTGCAGCAGCACCTGACTTCTGCCCGCACCCCTTCCCCATCCTGCTGTCCCCCTGCCCCTCAGGAGAAGGTGGGACCACCCATCAAAATCCTCTGCATTTCCTTCCAAGGAGTTCAGCTGAGCACAGCTGCCGGAGAAGGGGCTGAGTATGACGTCTCCAAGAGGAGGGCGATCCGAGAGCGCCTGACGCCTGGGGGACCACGGCAAAAGTCCCGGCTGTGCCCCAATGGCCCTGTCACCTGCAGCATTGCAGGATGGCCAGCAGGCCCCCGTGATCTGAGTGGGGCCCCAGCTCTGGACCTCTGGATCCACACTTACAAGGAGGCCTAAGGGTAGCTCCATCTTTTCCAGGAGAACCATCTTTCATCTCTGGCGTGCCTCTGCCTCCCTGATGGTCCCTTTGTTTGTACTGTTCCAGCCCAAAGGCTCTCCCCGACAGCCCCCCTTTGCGCAGCTGGGGAGACTGAGGTCCAGGAGGGGGGTCCGAAGCATGCAGCACAGCGGCTGCTTTCTGGTTGTTGCGGTAGATGATCTTGAGGTCCAGAAATTTTCCAGAGTGGGGGAAGGTGTCTGGGCCCCGGGGGGCAGGGGTGAGGTTAACCCCAACAGGAAATCCCCCTGCTGCTCCCCCTGGAGGGCCGACAACCGTCCAGACTCCAGTCCCAGGGAGGGGGGGTGGGGGTGGGGTGAGGGGGCAGGGATCTGTCGGGTCCTCCTCTTCGGCCGCGGCCATCTCAGAGTCACAGGCAAGCTCTAGAGGCCTGGAGTCTGGGAGCGGAGCAGCCGGGGCTCCCTCAGGGATCACACAGACGCCCCCTTCCACCCTCCAACAGGCGGGGCCCGGCCCAGCGAGAGCACGCAGAACGCGGCTTCAGCCCCGACGACCACACCTCCGCGACCACGGAGCCTCCTGGCTGGAGCTCGGTGGTTCCTCCCGCTGAAGGATCAAGGGAACTGATTTTGTATTTTCACATACTTTGTAACTTTTAGCTAAAACTCAAATAAAGCGAAGCACACCGGCCTCAGGAGCGCACGGCCACGCCGTGCCACCCGGACAAAGCCAGGGCATGGCGCCACTGCCGAGAGAGACTTTCGCACCCAGCCTCCCGCTGACCCCGCCGCTCCTCGGATGCCTGTTGTCACCGCGCCACGGTCACGCTGCTGAGTCTGCCGGCCTCGCGTGGGGCGGTGGGGGCGGCGCGCCTTCCTTTTAACTGCCGACTGGAGTTCCGTTTGGTGGACGGATCGTAGCTTGTTCATCCGTTTTCCCGATGACGAACTTTAGGTTTTCTCAGTTTTGTTTTTTTTTTCTCAGTTTTTGACTAACACGAAGAAAGCTGTCGCGAGCACTCACCACGAGTCTCCACAGACAAACACCCGGAGTGCTCGGGGCCCTGGGGCAGGGGATTGCTTAGCTTTAGGAGGTCTCAGCACAGGTCGCAGGGCTCCCCAAGGTGCGCGTGGCCAGGAGCGGCGGGGGGGCGGGGGGACGCGCAGTGTCTCCAACAGTCGGTGTCTGAAGGCCGAAGCACATTTCCTCTTCCGCCGAGCGCTCATCTGTCCTTGTGGTGGCCGGCTGCATTTCCCCGACGACAACTGCCCACGGTCACGAGCTCAATGCGCGCTCACCTACCGCTCCTCAATATTTCATTGGGCTGTGTATCTTTTTCTGATTGAGTGCTAATGATTCTTCACGTATTCCATATGTACTCTGGATAAAGTCCCTTGTCTTATAACTGTTTCACACATATTTTCATCCAATTCCATTTTCTTTTTTTTTAAAAGATTTTATTTATTTATTTGAGAGAGCAAGAGTGGGAGGTAGGGGGAGGGGGAGAGGGGCAGAGGGAGAGGCAGAGGGAGAAGCAGACTCCCCGCCGAGCAGGGAGCCCGACGTGGGGCTCGATCCCAGGACCCCGGGATCATGACCTGAGCCGAAGGCAGACGCTTCACTGACTGAGGCACCAGGCGCCCCCCAATTCCATTTTCTTAATGATGTCTTTTGATAAGTACTTCTAGAAGTTTTACAGCCTTGTGTTTCACATTTAGGTCTAAAGTCTATTCTGACTTAACTTCTTAACTTTTGTGAAAGTGTAAGATGGTTTTGTTTGTTTTCTGCACTCGGGCGTCCCATGGCTCCGGCCCCGTTGTTGAAAAGACTGTCCTCTCTCCATTGAGTTGCCCTTGCTCCTTTGTTAACATCGGTTGACTATTTGCATGGATCTATTCGGTTCTATTGATCTGTCTATTCTTTCGACAATACCATGCTGTCTTGATTTTTGAGAACTTATAGCAAGCCTTGAAGTTGGGTAACGGGAGTCCTGCACCGTTGTTCTTCTTCGGTACAGGGCAGGCTATTCTGGGTCTTTTGCCTTTTCCTATAAATGTTAGAATCAGTTTGTCAATATCTGCGTAGTTTGCTGGGAACACATTGAAGCTATGGATCCAGCTGGGAAAAATCCACATCTTAGCTATCCTGAGACTTCCAGTCCAGGAACACAGAACGCTCTCCATTTATTTAGGTCTTCTTTGATTCCTTGTGTCAGAATTTTGTAGTTTCCTGCATACAGATCCTGCGCATTCTGTTCGAGCTTTACCGCCTACGCGCTCACGCACACGCTCTCTCTCTGTCGGTACTACCGTAAATGCTGTTCTGTTTTGTTTTAATTTCAAATTCTAGTTGTTCATTGCTGGTTTATAGGAAAGCGATTGACTTTTGTGTATTATCTCTGAGTCCTGTGACCTTGCTATAATCTCTGGTTAGTTCCAGGAGTTTTTTGGTCAATTCTTTGGGATTTTCTTCAGACGATCTTGTCATCTGCAAACAAAGACAGTTTTATCTCTTCCTTCCCAATCTGTATGCCCCTTCTTGTCTTATTGCACCTAGAATTTCTAGGACAGTGTCGAATAGGATTGGTGAAAGGACCTCCTCACCCTGCTAAGTCGAAGGGGTAAAACCTCCAGTTTGTCACCAGTAAGTATGACGTCGGCCGTACGATTTTTGCAGATGTTCTTCATCGAGTTGAGGAAGCTCCCCTCTATTCCTAGTTTGCCTCCTGTCCCCACGACTTTGTTATGGAGAAAGCTCTGGACACATTCTAAAATGACTACTCTGTTCCTCCTGATAAAGATGTGAGGGGATTTTTCTCCACTCTTCACGGTGAGAACTTGGTGGGCTCCTTCTGGTAAAAGCCACGGGTCCCTTTAAGCCTGAGGAGTTCCTCACCTCCAGCTAGTCCACACTGGGCGTCCAACAATGCAGAGTCAAAACTGCCGTCCCAGTGTTCCTACGCAGCTCTGGCCCCAGCAGCTTCTGCACCCACTAGCAGATCTCAGCTGGGACCGTCCGCGCTCCTTGCTCCGGATTCTGGGGGACAATTTGCCCTGTGACCTCAGTTCTCTGACAGATGCGAGAAAACTCGTTTCTGTTTTTTTTTAATTTCTATTGTTATGTTAATCCCCATACATTACATCATTAGTTTTTGATGTAGTGTTCCATGATTGTTTGTGTATAACACCCAGTGCTCCATGCAGAGCGTGCCCTCTTTAACACCCATCACCAGGGTTCATGTATCATATGACCTCACTGCTTCTGGTTTTATTCAGCTTTTTTCTTGTTAGGATGAGGCATCGTGGCTGCTAAGATCTTTACAATCTGAGTTGATGACCTAATGTTTTCGACATTTAGGAAAATCAGAATCCATAAGGGGCCTCTTGATTGTCTCTTCATTGGATCTCCTTCATTCTCTCATCTTACAGTTTATTTGTTGAAGAACTGAGGTCACTTTCACATGAATTTTCCCATGTTCTGGATGTTTTCTTTGAGGCCAACTATGCTAAGAGACTGATCCCTGTCTTTGCTAATAGTTTATGTAGCGCAGGTCCACATGGGAATTATAATTTATAGTAGTCATAGTTGCCAAGCCAGTAGCACACAGGATGACGTCTCTTATGAGCCAATAAATAACACTCTCCAGACAGCAGTCGACTGATGCACGACTGTTCCAGGCAAAGGGGAGAGGACAGGACGGAAGTCCTACTGAGTTGAGGGGTACCTTCCTGCGAGTGGGTCCTCAGAAGAGGCAGCTTAGCCAGTGAGAGCGGACGTCCAGCTGCAGGCACGAAGCCCAGGTCCCCCGCTGCAGAGCACACTGTAGGGGAACGGAGGTGCCGTGTTGGCTGGAAGAGGTTCCCTCTCGGGCGTTTTCACCACGGCCGCCAGGCACCTTGCCGCGCAGGAGCCGATGCCCCAGGTCTTGGGAGAGCACTGCAGATCAGCGAAGGATGGCCTCGCCCAGACCAGACGTTCTAGGGATGTCCTCGCAAGCTCTCGATATTTGAAGCTTAAATGCCCACTCGTCGTGGCCCCTCTTCCTTGTGTGCCCATCCACAGTTGCAACGGTTTATGGACCACAGATGTGGAAAACTGCATCTTGACACAGCTTCCTCAGTGTCAACACATTCACCCTGAGATCAAAACAACTTCGCTTAAGTCACAAACAAGTGGGTCTGGAATCATCACAAACCAACACACACACTGGAGTCTGGCGCTTGCAGCCCCCCAGTGCCCCTCTCTGCTTATCCAGAAACGGGGTCAATTTCAGCTTCAGTTTTCCTTCAGCCACCCTGTAACGTGTGGTTCCATAATGAGGCAGATGTCGTCCAAATACCTTAGATTTCCAGTTAGCAGTTCTTCATATAGAATTTTTCTATCTCAATACCACTGTTGTCTCTCCTGACTGAAGCAGGATGTTTGGTCCATTTCCAGTTGACGTCATTAAGGGCCAATCTGCACAGAAGTCTATTATCGTACATTTGTTTTCTTTCTGTCCAACTGCTCTTTGTGCCCTTACTTTTCATTTCTTCTTTTGATTGATCAGGTATGTTTTTATTGCCCTATTGGTCTTTTCTATGACCTTATTGGCTGAAGGCTTAGTTAGCAGTGGATATTACGTTTTGTCAAATGCTTCTCCTGTGTCTACAGAGATGGCGATTTTTCTTCTGTTAGTTTAATATGATGAATCACACGGATTAGTTTTTGAACCAACCTTGCGTTCCCAGGATAAACTCCACTTGGTGATGACAGTATTATCCTTTTTACATGTCATTAGATTCCATTTGGTAAAAAGTTTTTGAAAGTATTTGTTTTCTCTGTGGATGCAGGATATTGGCCTGTAGTTTATTTTCTCGTAATACGTTTGTCTGGTTTTGGTACGGGGTAACGCTGACCATACAGAAAGCTCGAGGCTGCCCGGCGCGCCTGAGGGCGCATGAGCGACACACACGGGTACGATCCAGGTGCCGAGCGAAGCAGGTGGTGCTCCCGTGATAAACACCATCTTGTCCCTCACACCCCTTGGGCTCTCCGCCCCCACCAGCTCCCCACCGTGGGGAGTGGGTACTGTCTCTGCACAGTGCTGGGCATGTGGCCCCAGGGGCCATTTTGGGCTGCAGCCAACAGACTTCACACACAAATAAAGCCACAGTGGAGGCCCGCAGGTCTGGGGTTGCATAAGGAACCACATTTATTTCTTAACCGGACAGAGTTTTAAGTGCACACACAGTACAGGAGCCTAGAGCCGGACACTCGGGGTCAGGACGTCAGGGGACTAGTCGTTACGTCAGGGTGGTTACAGCGCGGGGCCAGGTGTGCTACACAACCACGTATGTACAAGCCACGGGGAGCTCGGGGGACGCTGGAGGCAGGAGGCCAGGCCCTCAGGAAGCCACAGCCTCTGCTGATCCCGGGGACAAAAGGAGGGCGCCTCCTGGGGCCCCGCGCGGAGGGAGCTGACAGAGGGCCAGCACGGCAACCCTGCTCGCCCCGGGACCGGCAGCATTCGGGAACTCTCCCGGGTGCTTTGCCATGCCTGCCCCACAGGTCTGGAGTAAGGACCAGGACTGACGGAGGGCAGCTCACCGCAGCCACCGGGGCGTGTGAGCGTGAGCGTGTGAGGGTGAATGGGACGCCGGCACCGTAGGGGTGATGACTCAGAACGAGGCGGCCTCGGAACCCTCACCCCTGGGGACTAGCCTGGGTGCACTGGAGCCTAGCGGTGCCCCGCCCTTCCTGGGACCATGGCAGAAGGAGCTCACCCTACCCTGGAGGAGACAGAGAGCTTCTCTGGGTGCGGATGGCTGTCCCTCAAACCAAAATGAGTGGCATCAAGCGTTAAAACAAAAACCTCCCAGAGAGATGGCTTTCTGGATCTTTCTTCCTTCCCCACTTAGTGGGAAATAGTCAGGTCTGACTTTCCCTTCTGCACCCCACAACGGGCAGACCCTCAGGGGCCCCCAGATCAGCCTCCTGGGTCACAGATGTGAAGAGCACATCCCAGTTTTTTAAATGCTTGTCCCCCCTAAAGTGACATGTGGGTAGCTTCTGGCAAGGGCAGACATGAAGAGACCAGCTTTTCCGACTCGGATTTCTCTCCCCAGCAACTCTGAGGGTCTGGCTGTGACAACGGGGCTGGGGTTCCCAGGCAACTGCCAAGTGCCACCAGGCCAGAATTAAACAGTCCTTGGAGCACCTCCATGGTCGTGGAGGCTCCCGAATTTAGGGTGATTGCCAGAAACCCTTGCATGGGCCCCCTTCCTTCAGCCCACCCCACGAGGCAGGTGCTCTGTAGGTTGGCTGGCCTCAGATACCTGCGTCCTGGGTGCGAGGGCCTCCGACCCTCTGAGGCCACGGCTGCAGGCTGGCTGACCTGAGCGGGCTGTGGCCGGGGCCCTGCACCTCTGGGCTCCCTGCGGGTAGGCGGGGCTCCTGGGACCCAACTCATCTTGGCACAGCTCCCTCCCTTCCTGGTCCTCCTCCCTGCCCTCCAGGCCACTGTAAAAGCCAGAATAAGCGCTTGCTCTGGACCGTGCTGCACCCCAGTTCTCTTCGTCCAGGCCTAGGAACGTCTGGTTTCTGGATGACGTTTGATCTCAGCCTGGGGTGTGAGCCCTCGTCTGGGGGCCTCCAGGGAAGCCTACTGAGCCCTGCGCCTCACAGATGTGGTTTCCGGACCGTGTCTCAGTGACGGAGCTTCTCCACCGTGCTGCCGTCCAAGCACTGGGGGGCGAGGGTGGCAGCGAGTGAAAGGGGCCACTGGCGCGCTGCCTGAGACTCGGTGTGGAACAGCCACGCTCCGTCTCTGCTGCCAGCCGGGCTGGGGTGGCTGGGGCGGCTGGCGGGCCAGAGGCCACTCCGGTCGGGAGCCCACCACCTAGCCCCACGTCCGCGGCGGCGCTGAAGGGGCCTGAATAACTTCTCCAAGGAGAGCCTCAAACTTCTCACCTGGCATGGGAGCCGAGCCCACGCGTCCCTGGAGGAACGCGGCTGCACACGCTTCCGACCTCCGTGCACAGAATGGGGACAGTGTCCACATGTCACGTGGGGACGGCCCAGGCCGAAGGGGGGGTTTGGAACCGCTGACTGGGGTGCGACAAGGTAATCCAAACTGAGTGGAAAGGTGAGGGGTCCGTGAGTGGCGCCCCGCAGGGCCCGGCAAAGGCAGCAGGGAACAGTGTGGACCAGCTGGCCTCGAACTTGGGCCTGGAACCTTCCCCGCCGACTCTGAATGAAAGCTGCTCTCAGTGGGCCATGGTGGGGACCGGGGTTTTGTGGTTTGGTTGCTGTTTTTCCTAGAGTTCGAAGAAGGCCATGTGTGCCTTTGGGTGTGGGAACAGGTCACGGAAGACCCCCTGGGCCCCGTGGTCTCTGACGGGTTTCTGGCCTGGGTGTGATGCCTGGGGCAGACCCTGGCCCTGTCCGGGCTGGCCCTCGGGCATGGAGTCTGCAGAGAGAACGAAGTGAATCTCGTAACAAGAGCTCTCTGAACAGCACAAGGACAGCCCCCTTGGGAGCAGGACAGGGGGCTGACAGTGGCCCCGGCGCTGGCTGCCCTCACCTGACCCCAGGACTCTCAGAAACTCTTCTCTTGGGGCAAAGGGGGGACGTCACACACTTTCTTCCCAGGAATGACCTTGAGCGCACCCCATTTCTCACAGCAGCTGGAGAAGCTGCACCCCAAACCCCTCACCGCCTGGACCATCTTGAACTCCAGCCACCAGCACCCTGCTGGCCTAGACACACGATGCCACCTACAGTCCCTGCCAGGAGAGCCCCACAGCCCAGGTGCCCGTCTGCCTGGTCTCCCCCCACTCCCCATGCTCCCAGGGAGAGAGACCTCCAGCTAGAAGACCATGCCACCCTCCGTGGCTCGGACTCCAGGCACCAGGTCCCCTGACACTCACACACACACGCCCCGGGATGAGGGCCTGCCCCTGTGCGGCTGGGGAGAAGCCTCTGCTTGGGCCTGGCCTGGCGCGCCCCCATGGTGCCAACAGGAGGTGCCCGGCCTGTGCAGACACCCCTTCACCGCGGCCTTCCCTACGAGCCTTGGGGGATGTGAGTGGGAGCAAGCGGGGGACAGGGTCCATCGGAATCCTACGGGTCTATGTGAAGGCATTAGAAATAAATACTTATAAATAGAACACAGTCTTATAGTTAATTTCTGAGTGGACTGTTTCAATGTCACTAACTAATGTATATTAATTATAAGTCTGTCTATGCTTAAAAAAATATCAGAACGGCGGTGATGCCCCCGTGGCTTGGGCCCTCTGGCCTCTCCAGCCCCTCCCAGCTCTTCCCACCCAGGGCACGCTCGGAAAGAACAAAGAACAAACGCGGCCTCTGCTGGGAGCAGGACAGGTCGTGTGGCGCAGGTCCCCGGGCCAGAGGTGGCGTCCCCAAGAGGGGACTTGCTGGCTGGCTGGTGGGGCAGGCTGGGCGCGCGTGACATGACGGGTGGTGATGAGGCCTGGGGGTGGGGCCGGCCTGCTGGCTGTCGGGAGGGCTCCGGCTCACACCCGCATCTGGGCAGACCGCCTTCTGGAGAGCTTGGACCTGCGGGAGGGTCGGGAGACAAGCTGCGGTCGGGATGCCGGCCTCCATGCCGCTGACACCCCTCTGCTTCCCTCACCACCTGGAGAGCGACTCCCGTCCCCGTGGCTCACGGGGGCAGCCCGCCCACCAGCCAGGGGTCCCAGGTGTCCCACCCACCGGGGCCTGACTGCGTGCCGCATTTCCACCTACGTCAGGCCGGCCCCTGGCAGACTGTACATACTGGACGTCTCGGGGATTTATACACTTTACCAGCAGCGACCCACAACGAACACTAATGTCCTCAGAACGTGCCCCGGCCAAGGAGCAGGGGGGCGGGCGGCCCGTACCGTATGGTGCCGGCCAGGAGCGGGTTGAAGGCGTACAGCCAGTCGTGCATGTCCTTGTCGCTGCCGGCCTGCAGCAGGAGGCCCCGGTGCTCCGTGCACACAGCAAACGTGTTGGGCGTCTGCGGGGGCGGGCGGCGGCCGTGAGAAGCCTCGAGGCTTCCCCCGGCCACCCCCCTGGGGCCCGGCTAGGACCGCTCAGGGGGCAGGACGCGGGCAGGAAGGCCCCCCACTCTCTGCAGCCCGCACGGCCCATTCTGACGCGGGCAGGTGTGGCCCACTCACAGAAGGCTCTGCACTCAGGACACCCGGACTCTTTTCACGCCCAGGGCTACCTCGCCGCTGCTCTGCAGCCCCCAGGATGCGTCTACCCCCCACGGGTGGAGGTTCCTTCCCCGTGACCCTGGCTCAGCAGCTGGGCCTGGCCTCTTCTGCTAAAGTCCGAGCACTCGGTGTGGGTGGCAGGCTGAGTTCGTGCCCCCAAACCCCTACTACAGGGCATCAGAATCAGCTAGCGGGCACTGCGACCTCCAGCAGAAGGAGTCAGGGCTCCTGGCACACACGTCCAGGGCCACTGCGGCTCGGAGGGGAGCAGGACAAAGCCTGGGGACAGGAAGGCCGGACTCCCAGGCCCACATGGCCAGCCCCGCGGGGCTGGGTGGCCCCAGGAGAAGGGGACTGGGTATTGGCCTCTCCTGAATGGGAGTGGGTCAACGCCTGCCCCCCACCCCCGCAGGACCACAGCCCATCACGGCTGGTCGTCACCAGGACTAGGAGCCCCACAGGTGAGCAGAGAGGGACCCTCAACATGAGAGGCAGAGGGATGCTGCGCGAGACAGAACACGAGGGCCTCGGTCTGGCAGCGAGCCTGAACAGGGCCCGCAGGGGACTAGGCCCAGCTCCCCTCCCCAAGGCCCGCTGGTGGCTTGCAGGCCTCGGCCAGCCCGGGACCCCCCCTCCCGTTTCCGAGGCCGCACCTTGAGCATGGCCTGCTGGTCCTCGCTGTACTCCACCTGGGCGGTGGAGAGGTTGAGCACAAACCTCTCCACGGAGTCCTTGTCACTGTTGTACATGTAGGCGTAGGGACGCCGCACCACCACAAAGCGCTTGGCCCAGCCCGCCGTGTGCGGCTCCAGGAAGTGCAGGTACCCCTTCTTAGAGACGATGGGGCTGCAGGGCAGGGACAGCTGCTGGCTCGTGTGCTCCTGGCAGTCGGGGGGGGTCTCCACGCGGGGCCCCCCACCCACCACCAGGACCCTGGCAGTACCGGCCACCGGGAAGGTCAGAAAGTGGGCCCCCGGGGACAGCCAGGGCCGAGGTGTTATGAGGTACCTGGCGGAACCCCAACCCAGGAGGTCGGACGCCAGAACCGCCACTTCCGGGCCTCAGTTTCCCCAGCTGTATGATGGAGAAACTGAAACAAAGCTGAAGCTGCCCCTGAGCTGGCCCTGTGTCACGGGACCGTAGCCCGTAGACAGTGCCTTCTTAGGGCTGCCTGGCCAGACTAGTAACGCGCAGACGCACGGAAACCGTGGTTCTGCAGAGGCGCCTGCTGGGTCCCCCGCCCCGGGCCTGGCCCCAGCCCACCCTCCTCCCTGTGCCGTCCGCTCTTTCTCTGCCCCTGCCCTCGGTCGGGGGTGGCCAGCCTGTCTCCCTTGTATGGAGCTGTGGGGACAGAGCAGGCCGGGTGGTGCTTTAGAAGCGCCCCTGTTTGGGGCAGGGCCCCCCACACACCTGACCCGGATCTCCTGGATGTCGGGAACCAGCAGGCGCTGGGGCTCCTTGTCCGCCTCCGTTGCCCGAGCCGGGGAGGGAAGCTTCTTCGGATCTGTCTCTGGCACAGGTTCGGGCTCTGGACTGGCCGGCCGGGAGCAGGGCTGAGGGGTCCTGGGAAAGCAAAGCCAAGCCTTTGCATTCCTGCAAGGAGACGCCTCGCTGGGCTGGGGCGCCATCCCGGCCAGGGCTTCCTCCCACCACCAGCATCACCCCCTCGGGGCCACCGCGAGCACCTCTCAGGGTCCACCCAGCCGCACCCACAGCTGGAGTTTAGGGATCTGGGCCACCTGATTCCAGGGCTGCGCCAGGGTGCCAGGGAGGGTCCCGTGCCAGAGGCAGGGCCAGCTGCGTGAGATCCACGGCCCCTCTCCTGCGGGACCTTCTGCTCCCCGCCCTCGTGAAAGTGGCCCCTCTCTCCAGATCCCCAGCGGAGCTGAGTCTATCGCCACATCCTCAGGGGCCATCCACACAGGGGCCTGCTGGGCCCAAAGGGCCTGACCGATGCCCAGTGAGGCCTGTCTCTGGGGAGGCCCAGAGGGCTTGATGCCTTTTTTGTTTTACGAACAAAACGTGGACACCTTGAGGGATTTAAAATGTAAGGGCTCAGCGGTGCTAGTAACGCTGGGGGACTGGGCAGATGTCAGGCCGTCCTTGTCAAGGCCGTGGGCCATGGGTCTCTGGGCTCTGCCTTGTCACCTTTTATCCTACTGAGTATTGTATGAGCGCTTCCCCCTGAAAAGGGTTTTTTGTTCTGTGCTATTTGACCCATTCCTGGCTTTAGTCCCCACAACACTTTAAATCAACGTTTCAGCAGAAAACGTCCTTGGAAGAGTAAGACAACTGGAGACTGGATGGGGGCCATGCCAGCCAAGGCAGGGTGCGGGGCAGACCCCTTCCACCTGGCCCTGCCCTAGATGTGTGCGGCCGTCCCTGCGCGCTTGTGCCCGCCCCGCCCCCACACTCTGCACCTGAGTTGCAGCCACCATTAGTCAGTCGGTTCCTGGCACTGGGAACTTCTCCAGGAGCCTGGAGCTCACTCACCTCAGCTCAGGGGCTCCGTACCGCCCTTCGACCAGAGAGGGGCAGGTGGAGGAGGGGGTGAGCGTGGCCGTCCCCAAAGGGGACATGGACGGGTCCCGAAGCAGGGTGACAGACATCTCAGAGAGCTGTGAAGGAGAGTGAGCCTTTTGTAGGTCATAGGGAGTGTGGACACCCCAGCAGGGGCTAATTCCTGTACCTCGGCTCACATTTTACCTCCATTTAAGGCACCCCCCATCCCAACTGCAGGCCAGACCCTGTTCCCAGCCTCCCCCGAACCTCTCCCAGCCCCACACACCCCTGGCCTGCTCTTCCCTGCGCTGCGGGCTCTGTCTTGCCTCAGGAGGGATTTGTGACCGCTGGGCTCCGAAGAGCGAGCCAGGGCCACAGTGGGGTCAGGGAAGGCTCTGCCGAGGTGCGGGCTCTGAGCCCCGACTATATCCTGGGCAGCCCAGGGACTGTGGGGAGAGGCCCTTCCTGGCAGAGGGGGAGGCTAGTGCAAAGGAGGAAGGCGGGACGCGGCAGGCTGTGGGCCAAGGGTGAAGACCGGTGATGGGCCAGAGGCTGCAAGGAGGCTGTGCACGGCAAGCCCTGCGCCAGGGTGGGTGGGGGAGGCACAGGAATGGCCCCCCGGTAGAGGAAGGACAGCTCCGGGGACGCAGCATGAGCAGCCCAGGACAGAGGCAGCGGAGTGAGGGCCAGGTGGAGGAAGCAGGGAGGGGACTGGGTGGGCCTGGCCCCGACTGGCCCCGACTGGCCCCGAAGGCCCCAGCACTCCACGGACCCCACACACAGACCCGGCTCCTGGCCTTGGCTATGCGGTGTTCCTTTAGGCTGTGACGGTATGTTTCTAAGAAAACCCTGATTTCCTTCCCTGAATAGGGGTGCACAGTTTTCTTGGTGCCAAGAGCCCCACAGGGGCCCCTCGCCGCCCACCTTGCTCTCACTGGCGCTGATGCACACGTGATTGTGGGTGTACTCTCTGTTGAACGTGTGCGTGAGGAGGCGTAAGCACTGCAACGAGAGCAAACATCCGGTCAGGAAGTGCCTAGGACCTGGCCTGGCCACAGGCACGGCCCCTGGGTGTGGAGGACTGGCTGAGGGTCCGGGCTCAGCAGCTCCATCTTCCAAGGTGATGGGTGAGCCAGGGAAGCCTCTGGGAGCAGACCCCGGGCCCAGGGCAAAGATGGGGGGCAGCATTGCCCAGTCTAAGAGATCTTCCCAGTGGCCTGTCGAGCCACAGAAAGAGCCAGCTCTGGATAGAGGGGGTGAGCTCTCCATCAGCACAGGTATTCAAGGAAGCAGATCACTGCTTGGGGGAGGAAGCTGTAAAAGGCTGCCAAATTCGATTGTGGGTGGAGTGAGGGGCAGGCAAGGGGCCTCTGTGGACCCCTCGTTCCCCCCCTCCTGCTCTGATAGGACAAGGCTGGGTCACCAGAGCCCTGGAGGGGCCGGGGTCAGTGCAGTGCTGCCTGAGCTACCTTGACGGCTAGCTCCCGCTGTCTCTCACTGGGAGCCTCCGGAGGGGACGGCCGGCCCTCGGCTGAGAGCGGGGAGCAGGGGCTGGACGAGCCGTGGGACGCAGAGTCCTCGCTGGAGGCAGGGGACGGCGCCTCGGGGCCGGGCCGCTGGCTGGTCTCCAGCTTCTCTCGCAGGAGGAGGTAGTGTCTGGTCTTCTCCACCTGCACGAGGGACCGGACACAGCTCGGCGCTGCGCCCCAGGGCGCCAGGACCCGGGAGAGCCCACCCACCGTTCCCCTGGCCGCGCTGGGGACGCGACTGAGCCTGGAGCCCCCCCCCGGCCGCCTGCCGAGGCGGAGCGGGGTGCCCTCCGTCCTGCGTCTGCGGCCCCAGCGCCCGTGCACTGAGCGGACGGACACTCCCGCTCCTGCCGCAGCTTCCTCACAGCACCCTGCTTCCCAGCGCACCTGCCGCCTGGGCCGTCCGTGCCCGCTGCGCGCAAGCTCACCTCCTGCAGCAGACTCAGCTTCTCCAGCTCCCACTGGTGGTCCAGGATGAGGCTGTCGCTCCGGGGCCTCCAGCCTGCCAGGTTCTCCTCGCCGCGGACGTAGGCCACAGATGTATCCAGCACTCGCCTTCGCCGCCGCTGCATCCCTAGAAAGGGGACCCTGGGCTGGCCACATCCCTGCCCTGGCACCAGGCCTTGGGCTCAGGGTGGGGACTTTCCCACGGAGGGAGGCTGGTCCCCCCGGGGAGCGCCTCGCCCACAGGAAGTCATCCAGCACGGTGGATGAGGCCACCCCCAGCATTGCCTCTCCCCTCACTGTCCTCTGGCCTCTCAGGACAACCCCGCAAGTCCACACGTGAGCACGTGAGTCTCAAAAGGGAGGGCCCCCCAAAACAGCAGCTTAGCTGAGGCGACCTGAGTGACCCCAGGGAAACCTGGCTCCCTGACAAAGTGCCGCCCCCAGCAGAGAGAGCAGGGCAGAGGCCTACCTGGGCTGCCGGCATCGGCCACGTGGCACAGGCTGAGCTCATAGATGCCCGTCACGCGGTTGCTGCAGGAAGCAGAGGGGGGACGTGGGGACACCAGGCACAGCAAGGGCCTGTCAAATGCACGTTGGGCACGGTCCCACTGCACACCCATGCCGGTGGCCTGGCGTGGGGGGCCCTGAGCTGCAGCCCTGACCCCTCCGGGCCCCCTTCGGCTGAGTGCACACAGCCAACCTTGTCATGGAGGTGGGCCCAGCCGGCAGGCAGTCGCCCATGCTCACCACGTGACCCCGGATGCCTGGGTCATAGCCAGCCTGAGGCCGCTACGTCCTGAACCCCACACTCCGTCTTCCTGTCTGTGCCCCGAGTGTCCTGCACACGGGGGTCCACGAGACAGTGTGGGGAGCCTCACTGAAGGTGAGCGTAGGTGGCTTAGCCCCCGGGCCTGACATTCTTCTCCCTTGGGTGCTACCAGCCTCCCAGAGGCAAGAGGCTCTGTCCAGAGCGTCCTTTTCCCATCCCAGGCCCCGGTCCTGCTGGCATGATCCCTGAGGTCCCTGGGGAGGAGGTCTCTCAGCCGTGGGGACGGAGTGGGGCCCAGGACCACCAACAGGAGGGCGCCAGGGCAGGGGACTGACTGGGAGAGTGGCCAGTCTGCCTTCTCCTCTGGGCTGGCCTGCAGCAGGCCTGTCACTCGAGCCTCTGCTGGGCACTGCCCGCCACTCCCCATGCAGAGTCCAGACAGCAGCCCCCCCCCCCCCCCGCCGTGGGCAGGCTCACCTCTCCCAGTCATTCCCTGTGCAGCCCCCCGCTGCCCCCACCCGCAGGCTCACCTCTCCGAGGCCCGCAGGCTCCCACTGCCAAACAGGTTGCGGATGGAGCGTGAAGCAGGTAGCTTGGCATCCCGAGAGTAAAAGACCATGCAGAAGTCCTTGGTGATGATGGCTGGCTGCGTGCAGTTCTCCATCTGCCATGGGGGGCAGGGGCGGGGCTCAGGCACATGAGCACCCCCACAGGACCCGGGCCCTAGACCCCCTTCTAACCACCGATCGGCAGCCTCAGACCTTCCTGGGCCCCTGGCATGGCCCCAGACCCAGGTGGGAGGTCTCGGCTCCCCCCAGTTGACTCCTGGGGGAGAGTCAGGGCCCCACCTCCCGGGTTGCAGAGGGCCGGGTGTTGGTGCCTGGGACCCCGAGGATCCCAGACACGGGCCCCAGCTGCCTCGCCATGGGATCAGGCGACACCCTCCCGGAAACGTCAGTGAGGATGGAAGCAGTTCCTGGCTCCGCACCCACATTCTCCTCTCCGTGACTTCCCAGGGCGCTGACGGGCTGTGTCTTACACAGCTGGCTCTTTTGTTTTCCCGAAGCTCAACAGCACCCCGACAAAGCCTGTGTGTGCCGGGGCCTTACTGGGGCAGAGCCCTGGCAGCGTCTCCCCAACAAACCACCATCCCAAGAGGCAGTCAAGTGGGTCCCCATATCACAGCTGGAGTTTTAGGCTCGGAGAGGAGGTGGGTGCCTTTGCCGTCCCTGTGCCCCCGGCTGCCGACCCCGAACCTCCTAATGCCTCGATATTGCACCCAGCTAGCAATGCCCGTGCTCCCAGCCTCCCCCAGAGCTTCGAAGGGAAGGTACAGCCCAAGACCCCAGGGTGGGGTCAGCAGGCTTCTGTTTTCAGCCCGTCTGAAGCCTGGGTGCAGCCATCCCGCAGCCCGAGGGCAAAACCGCACCCTGAAGTTAGTGGGATGGGAGGTGGGTGCTGTGAGCAGTGCCCTGGAAAGTACGGGGATTGAACAAGGACTTGACAAGTCCTCTGAGAAGACAGTAGGGTCATCTGGGGCTATCCGGGGCTACCGAGCACCCTCACTGCCCCATGGCAAGCAGCTCAGGCTTGGGGGATGGTGGCTTTGGGGGTTTCTCACCTCGATGTAAGCTGAGAGAGTCATGTAGATCTTCTCTCGGTACGGGGTGACCCGGTTGAGCAGGAGAGAGTTGTGCATGGAGCTGTCCCACGCAGCCTCGAACTGGTAGAAGGTCCTGGAAGGAAGCGGAGACAAGGTAAAACATGACAGCACGCGGGCCGCGCTCGTAGACTGGGGACATGCAGACGGACAGACACGGACAGAGACGTGTGGGCCACTGCGGGGAGAGCTGCCTGGGCGGTGTAGAGAACAGGCTCCTCCTTACTCGGGCTGGGGGGGACGGGCTCCCCTGTGCATGGACGGGTGGGGCAGCCCACAGCACTGGCACTGAGGCAGGAGTGGGAGAGGGAGCAGAGAAGGGAGGGAGGGAGGCTAGCGGGCTGGGACATGGCAACAAAGGGGAAGAGAGAGAGGGAGGAGAGGGGAGGTGGAGGGGAGGTGGAGAGAAGGGGAGAGGGCAGAACGGGGACCGCCCCCTCCTGCCCTGTCTGAGTAAGGAGGGGCCAACCTGCCTGGGTTTGCCAAAACCCTCTGCGGCCCATCTCCTCCCCTTGGGGGAGGATGCTTGGAGTGGAAGCCGGGGCGGCCCATGGCAGATAGCATCGCCCCCCACCCCCCACCCCCCGCAGCCAGGCTCCTCTCCATTCAGCTCCAAGCAGACTTCCCCTGTCCCCATCTCTAACCCGGGAAGAAAGTGAGCAGAGCAGAAGCCCGTGGCCCAGAATCCCTTCTGAGGGCAGTTTAAGCCGTCCCTAGGAGGCCAGGATGTTAGTCCGCAGTGGCCTCCATGGCGGAGCAGGCTTTCCTTGTCAACCACCCGACTCTTGCTTAGGCTGGGTGCAGCTTTGAGGATCTTATGTGAGGTGGGGAATTTGCCTCAATCCACAGTGTGGCCACCGTGCCAGCCCCGGGCAGCACCACTCAGCACCCAGCTGCGCCCCGTTTCCGTCCAAGCATCCTCGAAGACACGGCTGAGACACAGGTCAGCACAGACTGCCGACAGCCGCATGAGCCCCGGCGCGGCCAGGCCCCTCCCGAGAGTGTGGGGGGCCGCCAGGAGGGACGAGGCCACGCTGGGGCGCAGCCCGCACGGCGGCCTCCCCGCTCTCCAGGGCACACTCCGGGGACACAGGGTGAAGCAGCGGGACGGGGCAGGGCTGCTGTCACGTACACGTCACCAAGGACAACGATCCAGAGGAAGGGCTGTGAGGACAGCGGGGTGACCAGACCGGCAGAGAGCGCAGGAGAAAGGAAATTGAAAAGCAGAAGAGGACAGACCAAGCGAGTGCGGAAGAGAAAAGTGAGCTGTACCTAGTGTCATTTCCGAATGAAACGCTAAAGGTGGAGGCAGCCAGGACACACATGTACACACAGAAGAGATGGACATGTCAGAACGAGCACCGTCACGCGGCCGGGTACAAGCTACCGACAGTGAGCTGGGTGTGCGCCGCATCCGCCGGCCACCCGGGCGGCTTGTGGGGCGGTGGCTGGGGCCCTCTCTGACCCCCGGCCCCCACGTCTGCAGCCAGAGCTTTGGGTCCATGCCCAGCAGGACCAGGCGGGTACCCATGGAATCATTACCGACCCCTAGAGGGACGCCCTCCATCCCAGGGGCCCCCACACGCCCCAGGCCCCGTGGGCCAAACTTGTGGGCAGAGCCAGAGGTCCACCGTAGCCCGGCCCGGACACGTGCCGCTGCACAGCCTCGTGACCTCGGCTGTCACCAGACACCTCTGTACCCTGCTTCCCGGACAAACCGCTGGCGGTCACTGCCCCTGCCTCATGGAGATGTCTTGCTGGTTGCAGGAGCTAGTGCTGAGGGCCGGGCAGGTGGCACTAGTCTTACTAACTCTTGTTACTAGTCCTCGCCTCGAAGAGGCCCTGACCACACACTGGGGAAATCTAGCCTGAGGGTCTCCTGCCCTGGTCGGCCAGCCAGCCCCAAACCCTCCAGCCTGGCCCAGAGGCTCAGCTCGCTGCCTTCCCCTCTGTCCACCTGCCTCACATGTCGCTAAAGAATGCTACTGTCTTCCAGCCCACTGCCAGCGCTCTGGGGTCCGGCAGGGCTCTCCCGCACCAACGCGCGCTCTGTGTGTGGCCTCCAGGACGAACTGGCCCTCCCAGGGCAGGCTGCTACTCAGACACCAAGGGCTGGGTCCCCATCTCGCCTGGAGCCCTCACCCTTGCCTGGGACACACCAAAGGAGCCAGCCCAGTGAGGCCAGCCAAAACCCCAGGGGCCTTGCCCCAGGGCCAGATGGACTCTGCCAGAACTGGCCGGGGCCGTAAGGAGAAATGAGCCCACCTCCACGCGAGGCTCACTCACCGAGGCCCCTCAGAGATGCTCTTGGCCAAGAGGCCCTCAGTCGAGTTAGGATGTGGCTTTTGCTCTGAGGCTCCAGTGACCCCAAATCTCTCTGAAAACTTGAACCTGTGGGCCTCACATGTGAGGTGGGGTAGGGTGGTGGGTGGGGGCCCCTTGGGCCCATGTCCACAGCCTAGGATGGCGCCTTCCACTGTGCCGTTCCCCAGGTGCCAAGATGGCCAGGGTCTGACCTGGCATAGCCATGATGCTGCCCACAGGCTGTTTCCAAACCACTGGTCAGCCCTGAACCCCAGGCAGCCTCTCGCGGAACAGCCCTTGGCCTACAGCCAGCCATGCCTCCACATGGTCAAGGGTGCCAGATCCTGGAGCCCCAGGCTGGAAGGGTCCTCAACAACACTCCTGAGCCCCTGAAGCCTCTGCAGAGGGAGGGCTCACCGGATGCCAGCAGGTACGCCTGGGATGGGGAGGGGTGGCGGAGTGGCAGCTCGCCTGCATGGGACCTACACAGCCATGGAGGGTGCCGAGCCCACGGGACATAGCCCAGGACCGCTGATCGCTGCCCCCTGGTCACCCAAAGAGCCAGAGAGGGAGCCAGGGGTACCACATCAGGACCCCCACTCGTGAGCAGGCACAGGACTCTCGGGATCTCTCTGGGCATCAGGTCACCCCAGGAAGGGAGCACCCTCACTCTAACCCCACTGGACACCCAGCCAGTCCCTCAGATACAACTCTAAGGGGAAAAGTGCAGGCCAGACGTGGGGTCCCTGGACCCGAAGCGGCAGCACCACTTGGGAGCACTGCGGATTCTCAGACCCCACCCCAGACCCACTGAGGCAGAAATACTGGGGTGGGACCACCTTGTGAGCAGAGCGCCTGAGCTCACTCTGGTGCTTCACCACAGTCTTGGCCCACCCCACCATCCTGCAGACCTTTCAGATCCAGACCCCTGTCAGGCCGGGGCCCAAGTGTCCCTCTTCCAGGGAGGCCCTACCACAGCTCGCAGTCCTTAGCCCTTCTCTGGGACTCCCTGCAGCTGGTAGGGCATGCCTTTCCCCGTGGCAGAGCCCTAGGGGTTCCTGCAGGCCCCCCCTTCTGGAAAAAAAAATGCCCTCCTGCACAATTCACTCTGCAGAGGACTGCGGGGCTCAGGAGGGAGGCACCTCTCCCCCGAGCCACCTCCAGGAGCTGTCAGCCAACATCTTGCCTCTGACCAGCTGGGGCAGGTGGGGAGGCCTGTGCTGACTCCCCCCAGCCACAGGGCTTGGGCCACAGGAGCCCAGAAACAGGACCACCCCCAACTCAGCTCTGGGACATAGAAGTTGATCCTCAAACAAGTGAGGACCCACGTGGGGAAAACTGAAAACGCTTTAAAAAGTTTTGTTGACAAAGAAAATGTCATAGGCTGTAAAATGATTTTTCCATGTCAATTCTTGCTCAGAAATCTTCAGTGGCCACCCCAGCCACAACAGTGGCGGGCATTCCGTGTCCCCTCGGATTGTGACACGGGAGCCCCCGTGTTTGCCCGGCCTGATCTAACGGGCTGTGCGCCTGCACATGTCCCCACAGAGCTCAGGTGGGGTCGGTCCTCGTCTCAGCTGGCTGTCAGGTAGGGGCAGAGGGTTGCCCCCCCGATGCGCAGCGCCTGGCCGTTCCGCACTGGACCTGACACGCTGGCCGCACACGGCCTACAGTGCGCTTCAGACAGCTGTGTGGTGACTTGTACCCGGCACTTGTGACGAGAGTCACACAGCCACGACGGGTTAGCGGGCGGGCAAGGCGGGCATCCTGGGGCAAACGGGTGTGTTGAGAATCTGAAAATTAAACCCTGTGCTCAGCATGATCCCACAGCTAAGAGCAGGGGAATGGGATTCCGCGGTGCCCGTTGCGGACCCGTGCGTGGCTTAGCGGCGTCACCCACTGTGCCGCTCTAGAGTCCTCAGACCAGAGGGAACGGAGAAATGGTAAGAGGATTAAGGGGCTGAGGAGGTGAGGAGGTGAGGGAAGGAGGGGGTGAGGGAATAAGGGATAAAGGGGTGAGGGATGAGAGGATAAAGGGATGAGGGGTGAAGTGAAAAAGGGACGGGGTGAAGGGATGAGGGATAAAGAGGAGGGATATGGGGTGAGGTGTGGGGATGAGAGGGTGAGGGGTCAGGAGGCAAGGGAGTGAAGGGTGAGGGTAGGTGGCTAGGAGTGAGGAGGTGAGGGGATGAGAGGGTGAGGGGTCAGGAGGCGAGGGAGT
>NW_022589704.1:1368796-1400727 GCF_004348235.1 Phoca vitulina | reverse complement strand
GTGAGTGGCTAGGAGTGAGGAGGTGAGGGGATGGGGTACGTGGCTAGTGGTGAGGGTAAGGACTGACAGGGGAGGGGTGAGGGGTGAGGGGAGAACGACCACAGGACCCGTGTTTATACAGCCGTGTGCAGCCGCCCAGCTGAGAGCCTTTCATTATCTCATTTCTGTCACAGCAGCTGCAAGCAGGCGCTAAATTATTTCCTTTCTGAGGGGGGAGGAAAACGAGGTTCCAGAAGTTTCTGCCACCTGTCCACACTCACACTGCCAGCCAGGGCACGGCCAGGCTGCCCCAGGTCCCTGCCCCACTCCGCACATCTGGGACAGATGCTCCCTGTGCCACACCCCACCGTCCGCTAGTTCTCGGGACCGCCCCCACCGTGGCTCCCTGCCCCACAGGGCTGGGCCCCGTGAAGGAGGCTTGGGGCTCTGACCCCCATTTCCCCTCAGTGCCCTGGGCCTCCTCTTTCAGGCCAAGCCCGCTGGGGCCAAGGCGCCCTCATCTGGAACTGGGGGTCTGGGCTCCCTGTTCAGGTGCGGGGGTGAGGGCCTCATGAAGTTGGGGTGCCCTGGTGCCTCTTCCTGGCCACGCGGAATCGTCCCTACTTTACCCAGGAGCTTCCTGGAGGCATGTGTTGCGGGTGAGGGGTGGGGGCCTGAGGACCAGTGAGCACCCCTCTATCCTACTGAGCTGGCTGTGGAAATGCAAACTTGAGCAAGACATCCGCACACCCCCAAGCAATGACACTGGGGCCTGGAGGCTTCCACTCATCAAGGAAACAGCCCTTGTCGTGGGTCCTGTCCAGCGGATGCATCCGAGCAAGGGGCTCCCGGCCCAGAGCCTTCTGAGAGCAGGACGGCGGCCCCAGCCAGCCCAGCTCCCTGCCAGGCCTCCAGCAAGCCAGCCCACTGTCCAGAGCGGCAGGTCCCTGCTCTGGGCCTGTAGGGCTGTGCCCCGTTTGGGAGCAGCCACCTCCACCCGTGTTCCCTCGACAGGCCCCCAGGGAGGGGGAGCAGTACCTCTGGAAACACGAGCCTGCAGAGGTGCGTACACGCGCTTGCCTTCGGGGTCACACCAGCAGGAGCCGCAGCCTGCCGCCCCGTGGGGCCCAGGGCCCATTCACAGTGGCTCAGGCAGTCCTGTCGTGCCCCCCACCCCACCCTGGGGCTCCTTCCACAGAAGGAGCGGGCCCCACCCCTGCCCCACTCCAGGCAGCTTAAAGGCTCAAACATCTGCTGGAAGCCTCCTGAACGCTCACTTCATCTTTCAAAACAGCTGTCCTGGAGGACCAACGCCATGGAGCTCTGACCACAATCCACCGGACCCAGAAGGAGAGGACCCTGACCCTCCGCTCAGAACAGAGTCTCACCGACGGTCTTCATTAGGCACTTTGGGGCTGTCCACACCCGGGGCCTCCCTGACCCCTGCATCCAGCAGACACGGGCAGGGGCCCCACTCAGGGGAGGCAGTCCCCTGCCCAGGAGCCCCTGCCTCCAGGGGGTTGGCCCTGGGACTACCCCAGTGAGTCCAGAGACCTACTGGGCCCTTCACAACTTTACTGCCCACCTACTTCCATAAAGGGTGTGTGGTGGCCGAGGCCAAGAGCACAGCTGGAGCCCCCAGCCCGGCCAGGCGAGGGGCTGACACTCCGGGTTGGGAGGTGCAGAGCGTGGAGGTTCCCTGGCACGGCTGGTTCTCGTCTGCCCTCCCATCCTGGGCCCCCACAGCCCCTCCCTCCCTCTTTTCTCTTTCACCTTACAGGGAGTGGGGCTGGTGCAGCCAAAGGCAGCCTGGTCGGCCAGCCTGCATGCGGGGACACCTGCTCCCGCTCGGGCGGGGACGGGGTCAGCGCGGGGCGGGCAAGGCTCGGGGCAGGAGCAGGAGGCCAGCCAGTGTCTCCGGAGGGGCAGGAAACTATCAGAGCAGCCAAAATCAAGAGTATGGGCAGAAGGGGCTCAGCCAAGAGGGAAGGGTGGGGATGGGAGAGGAAGCAACAAAAAAAATAAAGTATTCCAAGGAAATAAAACTAAAGAAGATGGAGAAACAGGAGGGAAGGGGGAGCGAGTGTAGAAGAAATCCAAAAAGCTGAAATTAAATGTCAGGGCTGTAGGACTGGGGAAGGAGAGAGGCTGAAATAAAACCAGGGGCACAAATGATACCTAGGCATGTCCGAATCAAGAAACTGCCTGCAAAACACAAACAATTACAGGTTAGTGAGGGCGGCGGGGCAGGGGGGCGGGGCGGCGGGCGGCAGGGCAGCGGGGCAGCGGGGCGGCGGGGTGGCGGCAGCGAGGGGAGGGGCAGCGCGGAGAGAAGCTGTCCGTGGCGACAGGCCCACTCTGAGCTGGGGAGGCCGCAAAGCACGGGGCCTTGGAGCAGGAGGAGGGGAGGCGTGGCAAAGCGCGTGGACAGCTCGCACCCCTCAGCCCAAGCCAGGCCTGGGGTCTCTGAGCCTCAGCGTCTCTGGGGGGGGACAAGGGCCCACCCAAGCGGCCCATTACAGGGCTCCCAGGACATCAGCCAGGGTCTGGGAAGAGGAAGGTCCTGGGGAGGGGGAGCCTGCTGCCTTGGCTCCTGTCGGGGGCCACCAGGTGGGGAGGGTCCCCAAGACTTTCCTGGGGCAAGGCTGGGGGTGTCGGAGCTGTCCCGGAGCTGTCCTGGGGCTGTACCAGCATGGGCGGGAGCCAAGCCTGAGGCCAAAGCAGCTATGGGGAAGGTCTCTGGTCCCGCCCCACGGACCGGCCTTCCTCTACCCTTGGCCCAGGGCAGCCTTGACTTCAGACACAGGGCCCACTGACCCCAGAGCTGCCCTGAGGCCAGCCTCACTTCCCACAGTCCCCAGGAAGAAGAACCAAAGCCCCGTCAGTGATGGGGCCTCAGGCCTCTCGGAACAGGGGTGGACCTGCTTAGCCAAGGCCTTGCTGACCCGGGTTCCAGCCAGGAGCCAGAGCCTCCCAAGCTACCTGGGACTCAGCCCAGAGCCGAGGCCCCCGCGGGTCTCCCCAGCAGCTGGGCTGGTGGGACAAAGGGAAGACTCAGAGACACGGTCCTCCATGTAGGGAGAACACATGGGGCCGGAGGTTCGGAAGGAAAATACCCACCCCCACTCCCTTTCTGCCCCAAGAATCTAGCAGTTGCCAGGGCAAAGGAAGGGTCTGAGGCAGGGGGAATGCTGAGCTCACTCAGCAGGCAGATCCCTTCCAGGGCCACCCTCCGCTCTGGGGTCCCAGGCCCCACATCCCTGCAGGCAGCTCCCATGTGGGTGGGCGCCAGGCCTCCTCTGGTGCATTCTTGTGGTCAGAGGAGCCCCTGAGCTGGCTCACCCCACGGTGCCCCCCAGCTTCCCATTCTGCCAGGTGGAACCCCAGCCTGCTCATCATAGTGACACCTCCCGGCATGCTGCACCCCAGCTCCTCCCTCCCTGGGACACAGGAGTGCAGGGGACGTTCTGGAAGGTTTCTGGGCAGGGCTGGAACCAGAGTCACAGCTGCCCCTCGCGGGCTCTCTGACCGCTGGCCCCCAGCTGCCCACACGGGGGGATGCTTCCCTTAGAGCCTACTCCACAGGGTGTCCATGATAAAGCCAGGCTCCGCCGGGGCCCAGGAGTCAGAAGGACAGGACCTGACGCCCCAGGACCCTTTACCCTTATGGGTCTTAGCTTTCCTTGCAAATGCGGGGTCTCCCGGTCCCCTCCAAGCACACCCAGCCCTCAAAGATGTTTTTTCCTGCACACACCGCCACAGGAACCCGTGAAGACAGCCAGAGCATGAGCTCCAAGGGTCAGCTCTCAGCGTCTGCCTCCAGACCACGTCTGCCCTTGGGAGAGCCGTCCAGGACCCTGGAACACTCTCGTCATTTCCTCAAGCCCCTGGAGAGCAGCATCTCAGAACAGCCAAGCCCACGTCCCCACCAAGAGGGCAGCTCTCGGCAGTTATGAGCTGCCCACCCCCTGTCGGTCCCCAGATGCCACCCCTCACACCCTGCCCCCACCCCCAGCAAACCCCAGCAAGGCTGGTTTGTCAGGGGCAGTGTGGGCATCCCTGGGGGGCTTGCACACCCTGCCCACTGCCCAGGTGCGGTGGAGCTGGACTGCCCCGGCTGCCAGGTTTTGGCCATTAACAGCAAGCTGGAAAAGGAGCAGCCCAGTGACAAGGAGCACGTGCCAAGGAGTGCCTAGAGGGCACGCCTCCACCCTGGAGGCTGAGCCGCTGACCCGTGCGCCCCGGAACCTCCTCCAGGACCCCCAGCCCAAGGCCCAGACCACCCACAGCAGTGTGGCTGGGGACATTCAGGCCTGCTTGTCTGCCCACAACCCCTGCTGTCCCGCCCCCGAAACTCCTGAGGACAGAACCCAGCTCATCCATCTTCAACTCCCACTGCCCCTCCGCCAGGTGACCAAATGAACAGGCTGGATGAATGTGTGAGCCAGTGATGGAACAACGTGCAGACAAACACACCAAGGGGCCTGGAGGCCACGAGCCTCCCTTCCTGGCACCCGTCCTGGAGGTGTCAGAAAGGAAGGCCCGAAAGTTTTGAGGCTGGACACATCCTAGACCTTACAAAGCCAGGTGGGCTACGGGCATGGCGGGCTGAGGACACAGCCCAGGTCCTGACCTGGACCCTGTCTTCAGGGAGCTGGGAACAGAACCCACTGCCACCCGGAGGGGACTCACCGGTCGTCCTGGGCCGGGTGGATGTAATCGGAGGACAGGATGTTGAGAGACAAGATGTTGGGGTCGATCAGGGACTCATCAGTTTCTGGTGTGTTTCGGATCCGACCTACAGGAAAGACCACAGTGCAGTCACCTCCCAGGAGCACAGGTGGGGGTGCTGGGTCTCTGCCTGGGCTGGAGCTCCAGAATGGTGAGGCCACATCAGGGAACCGACTCCCCCGTGCCCACAAGAGCACCAGACAGGGAGGCCGTGGCAGCGTCTCTGCCAGCCCGGGTGTCGGCACTCAGCGGACCACCCTGGCATCGTTCCTCCTGCAATCTCAGTTTCTAGTTTCTCAGCCATAAATAACTCTCTTTCAAAGTCCATCTCTCTTGCACCCAAGTGATAGGTTCTAACCACCCAGCCTAGAACGCACAGGCCCTTGTTGGGAAAGGAAATCTTAGCAACATAAGGAGAAATGTTCCCTCTTCTCTTTATACTAGAAGGAAGAGGGAAGGAAGGAAGGAAGGAAGAAGGAGGAAGGAGAGAGGGAGGGAGGAAGGGAGGGAGGGAGGAGGAAGGAAGGAAGGAAGGAAGGAGAGAGGGAGGGAGGAAGGAGGAAGGAAGGAAGAAGGAAGGAAAGTAGGAGGAAGGAGAGAAGGAGGGAGGGAGGGAGGAAGGGAGGGAGGAAGAGAGGGAGGAAAAAAGGAAAGAGGAAGGAAGGAAGGAGGAAGGAAGGAAAGAAGGAGGAAGGAGAGAAGGAGGGAGGGAGGGAGGAGGAAGGAAGGAAGGAAGGAAGGGAGGGAGGGAGGAAGAAGAAGTAAAGAGAGAGGAAGGGAGGGAGGGAGGAAGGGAGGAAGGAAGGAGAGAGGGAGGGAGGAAGGAGGAAGGAAGGAAGGAGGATGGAAGGAAAGAAGGAGGAAGGAGAGAGGGAGGGAGGAAGGGAGGGAGGAAGGGAGGAAGGAAGGAAGGAGAGAGGGAGGGAGGAAGGAGGAAGGAAGGAAGGAGGACGGAAAGAAGGAGGAAGGAGAGAGGGAGGGAGGGAGGGAGGGAGGGAGGGAGGAGGAAGGAAGGAAGGAAGGAAGGAAGGAAGGAAGGAAGGAAGGAAGGAAGGAAGGAAGGAAGGACCATCTGTGCCATAAATCTCTCTGCAGGGCACACTTCCAGCCGAGCCCCCTAAGCCGTGCCCCCCTGGGGTGGCGGCTCCTGTCTGGGGAGGGCGCCATGACTGCTGTGAGTCAGGAATCCTGCTGGGGGCTTTGTGCATCGTTTCTTGCTGGTGGTGTTAGAGACCGGAACGCTCCGCTTCTTCAAGGAAGACACACACACTAAATTTTCTCCATCAAGCCATACAGGAAGCACTGGCCTCCCGTTCCCCATAGGCAGAGGTGAGGCAGAGCCCAGCACCCAGCCAGGATTCTGTGTCCACGCACACTGGAGCTGCCCGCCCCACCTCCTGGAAACTTCTTGCAACATTTGGGTTCTGGGAGAAGGCAGGTGTGGGCTCCCCCAAAAGTGCTCCCAGGGTGTGTCCCCCATGGCTGGAGGTGCAGTGCCCCGCAGCTCAGCTGTAGCAAGAAAGCTCGCTACAGTGCCGGCCTCACCCCTCCTCGGCCCCTGGGGCACGTGCGTCAGCAGTGGTCTCTGCCCTTGCGGTGTGGCCAACACGATGCCCGGGAGCCCCCGTCAGGCAGAGACGTCCCCTCGCAGGTCTGTTTGGTTTAGGAGGCCCAGAGAGGCAGAGCCCAAACCCCTCAACCTGCAGTGGGGCCTTGGAGTTCACAGCAGCATCTCCCCGCCTCCTTTCAACAACACCCCTCCTCTGCCCACACACGGGACAAGCACTCCTGTCTGCATTAGGTCCGTGCGTCGGCTGGGTACGCGCTTCATCTTTTTCTTTAAGTCGATTCCATAACTTGCCCTAAACAGTATCTAAGATGAGGATTTCCTAGCTTGCTCCAGCCTTCTACGATTTGTGTCAAAATAGATACACAATGTCTAAAACAAAAGCACTTGTCCTGGGCCCGCAGAAGCTCAGGGTCCACAGTCCTGCACTTTGGGGCCCAGCACGATGAGTCTCCTGGTGGCATCCCTGTGACTGCACCCTCAGGGCCCCCCTATGAGCCCCAGGGACAGCACCCTCCAGTGGCTGCCCTCCTGGCCACAGAAAGGCCCGGAAGGGGCTTCCAGAAGGATCCATCAGCTCCAGGGCAGGGGAGGGATGGACAGTTGTCCATGCGCTTGAATGGAAGCTGGGAAGACGAACTTTTACAGCTTGGCAAAAGAAACATTTCTAGTGGACCAAAGTGTTCAGAGTGTGATGTTGTTGAAGGAAAATGTCTGAGGTCTGTGGTGACCGCTGTGAGCTGAATCGTGTGTCGCCCCCTCCCCCCAAACAGGATGTGTTGTGGTGCCAGCCTCCAGGACCTCAGAAGACGACTTTATTTGGACTAGGGTCTTGGCGGATGTCATTAGCTGAGATGAGGTCACATTGGAGTAGGTGGGCCCTAATCCAGGTCCTCCTAAGAAGTGGCCACATGACGGGTCCCCACCCGAGGAGCACCAGAGAGTCCCCACAAACCAGCAGCGGCGGGAAGAGGCAAGGAAGGGCTGCCCCCCACAGGCTTCAGAGGGCGTGAGCCCTCAGCCTCAGGCCTGCGGGTCTGTGGCAGGACCCATCTGTGCTGCTCGTGCCAGCGTGGGCCACCAGCACAGCGGTTCAGCAGGAACTGGGCATCGTCACCCTAGCCCAAGCTTCCCTCTCCAGGGGAGGGCCTGAGGCACAGAGAGGTTCCGTGACTTGGCCAAAGTCACACAGCAACAGGGGCAGAGCTGTGGTTAAACTCAGGCATCTGGCCTGGACAGGGCGTTGGTGGAGTGGGTGGGGTCCATGATCTTCCTGCCAGCCCAGCCCCAGCCCCTAAGGCAGCCCCCACCCAGCTCACTCACCCACGACCAGCTCTCGAACTTCCTTCCAGCGGATGTGGCTGCCTGTCTCATGCAGCAGGGTCACGGTAATCCGTCTCTGGATGCCCTGCCAGCACCAGGAGAGAGGACGTGCTCAGATGGCCTGAGGGCCCCAGAGCGGGCAGGGGCAGGGGCAGGGGCAGGGAGCACCTCGCACCTGGTGGAGCAGGAAGGTCCCCATGCACGGCATCCCGCCGCGGTGGTCCACCACTGCAGGAATGTAACTGCAAGAGAGAGATGCGAGAGGCTAGCCCCCGCCCCCCACACCCCTGCGCTCCCACACCCCTGCGCCCCCACACCCCTGCACCCCCCCACACCCCTGCACCCCCCCACACCCCTGTGCCCAGAGGAGCTGAATGGTGAGAACAGGGAAAGCAGCCCCTCCCTGTGGCGGAGAGGAGGCGCTCCAGTCCATGGAGGCCAGAGTCAGTCGGGCAAGGAGACCCAGCGTGCACCACCTCGACCAGCCCCGGGGCCCCTGGGGATCCCTGTCCCCAGCAGGCATGGGGACTCACTCGCCGTTGGCCTCCAGCTCACAGATCTCGAAGTAGACCAGCAGGTCGTACTTGCAGTGGCAGGGCCCAGGGCAGGGCCGCGCCAGCGTGCTGAGCTTGGTGGCAGGCACTGGGGGATGACAGGACAGAGGCACCCGTTGGTGGGAAACCATGCCTGCCATGTCCCGGCAGGGGCGGGACGCACCAGGGCAGCACGGGCACCTCGCCCCCCCAGGAGTGGACTCAGGAGAGCCCCAGGTACCTGGCTTGGACAGCGGCATGACCCTTGGGAAGTGGCGGCGCGAGGGCCTCAGGGGGCTGTGGAGAGAGAGGTGGCTGCAGGTGGGGTCTCCGAGACCCCGAGCTGGAGCTGGAGCCAAGGGCAGGGTCTGCAGGGGGAGCTCAAGGCGCTGTCTGCTCCAACCCCTGTCTGCCTCCCTGCTTTCCAGGGCCCAGGAAAGGCCCCAGGCTCAGGCCCTCACCAGCCTGGACAGGGGAGGAGGCCCCTGGGGAGCCCAGACCCTGCTGGGGCGGTCCCACGAACCCACGAGAACTGGGCGAGGTCAGACTCTGGTTCTCCGTCCAGGGGCTTCCAGGACAGAGCCTCCCTCGGCACCCCAAGGACAGACGAGTCTCATGGGGCCAGATGCCCTCATGGCTTTTCTCTTTGTCCAACACCCTGGACGCCCCGCGTAGCTCCGGGTCCCGCAGGACAGCTGAGAGGGGGATGGAGGAGGCAAGAGGCTCCCGCCGCCCGAGAAGCCTCTCTGCGGTTCTCCCTGCGCTAGGTTGGGGGTGGGAACCGCAGAGGGGACACCCAGCCCACCCACAGAGCCCCTGGGAAGTCACAGGGGATGAGGGAGATGGAAGGATGTTCCCTCACTCTGCCTGGGGTCCAAGGACTCCGGGAGACCAGGATAGGTGGGCCCCTAGGGTGGCGTTCTCCATGGGCAGTGCGCTGCCCTGGCCATCCCCCCGCCCAGCCCCTGCTTCCCTGGCCCTAAGACTCGGCCCACAGACGCCGAGGTCAAGGTCCAGACAGCAATACTCTTTAAGAAACTCGCAGCTCAGTCCTGGAGGGACGTCTCTGACTTGCTCTGGGTCCTGCTGACCCTGGGTGACCGGCCGCCCCGTCCATGGGGAAGGTGGGCATCGGGAAGCCTGTCTGGAGCAGGGTGGCTTCACTGGCAGGGAGGGGGAGAGGGCCCGCACCCTGGAGGGCAGCAGGGGCCTGCATCAGAAGGTCTGGGAAGGGCCCTCCGACCTCCCCCAACCCCGACCCAGGGCTGCTGACCTGAGCACGTCCTTGCAGAGGGGTGGGAACGGGTGCTGCTGGTAGTGGCCGAAGACCTCAAACACGATGGGCTGGCTCTTGATGTACTCGATGAAGGACTTGGTCACCTCCACCGCAATCTGGTGGGTGAGGAGCGCAGACAGGAGGGTGAGGCCATGCCACAGGAGAGGGGAAGGAGGGTCGCAGAGGTAAGTGCTCGGCCTCCCCGGAGAACCGGATTGGAGACCCTGACTGGGCCCGACCTCTGCCCACGAAGGGGTGATGCTCCTCCCTGGTCCTTCCAGCCGCGCCTCCCCTCCTATCCCACAGCTGGGGGCCAGACCCCTGCAAGTGCCCTTTCAGAACACCGAACTCGAGAGGGGACAAAGGGCAGGGGGCACCTCTGTGGCCTGCTGTGACCCTTCCTGGGCCCTTGCCCACATACCAAGAGGTATGGGTTGAATTGTGCCCCCCTATCCCCCATTCCTATGTTGCAGTTCTAACGCCCAGGACCCGTATTCAGAGAGAGGAACTTTATAGAGGTAATCCCAAGTTAGAATGAGGGCATCAGGGTGGCCTTAATCCAATGTGACTGGTCCTCATGAAAAGGGGAAATCAGGATGCAAAGATGGGCACAGATGGATGACCCTGTGAGGACAGATGGAAGAGGACGTCTGCCTGCCCAGCGGAGGCCTGGCATGGGGTCTCCCTCATGGTCTCCAAGGAACGACCCTACCCATGCTTTGATCTCAGGCTTCCAGCCTCCAGATCCGAGAGGCAGTTGCTTTGTTAAGGCCGCCCAGTGCGTGGGCTTTGTTCGGGGTGCCCAGGAAATGAATCCACCGAGCATGCACAC
The DNA here is from genome assembly GCF_004348235.1 of Phoca vitulina. Taxonomy (NCBI): domain Eukaryota; kingdom Metazoa; phylum Chordata; class Mammalia; order Carnivora; family Phocidae; genus Phoca; species Phoca vitulina. Next base: position 1,390,486 of record NW_022589704.1, on the reverse strand, counting down.
CTTCACACCTGACCCTGCTTCCCCGGCTGAGAACCTGAGGCTCAGGATGGGCCGGTCTGGGGGGCCCTTCCAAGTGTGGGCCTCAGGACTGTTTGGGCCACGCACCCACAAGCCACACTGCCCAGGGTCCGTTTTACACTCCTCGGTGGGCACTCGAGGTCCCGCCACCTAGCGACTATCATCACGGCCAAGTGATAGCCACTGGCCGGCTAGCCCCGTTCTCCCGCCTCACGGAGTGACTCCACTCCAAAGCCCCTGCTCTCCTGACAGCCTGGCTGGGGACATGCCCTGCCTGGGGTTTCCCTGACCTCTCCGGACTGTGCCCGGGTACCCCGGGGCCCTCTGTGTGCCCTGCCTCTCTGCTTCTTCCCCAATACTGGCCAGCGCCATGCCGGGCACCCCAGACATCTTGTGTTCACATCTGCCCGAGGGTGCCCCCAGCCCCAGGCGTAAGCCCACCGAAGCCCCCACTGCCCAGTAACAGCCTACACGCCCCCACCTGGCACCCGAGGCCCCGTGCCCTCGCACCTGGGCCCTGCCCAGCTCACGGCTGGGGCTCAGGATGGGGAGAAGATATGATGCACAGTGACTGCAGCTGGGCTCAGCTTTGGGGCAGCTGCATAAAGTCAGAGCCCCGGGGGGGGAGGGAGAGCTCTCAGGACGTACGTTTTGGACATGGTAGAAGCCGAGTGGGGGGCCCCTCCCCGTGTTCTTGAGGGGTTCCGTGGAGAAGGCCTCGTCATGGCGATGGATGAAGCTGTAAAGGGAGAGGAGATGCTCGCTGGGCACAGGGGCCATGGGGTGGGGACCCACAGACTGGCAGGGGTGCCCAGGCTGCTAAGCGCCCGCCCACTGTCCTGCCGCCACACGGGGCGCTGGGGCTCACTTGAACTGGCAGAAGATGTCGGCGTATTCGGCAGAGATGCTGGATGCCTGCAGGACGGTCACCCGGAAGGTGAAGGTGCTGCCCAGGCGCAGATGGTCCAGGGCAGCGTCCAGGGGCCCGTCCAGGGGGGCTTTCTCGGGGCTGTCCAGGAGGAGGCTTTCTGGAGGCACGGCTGCTGGGAGCCAAGGGTGGAGCAACGTGGCAGGACCTCCAAGGGGTCCTAGAGCCCGGGGTCAGGCGAGAAGTCCGCACAGCCTCCTCCCCTGGAAACGTCTTACAGCCTCCCTGGGGGACCCTGGGAGTGGGGGCTGAGCCAAGAGGGGGCAGGCCCTCTGGACTGCGGTGGGGCAGGTGTGGCTACCCACCTGAGCAAGTGTTGTTGTTGACCTCGTCGGCCGAGGGCCCAGCGTCCGCACCCTGGCCCTGACCTTCCACAATACGAAGCTCTTCCTGGGAGGTCCCAGAGCGGGACATCCCCACCACTGGGCAGGACTCAGACTGGAACTGAGTGGGTTGGGGGCCAGAGTCAGAGGGTGCTGGCTCAGGGCGAGGCCACGACAGCCCACTGAGGACCCCGGAGCCAGGCCAGGGCCTTTGCGGGCCTGCGTTCCAGACCTGCCCCTGCCTAGATAGGCACCCACCTCCCTCGGCCTCAGTTTCCTATGCTGCCGTGGCCGGAGTCGGCTGCAGAGGGGAAGGTGGGGAATGGCTCAGGTGGGGTGACGGGGGGCCTGGTGGGGACGGGGTAAGAAAGAGCCTTAAGAAGGAGAGTGGAGGAGCCTCTTGTGAGCTAAGCCCAGTATGGGGGCACCGAGCAGGACCCTCCCCCTCTCTCTGCCTGAGAGCAGAAAGGGGAGTGTAGGCGGAAAGCACCGTTTCCTTTGAGTGAGGAGACCCGGCAGGGGCAGCACCTTGTCCTTTGGCACCGCAGCAGGGCCAGCCCAGCACGTAACGGCATCGGGACTGTGAGGAGGGGCCCCTCTAGCTCTCCCTGGGGCATCAGGGGAGGGCAAAGATGGAAACACAGTGTCCAGGAGAGCGAGCCCAAGAGAGGGGTTGCTGGGCGGGTGGGTGGAGGCATCTTGGTGTCTGGGGGCACATGCAGCCGGGGGCCACGTGGGGAAAGCAGGGACAGACCCAGGGGAGGCCGTGATGAGGAGACAGACGAACCCCATGGGTCAGGACAAGTCAGACAGTGAGATACTGGGCAAGCCACGAGGCCTGGGGCCTGGGAAGAGAGGAACGAACCCCAGGAGGGCCCAGGGCCCACAGGGCAGGTCCTGAGCCTGGCGGGTATGCCCGGGCCCTCGGCACAGCTGGCCCCTGGGATCGGGCTGGAGGGGGGTCGTTGGTGTTGGGTGGCCAGGCAAACCCTTGTGCGTACCTTTTCAAAATGCTGGTCATCGAAGGAGATTCTGGCCGTTCCTGACTGCCGGACGCCGGAGCCATAGTCAGGGGCCTCTTCATCAGCTGAAACGGGAACAGAGCCAACGGTCAGGGCCATGCTTGTCCCCCAGGAGGCTTTGGCAGAGCCAGTCTGAGCCACCAGGCAGGGGCAAGGCACAGGAACTGGGACAGGCTCTGACCTGGGACAGGGGATCCCCAACACTGCCAACCGCAGCTCCAGAACACCCAGGGTGCCAGCCCGGGCACTCAGACCACCAGCCTGTGCCGCTCAGGGCCCGAGAAGGGCCGCCTCCTCAGCACGGCCGGTCCTGATGGGATCACAGACTCCACATCTCAAAACCAAACTATGAACCCTGCTCCTCCATTGAGTCCTGGCCACCGCCCACCCCCCAGATTTAGGTGTTCCAGCAGAGCCTCACTGGGCAGAGCCCACATCACAGGGTCCTCCTGGCTTCACCCCCAGAATCACAGCTGTCCCTCTGCCTCCACCCTTGCAGGCCCACACCATCTTCCATCTGAACCCTCAACAGCCCCCAAGCACCCCTCACTCAGCTCCCATACCTGCACCCCACACCCCCCACTCCCCTCCCTTTAGAGTCCTGTGGTTTCCCATTGTTTCCCACCCCTTGTCCTGCTGCCCCAGGGACCCCCCCCCCCCAGACCTGGCTTCCGTCCCCTCCCCGACCCTGACTCCAGCCATTCTGGCTACACCCCACCCTGGGAGGCCTCTAGGACCCTCCAGGGGCTCCAACCTCCTCTTCTGGGGCCCCCAGGGGGGACAAACCCTGCTGTGCTCTCGACCCCAGCCATTCAAGGGCCCAGGGCTGGCCCAGGACCAGAGCACCACAGAGCTCGGTGCTTAGGGGTCCAACAAGTGGACACTCGCAGGGCAGGTGGGACTTCTGTGACCACCGGAGCTTTCTGAAGTTGCAGCTTCTCCACCATAGCATTAGACAGGGAGTGTCAAGTGTGTCCAAATACAGACCGCATCCGCCTATAAAGCAGGCCGCTCAGTGGGACCGGCTCCACCGAGGCTCAACCTGGTCACAAAGGGCCAAGAGCCCCCCCCAAGTTTACAGGGACAGGGTCACCCATGAGGAATGAGGGTGGCACTAGATGTCCCTAGCATTGCTGTCCTCGGTCCTCCCCCCCATTCAGGACCCCGGGGGTCTTAGCACCACAGTGACATGACTGGGACGCACTACAAAGGGCACCTGGAAATTGTGGGCCAGTGAGAATTTGGCGAAAGGGTCCCAAGGGTACAACCAGAGCCCCCTTTAGTGGCTGGGCCATCCAGGTGGGGTGGGGTGGCACGAGGTCTTGCCGGTGGGATGCTCGCGCTCTGAGCAGCCCGGCCCCACCTTGTCTGGGAGACGCTCTGCAGTGGACTCCCCAGGGTGTCTGGGCTGCCAAGGCCGTGGGGAGCAGACAGAGTGAGGCCACGGGGGAGGGGCAGGGGCCCGAGGGCCAAGAAGGCAGTAACGGCTGTGAGAGCGCGAGCACCAGGCCCTCGGGCCTGCCGCTTCCTGGTCGGATAAGGGTGTTCACAGCTGTGTTCTGGAATGACCTTTCAACATGCCTATTGGGTGGGAAGCTTCACATGGGATGCCATTTCCAGGGAAACACACCCAGGCTCAAAGGCAGTCATTTGTGGCTTGCCTGTCCCCGGACCCTGGCCAGGGCAGAGGGGGCTCAGCAGCAAGAGGGTGTCCACCTCTGCAGCCAACAGTGGAGGGAGGGTCCCCAGCCTCTGGGGGGAAAGGTCAGCTCCAGAGGGGCCGAGGGGTCTGAAGGAGGGGCACGGTGGGGAGTCTGGAGGGAGGCTCTGAGAGCTGTTGTGGGGGGGTCCGGGGTCTGCGCACCTGTGCTGGGCTCCAAGACGGCAGGGCGCTAGGAGAGAGCACCACTCTGCACTCGGCTGGGGTCTGGGTCCACCTGGGGCTGCCCGATGGGAGGGAGGGGGCCCCTGAGCTACAGTGGGCTCAGACAACCCTGGGCTCAGCCTGCACTGTGTCGGGGGGCCCGCCCCCCGGCAGACCCGGCCCGGGAGAGTCTGGAAGGACGGAGCCTGGAGCTGGGCAGCAGGGGCTTCTCCCGGAGCACCCTCCTGGGCGCCGGCAGCCTGCGTGCCAGCCGGGGGGCCGGAGAAACAGAGGAGGCCAGCGGCATGCTGGCCACGGCATGGTGCCCACGGGGACCTCCCACCCAGGGCCGCCCCACACGCACCTGAGGTGGCCTGCACGGCCACGCGGAGGAAGCCCTTCACCTCTCCCTTCTCGCTGACGACGGCCACGCGGTGCACCAGGGGCACGGGGTACAGCAGGTTGCTCAGGTACACGAAGGCCCTGGGGGAGCAGAGGCTGGGTCAGGGCCTCCCCGCAGCCTGCAGGCAGCAGCACTGGCGGCAGCACGGCCCGGGCTCACGACACGACACTGCGAAGCAGAGCGAGGGCAGCGAGCAGGCGGGACGGGCGGGGGCTGTGCTGGGTGGGGCCGGGTGGGGGGCGGTCCCCGGGCTGCAGAGGAGACAGGAGGAGGCAGGGGCAGAGGAGGAGGAGGGCGTGCGCAGGGCGGGCAGAGAGGAAGTGCGGAGTGGGGCTGGCACAGGGCAAAGCCCGCGGGGCCATACCCGCGGTCTGAGAGCTGAGGAGGGAGGTTTCAGCCTGCTTCAAGGAGGAGGAGGACCTGGGGACCCGGCCACGCCGAGCTATGACCTCACACTGGCACTGATGACTGGCAGTCCCTCGGCCTCCCGCCCCTTTCCCAGTGACCCCGGACCTCAGGGCCCCAGGGGGTCCTATGGCAGAATACAGCTCAATTCCTTCTCAGACCCTTCTGGGAACACAGTGGGTGGGAGCTCACGGCGCCGGCCGACGGGCGCCACCCCAGCTCAGGGCCCGGGAAGTTGGCTGAGCAGAGCCCTAAGGAACCCCTAGACTGCACGACACCGCCTGGTGAGCCTCGGTCAGCCGCCCTCTGAGTGCCCAGGGCCCTTCCCATCCGAGCGGCCCAGCTGTACACCCGAAGAGCGGCAGGACAGGCTGGGTAGTGGCCACGTCACCCGGGGGTCTGCCCAACTCCCTGAGCTCGCCAACGTGCAGAGGTCACGGGGGCAGCCAGGAGGACCAAGAGGACCCTGGAAGACCCGGGCCACCCAGCCAGGTGCGCAGGCCGATGTGGAGCACATTTCCTCCCTGCTCAGGGGCGCCCTCCCCAGGGGGACTCCTGGCACAGGACGGCGGGCTCACGTGAGCCCGATCCTGGTGAGAACCTGCAGCTCTGATCACACTTCAGCGCACCACCTGCCCCCCACGCTGCCCTCCCCTCCAGCCACAGAACGACGGACAGCTGCTGCTGTGGCCCAGGGGCGCAGCCTTCAACAGCCCTGAGCTCCCAGGAGGATCTTGGGGAGGCTGGGGGTGCCAGGGGAGGGATCCAGCTTGGGAAAGGATGGGCAGGATTTGGACACAGAAAGGTAGGAGGTGTGCGGGAGCAGGTGCAGAGGCGGGGGGAGGGAGGCCCAGAGCCTCCGCCAGGGAGAATGGAGGAGGTCCAGAAGCAAGAGCAACAGTGGGGGGCTGGTGGTGAAGGGGAGGTGGGGGAGGGAAGGTCGCAGTCTGCGGGCCAGGTGGGTGCTGGCCCGGGGTGCATGACCCAGGGTGGAGCTGGGAGGAGAAGGGAGAGAGATGTCACCCCACCCCCTGCCCCTCTCAGCTTGCTCAGAGGTCTGATACCACCCAGGCTGAGCCACTGGCCTTGCCCCACACCTGAGCTCCCAGAGGACCCCCTACGACTGTAAGCATGGGGAGGGCCATTCCTCAAGGACCCAAATTCCAGGCCCTGGTGCCCCCTCGCCTCCACTCCCACTGGCCCTCCACCCACAGAAGGTCAGAAACCTGAGCACCATCTGGCTCTTGTCTCAGATGCATTGGTTCTACCCCAAATGTCTCTGCGGAGAGCCAGCCACCCCTCTGCTTCCTCCACGGCCCCCAGAGCAGCCAGAGGAGGCTTGGGGCTCCAACCAGACTTCCACACACCCTTGGTGCCGGCCAAGCCCACCGTCCAGTCACCCACTGTCCCGGGACACCCCAGGCGCTCTCTGCTCCCAGCCCCCACGTCACATAACTCCTCATGGCCATCTGTTTGTGTGACTCAACAGTGGGTTTGTGTCTGCCAACCTTCTCTTGCTTCCTGGGCACCCCCCAGACCAAGACAGGTGCCAGCTAGAGGGAAAGGTAGCGCTGCCCTAGGGGGCTGAGTGTCACCCTGAGCGTCAGCCCCTGGTGGCTTCCTGGAGCCCCTCTCCTCCCCAGCAAAGCGGCCTCTCCGGGAATACCCCGGAGGAGGACTGTTCCAAGGGAACTCACTGAAGGGCAGCCGTGTTGATGGATGACTAGGGCAGGGGTGGGGGCTCTGCTGCCCCTGACCACCCACCAAGACGAGGTACGGGAGTGGCCGGCAGAAGCCAGTCCTGGCCCTAGTCACAAAAGGGATCTGAGGCTCAGGGAGCAGAAGCCCCTTGCTGCAGCAGCATAGGGCACCCCGCTGACAGGGACTGGCCAGGGCTGGCTGGTGGGGCTCGGCAGCACCCACCTCGGGATGGGGACGATGGTGGCCTGCCCTCCCTGGGACGCTGGCATCCTGGCCAAGGGCCTTTGCTTGACACTGGGGGCGTGTGAGGGGGGCAGCCATGAAAGGAGCAAGGCCTTGAGGTCCAAAAGGGGAAGTGGAGGGAGCCCAGGACTCAGGCTGCAGAACAGGCCCAGACGCTGCTCTGCCCCCTTGGCTGGGCCCCACCTGGCCATCCCATCACATTGGAGAGCTAATGGGACCGAGCAGGACAGCCCTGAGCTGCAGGGTCCTCCAGTCAACCCCACCCCACCTTTCAGGGCAGGGCCTCGTTCCTGGGGCAGGGCCCGCTGCGGGAAGCCCCGTGTTGGGAGGCAGAGAGGCACTGAGGAGGCTCCCAGGGGCCCCAGGTACAGATGGAGGGCCCAGTCTGCCCACCCCCATCTATATTCTGCAGGGAACCAACAGGAGGACCCTCAGAAGCAGGGGACACCTCTCACTGGGGGCCAGGTGAGGGCACCGTGCCTGGCACGAGAGTCCTTAATCAGGATAGCTTCCTGGACTGTCCAGAGTCACCCAGCCAGGAGGTAAGCCAGGGTCAGGCCACTGCAGAGCCCCTGGCCCGGGGCTGCCTTCCTAGAAGGCTCAGGGGTGATTCCTCAGGGGTCGACTCTGGGCGTGCAGGGCTCTGTGGTCACCCAGAGTGCCACTCACAGCACCCCAGAGGTGACCCCCACCCCTTTCTGAGTTCACAGGGTGCATGCCCACCCACTTCCTGATGCTCCTCCCCATCCCTCACCATGGCCAGGGCAGAGAGAGACTGAGGCGGAGGGCAGGGCCCGGTCCAGGTCAGGAGGCGAGGTGGGGGCAGGCAGGCCCTGACCCGGTTCTCTCCTTGAGGCCTTGCTTCACAAAACACGCTGTGCTCTTCCAGAGTGGACGCTTTCTGACAGGTTGCCAACCCGTGGGCTCAAGAACCTGTATCATTGTGCAGATCTGAGGTTCCCACAAACCAGATGGGGGCTGGGCCTCTCGTGATCCCAAGGCCCAAATCATCCCCTCAGCGGTCCATGGGTGAAAAAGCCGTGGTGCAGTCCTAGCTGCTCACTACAGCCTGAGCCAGCTGGGGGCCGGCTCGGACACAGCGCGCCTACAGCTCGTCACTTCTCAGACGCCCACTCTTCACATCCTGGCAGCGGATGTGAGGCTGCCCTAACCCCCGACACGTCCTGGTTCCCCTGCGGGCACCTTCTCCCTAGGTGTGCATCTAGCACGGCACTTAGAGCTGGTGCACTAGTGCGTTAGGACCCCTCCACAGAGCAACACAAGACAGAAGGCAAGGTGCCGGGGGCCGGGGTTTAAACCCACAGGCTGGCCCCTCTCAGGTTCCCCTGGATGCAGACACCACGTGCCAATGCCCACCTGCTCGATTCACACAGCTAATTAATTAAGTAGATCAATTCTTTTCTGATCTTTTAGGCTTTCCTTCTGTCAGAGGAGAAGGAAAATCCGAGCACTCGTGACATCGAGAACTGCAAAGCCCGAGTTCAGATCCTCAGACAACGCGTCCCATTTGTGCTCCCAGAGGCAGGGCCTCCCAGGGCTGGGATCTTGAGGGACCCCCTGGTGGGAGGTGGGGGATTACACAATGAAAAAGACCCCTGGGGTCCATGGCCGACCCTCTTTCCCCCTCTCTGAAGGTCACAACCCAGCCGTGCGTGAACGCGTGTGCACATGCCCCCCCAGGGTGCGCAGGTGGGACACCACCGGAAGGCAAGAGAGCATCCGGTGCCAGATGCTGGGTCCACTCTCCTTCCTGCCACCCTGAATCCCTGGGGCCTCATCGTGAGACAGCGATGGGCACATCAGCCAGAAGAGACCTCTGGGGCCCAGTAGCCACCATTCCCAATGGCGGCAGCAGGCTGGAAGACCCCACACCCCAAGCAGAGCTCAGCCTGACCCACAGAAGCCAGGACATGATGAAATGGAACCCATGGCACGGACGCTGGCCTGCCCTTCGCTGCACCGTAAGTGCCAGAAACAGCCTGACTTCAGCATCGGCCCCCGAGGGACCAGAGCTGCCCCAGGGCTGCCCGGAGGGCCCTGCTGGCCAGGGCGCACCCACTGCACACAGAGAGGCTTGTGGCCTCGCTGGTGACGATTCAGGCTGAGCGGCCCTGAGCACAGAGGGCACCGAGCTGGGAGCTGAGGCACTGGCCATGCCAGCCCAGGGGCACAGTGTGGACCCAGAGCAGGTCGGCGTCTTTCCACGCAGAGTCTGGAACACTTCCCTCGGGTGGTCCTTCCTCCCCCTTCCCTGCACCCTCCATCCCTGGCAGCCAGCCCCTCGCCCTCCTCCCTGCAGCTCCCATCCCGTCCAGCTTCTGCAAATGGTGCTCCTGGCCAGGAGGATCATCGGGGGGGGGACCAGAGCCCCCAGGCCCACTTCCTCTGCCTGGGTCAGCCCATCCCACCTCCCCACTTCACCTGGCACCCCAGACCACCAGAGGGAGAGGCCACTGGGGGGCTAACCCTGGCCATGGGTGAGGAGCCCAAGGTCAAGACGTGGGAGGCCCACGCTGGGGGGCGGGGCTCGTCCACAGGGGGGAGGGCACCTTGAAGCAGGCTGAAACCCGCCCGGAGAGAGAGGAGGCGGCAGAGCGGCAGAGCCAGGGCTGAGTGTGGCGGGAGGGGAGGAGGCAGGGCTAACCACGAGATTGGTGAGGTGCAGAGACGCATGCTGGGACCAGGAAAGCCTTTCCGAAGGGAGACAAGAGTGGGCGCCCCAATTCTGCTTAAGCTTTGGAGAGAGAGCCAGCAGCTACCAGAAGGATAAAGGGAACCAAAGATGGGGTCCTTCTCAGGGCCTGGGCCTGCACAGCTGCTGCGCGGGAGAAGCCAATTCTTGCCAAACCGAAAAGATGGGGATGTTTCCAAATGAAACCCTTCACAGACCGCCCGCCGTAGGGGGGCTGGCCTCTCATTGATGACTTTGGTTTGGTTTGGTTGTTTCGTAACATCTCAGATCCACAGAGGGGGGAAAATGTTGGAAGGACCCAGCTCTTTCTGGCTGAGACTGCAGAGCCCACACCCCGTTTCTCCCGGTGCCCTCGCTCCCCTGCGCCCTGAGCCCATGCCTACCTGACACCGGAGCGACTCCCGGGCCCACAGCCCAGGGCTTCTAGAGGCCTGCGTGGAGCTGGCCCCCAGGGCTACACCCCTGTCGGACTCAGCAGAGCGGGAGGCCCAGATGAGGGGCATCTCAGAGGGAGAGAGCCCCATGCTTGTATCCAGGAGGCCAGCACGTCACACTCATGGAAAACTAGTCAGAATAAATCCATGACATGCACCCGCGGGAATCTGCTTGCTTGCAAGCGAAGTTGGCGGGGCTTTCATTCCAGGGTCTGCACCCAAGGGCTCCAAAGGGCTCCCCGTGTGAACCCCCTAATCTGGGGACCAGCCTCAGCCTTCAGCTTCCAGGCCTGGTGCTCCAAGGTCAAGACCTGCAAAAGCTCCCAGTGGCCTAGCCCAAGGAAGCGGTCTCAAACTCAGAGAAGGTCGCTGTTGAAACTGTCTGACACTTTTTATATATTCGTAACATCTACATGGAGCTGTTTCGTAAGCCAAATGCTCTACCACTGCAGCTAGGTTTCTAGATGTTTCCTTCACCTGTTTTGCTTCCATTCCACGGTCATAAAAACATGAATGGCAGCTCTATCTGCCCAATCTGCCGGCAAGGTCTGGGCTGCCCTGGGGCCTCTGCGGCACCTCCTGACCTTGGCCTCCCGCTTCCGTCCAGAAACTGTAATGGGCCCTCTCTGCAAAGGGCACTTCCGGGAAGTGTGGGCCACATGTGCCGTGTCTCGCCAGGACAGCCCAGAGGTCAGGAGGAACGAACTGTCCTCACCTTGGACGGAGAAAGGCTCAGGGAGAGGCAGGGTCCACTGGGCCCCAGGCTTGGGAGGCAGACCGTCCCCTGCCTGAGCACCAGCCCTTCCTTCCTGCCCTCCCGGACGGTCTCCTCCAGGTTCTGCTCCTTCTCCCAGAGGGTGTGGCAGGGAGGGCAAACCGGGAGTCTCCACCTCTGGGGCAACAGCAGAAGGAGGCAGAGGGGAGCGAAGCCGCCTTAGCGGGTGGTGGGTGCCAAGACGCAAACCCCCACTTTCCCAGACGCCCCCCACGGGCCCTGCTCCAGGACTCCCCCCAGGGATCTAGAGCCTCTCTGCAGGAGGAGCTCGGCCCGCACGGAGCCAGAGGGCTGTGCTCCGGGTGCACCACCCCTCCTGTGACTGGGACCCCGGCTGTCCCTGCTGGGCACGCTCCAGGATGGCCAGGAGCCCTGTCACTCCCTCACGCCCTCTCCTCGGGGAGGCCAGCCCCTCGGCCTGCCTCGGCCTGGGGGTCCGGGGAGCTGCCCCGCGCACCGGGGGCCACGCCCTGACGGCGGTCGAATTGTGCCCGCAGCAGTGCTCCTGCACAAAAGAGCTGGTTCCTTCCCAGCATGCCGTCCTCGACCTCACCAACCTTCCTACTAAACTGAACAGGGGGGGCCGGTCGTAAAACGGGTCCCGGCCGTCGCACAGCGCGTGCTCCGGAAAGACGTCGTCCTCCAGGTCCTCCTCCTCCTCCTCCTCCTCCTCCTCCTCCCCCACGCTCTGCTCCTCGGCAGGCTCGGTGGCGTCGGAGTCGGGGCTCGAGAAGGTGGGGGAGGGGGTGAGAGCAGCCATGCGCTCGCTCATGCATGTGTTGAGAAGAGGGTAGCTGTTGCAGCCAGAGATGACTGAACTGAGGTTAGTACGACAAGACAGAGAGAAGTTAACACCAGCTACTCGCAGGGACGGACAGGGGCGGGGGTGGGGGGGCTTCTGTTTAAAACCAAAACCAAACACACAGACCATCAGGAATGCTGCTTTAAAAGACAAGAGAACCAAAAGTGCACCCCATCCCCAGGCTTGGAAAGAAACCGCACATGTGGTCAGTGGGAGGCTACGGAAAGTTCTGGAAAGCACCCGCTGGCGTGATCCTGGCCAGATGTGGCTGAGGTCGTGTGAGGACCGGGTGACACACATTCACACCCGTGGACATGTGCAACCTGGCGGCCACCACCCCACAGTGCAGGTGGCAATGCTGAGACGCCCTCCCCTCCCCGGATCCCCAGATTACAGGGCCCACTGGTCTGTGGACCAGAGTGGCTGGGGGGTGCCTCAGACGTTGAAGGATGAGGACAGGGGAGTCGAGGTGGAAAAGGGCCTCTTGCTGGGGTCCCCCAGCTGGGGGTCTCGGCCTTGGGAGGAGGCCCATTCCCTGCCCCTACCACCTTCTCTCTCTCTCTCTCTCTCTCAGCCTAGGGAGGGAAGGAGGCGCCCACCTGCCCACCAGCCGGAACCAGGGAAAGCGGTCGTAGAAGGGGTCTCCGCCAGTCACCACATTGTCACAGTCCTCGATGACACTGGAGGGCACCTCAGCTGCCCGGTCGTACATCTCCCGCATCAGGTCCAAGCGCTGCCTGCGGGGCACAGAGATCACCGTGGGCCCAGGCGGAGCATCGGCAGGCCGTGCCTCCTGCTGGGGACAGCGCTCGGCCCAGATCCAGGCATAGCTCAGCGTCACCCAAGGCCCAGCGTGGTTTGCTGACAGACCCTCCACGCTCCTCAGAATCAGTCAACCACGAGCAAGAAACTCCCAGGTAAGCACACGAGGCACCGCTAAATCCTCTCGACGCTGACCCAGTGACAGCAAGGTGACGTGAGCAGGCAGGACGGGCCTGGAACTGGAGGGAAGGGGACAGAGAAGGCCCGCCAAAGCCAGGGTGGGACAGCTCGGGATGGGGGATCGTGTCGCGGGGCCCTTAAAACTCAACGGAACGAAGTGCAAATTGGCGATAGGATATAGACACAGATAATACTTTAAAAATGATTATCCCTAGAAAAACCAACATGCTGTAGAAGAAAGGAAATGCAGTCATTTCCCCCTAGAACTCGGGAGTGACAGGAACAAGGTTGTTTGTCCTCACAGAAGTCCCAGCGTAGCCCCAGGGAGGGTGGGAAGGGGCCGTGAGCATGGCCTTTGTTCGCACGAGTCAGGGGAGCGCAGTACCTGTGTGAGCGTGTGCGCGCCAGTGTGTGTGTCCGCGTGTGAACGAGCCGTCCTAGAGAGGAAGGCGTGCGATGTCCGTGAGTGTTGAGCGGTGTGTGCGGGTGGGTCTGGGTAGACCGCGAGTGTGTATTAACAACATCTTCCGTTCTCTGTAGTCTGTGACGTTGTGACCTCCCTGGGGCCTCGCTGGGTGGCCAGCCAGCCCGTGAACAACTTGTGGGTGAGTCCCACCCCTCACACACAGACCAACCCCACCCGCCCTTACCTCGCTCACCACCAAGTCAGCAGCCCCTGCCCGAAATCTCCCTAGGGCCAGGCACTAGGCAACCCGGGCAGCCTTGTGCTCCAAAGCCCACAGGAGAACTCAAAGTGGCCAGTCCCCGCCGATGGCCCTGCCCCGCCGAGGCCAGGGCCTCACCTGCCCCTGCTCTTGTCTCCCTCCTGATGGCCAGGGCTCCCTCCCACCTGCAGGGCCCTGCCTCTGTGCAGAGCCCCTCACGTCCAGGGCACCCCCAGCAGCATTAGACTTTCTTTTGATGGCATCCACCTCGGTCTCGCTCAGTCTCTCTCTAGATCGAGCCGTACATTCGAGCGAGCACGTGGGGAGCATGGAGCTGGAGGAAAGACGCCTCTCTCAGGGACAGCGGCGCCCCCCGTCCAGCCCCTCCAGGCCCCTCCGCTGTCCTCCCTGGGATCCCTCCGGTCCCGAGGTGGAGACGTACCCTGCTGAGCTCTTCTGAGGACGCAGCCTTGCCCAGCGCCGCTCTGGAGGCCCCCTGCGCACCCCTCAGGGCCGGCTTGCCCGTCCCGCATGCTCTGCCGGCCCCCCACGGCCCCCCTGCAGCACCACCGTGTCAGCAGCAGGAGAACACGGACCCTATAATTACGCTTTCTCCTTCTGGTTTTGAAAGCCATCACAGCAGGAAAAACAACCACGTCGACCCAGGAGCCCTGTGAACCCGCACCCACCCCCACCGCTCCCCTCGCACCCCCCCCACACCTGAGCTTCTCCAGCGTCCAGTAGTGGGTGGCCCCATTCTTCTGGTCCTGGACCTCCACAGCCACAATGGTGCGGGGGAAGGGGCGAGTCTCCCGGTCTTTGGCGGCCTCTGGGGGCAGCAGGTCCGGCGGCAGCGGGGAGTAGAGCGTGTCCGTGAGGAGGACAAACTGGAACTGGACCTGCAGCAGGGGGAAGATGACCGCCCGTCAGCCCCTTGGTGGACGGGGGCCAGGCCCCAAAGGGCTTCCTCCCCACCTCCCCACCCCATGCCCCGCATGTTCACTGCAGCCTTCCGGCCAGCAGCGGAACAGAAAGCTGCACCTGCTCACGCGTGCTCCCTGAGCAGGAGGGCGCACGCCCCCCGGGGCCGGCCCCGGGCCTTCCTCATCCTGCCCACTGCTCTCAGGGGCCCAGGTCGGGGACGGCGGCTGTGTCCTCCCCAGGGGCAGCATGCCCAGCACCGAGTCCCCCTGGAAGCGGGACGTGTGAGGGTGGCAGCAGGCAGCGGGGTGGGAGCCCACCTTCTTCTTGAGCTCAACACTGATGGCGTTGGCCTCCTTGAGGAAGATGGCATTGCCCCACAGCTGGTCCCGCAGCGACGTGAACTGGTACCACTTCCACTTCCGGAAGGCCCAAAGTGCCAGCTCACATTCCCTCTCCGTCCACGGGACTGCGGGGAGAGGCGTGTGCGGTCGTCACAGAAGTGCCGCAACTCCCCGCAATGGCCGGGGCAGAAGGAAGCCGGCGGAAAGTTCTGCCCCCGGAGTGGCCAGAGGGGCCGCCCAGAGACTGGAGCTCGCGGAGAGGCCGGTAAGCTCAGAGAGGGCTGGCAGCCGCGTGTGGGCCGCGGTGGGCGCGGGCGCCCGAGGACAGGCAGGAGGGCAACCGGGGCCGAGCCTCACGCCCTGTCCCGGCTCCCACGCCTCTGCCCACTGCGCCCGCACCAGGAAGGACGCAGGGACAGCAGGCTTGGCCTGTCCGGGCTCCCAGGCTCGGCCTCTCTCACCCAGTGCTCCTGCCTCGAGGGAGGGAGCCTCATCGGGTAGATAATACCATACAAGGGGAGGCCAAGGTCACGTCAGCACAAAGGTACTGACCAGCTGACCGGAGGCTAAGCTGGACATGAACCCCGGGCCTGCCTCCTCCCCGTCTGCCCTGCCTGTGGCCACCCTCACGCCCACAGCGGCTTGAGGTCAGCTGGTGGGCCGCCCAAGGTGGTGCTCAGAGAGGTGGACCTGCGGTGAGGAGCAGTGTGACCCAGGCCTGGGGAAGAGCACCAGCCTCACGCTGGCAGGACGGGTGAGCCGAGGCTACGCCCTGCCAGCACCACGCTCCCCATCACCCGGGCTGGTCCACGGAAACGGCATGCACGTGGACAGGTGCCTTCCTGCTGCAGCCCAGCCTCCCCCCGGTCCTGCGCCATGGGTGCCTCCCAGCAACAGGCCAGGGACCCCGGGGCAAAGGTGCTGACCAGCTGATCTCCAGGGAGTGGCCTGGGGGCTCCTCTTGTCCGAGACCCCTCCCCAGCCCAAGGCCCAGGCCCTGCCAGCGGAGAGCCCCTCACCTTCGTCCTCCGGCTCCTCCTCCTCCTCGTTCACCTCCGGGTAGTACCTGGAGTCCATCTGCTTCTGCAGGGCCTCCAGCTTGCTCTCGTAGTCCTGGCCACAGGAGGAACACCGTGGACCCACGTGCGCGCCCAGCCCCTTCCCCGGCCTCCCGCCTGGGCCTCCCATCTGTGGGCCCCAGGGCCTGCCCAGGACGTCTGGAGGCAGCCCCAGCACAGTGAGGGCTGGCCCAGCGGGGAGCCCGGCCCCCACCCCCACCCTGCAGGGGGGCCTGGCCGGCGGGGCTGCCCTCACCAGCCTCTGTTGCTCCAGCAGGTAGGTGGCCTCCTCGCGCTCCCGGCGGTACTGGTCCTCCAGCTCCTGGAGCCTGCAGGAGTGGGCGGGGGTGAGTGGGCACAGCGGGGGCGTGCGCGGCAGGGCGCGCAGGGGGCCCCAGCCTCGGGCCTCACCTCTGCTCCATCTCCTGCTTCATGTCAATGCCCTGCTTCTCCAGCAGCTCCCGCTGGGCGAAGGCCCAGTCCACGGGCTCGGCGGGTGTCTCTGCGCAGGGCGTGCGCTCGCGCTCCTGCCTCGCCTGCTCGGGGTGGTTGAACCGGAACACGTGGCTCTTCCCCATGATGATGCGGTTTCCTAGGGGACAGAAGCCAGGCTGGCAATGGGGGGGGGGGGGGGCTGTGGCCGGGGGGGGGCCTCTGGGGTGGGGACGGGGAGGAGAAGGGGCAAGCGGGGCACAGGCACTTCCTCCGGCTTGCCCACCCCAGGGAGGGCCGCCGGGAGCCTCCCCAGGTCCCCGCTCTGGACCAGCCACCTGCCCTGTGGCCAGGACCTCACTCTCTCCCCAAATCCACCTCCTCCATCCCTCCCCATACAGCAGCCAACGATGTTGGCAAAACAGTCCTGGTGCTTTTCCAACATACGATCCTTTGCCTCACCCCACACGTGCCGCCCCCCATCCTGGCCTCCTGACCCCGTGCCCTGGCCCTGGACGCCCCTCCACACCCGGAGGCTGTGCTCGGGCCCTTCCTGCAGCATGGGCTCGAGGGTCCTTCCCTGCCCGTCTGCCTCTCCACAGGCTGGCGCAGGGCAGGGGCCGGTCTGTGTGTGCCCGGGGCCCCCCGGGGCAGACGCATCCACCAGGGCAGCAGCACCCACTGTCTTTGGACAGTCCTGCCCGTAAGAGGTCTTTGGACAGCCTAGTTTCCTTCCAACTGGGGGCCCACAGGGGCCGGCTCAGCTCCTCCTCCCATGCCAGCCCCTGTCCGCTGGTGGGTCCTCCCTAAGGCCTCCCTCAGCTCCTCCCCCAGCCACCTTCACCGGCCACCTTCGGCTGGTCACCGCTCTGTCCTCCCTGCCCTCGGGCCCTGACTATAGCCGGGCCCAGGTGCCAGGAGGGAGACACCAAGCTGAGTGCATGGACCCCAGGCCCCATCCTGAAGCAGCAGCGGGGGGAAAGCATACCGGTGTCCAGGCCCTAGTCATACCTGACCGCAGGATGCTGGGCTCCGTGACTTTCTTGCCATTGACATAGGTGTCTGCGCCCTCGCAGGGCTCCAGGGTCACCACGGCTATGGGACAGAGGAGGAGAGGTTAGAGGGGAGGACTGTGAGGGACCGTCATCCTGGCTGGTCATGCCCTCTGTCCACACGCACGGCTCGGCTCACCTGGCCACCCAGGTGCGGCCCCCATCAGACCTCTCTCCTCCCTGCTAGCTGCAAAGCCTGACTGCCGGCACGTAATACCTCGTTTGGGCCCCAGAGGAGGGTTGCCCTCACACAGCAGGTGAGGAAGGTGACGCCCGATGGAGAGGCACATGTGCCCGAGTCAGAGAACCAGGGGAGCGGTCAGGGTCTCCAGGTGGGCACGGATGGTAAACAGTGGCTGGCATGTCCCCAGGAGTCCCAGAGCCCTCCAGAGCTTAGAGCCCACCCACCCAGAGGAGGGCAGGCTTTGGGGACAGAATTCCGGGAGAGCCGACATCCCCAACGCTGTTTAAGGCCATGACCCTGAAGTGTCCCAGTCACAGTGGGCTGCAGGCCAGACGCTTGCCAGGGAGCATGCCTGGCGCTGGGGGGGCCGTGGGCACTGTGATGGCACAGGGATACGGCAGGTGTCTCCCGAGAGGGCCACGTCCCAGACGGGCAACGGGGACAGAGGCGAGCAGGCAGGCTGGGTAATGGACAGATGACTGCTCCAAGGCTGACAGGAAAGTGTGCTCCAAAAATAGCTCTCCACCCTGGATCGAGGCTCACTCCTCACAGCTTACTATCCCCCTGCCCAGGAAGACCCCCAGCCCACTCCTGGCACAGGGAGGGAGCTCCCGTGTCCACATCCCAGCACTCAAAGCCTCGTTCCAATGGAGGCGCTTGCCCAGGACTGACGAAGGAGCCTGGGCCGAGCCCAGCAGTCAGCAGCAGGGGGACCGGGCCGGGCTGAAGGGCAGAGGTACCTTCACTGCCCCCTCGGGAGTCGCTCCGGAAGACGCAGTGCTCCTCCTTGATGAAGTGCCCGCTCAGGACGATGTCCTGCCGCCTCTCCGCATCCTCCCGGCCCACTCTGGGGAGGAGGGGCGGGGACCGTCAGCACAGGCTGGACCCAGGGCATCCAGGCTGCCGCCCACTGGCCCGCCCCCCACAGGGATGCCCAGCTGGGCTCCGTAGGGAAACACCCAGGGTGCACGGGTGGGGCCGCAAGGGATGCCCCGAGCCCAGACCAGCCTGGGAGAGCCCGCAGCACAGAGTGGCCTTCAGCCTCGTGTCCAGCAACAAGCACGAGCGGACAGCAGGGCTTCAGCAGATGCCAGGCTCGGCAGCCCCTCTGCAGAGGAGCCGACCACCCCTGCGACCCCCACCTGGTAATCCCGTCCTTGATGTAGTACAGGAGACACTCGGACATCAGTGGGTCCTCGTTCAGGTTGACGAGATGTGGCGTCTGGGGAGAGAGGAGGGTCACCTCTGCTGGGAGGCGCAGGGGCCCAGCACTGGCACCCACCTGATCTCTCTCTCCTCAGGTGCCAGACCACCACCACCACCAGCCCTAGGCTTGGCCTCATGAGGACGCAGTGTCCTCCCAGCCTGGCTTCCCTGAGGAGAAGCCTGGGGAGCTCAGAACCTGGGGGGAGGCACTCAGGGGGAGCTGGGCTTCCAGAGGAGCTGGGAACCCAGGGAGGTGCTGGGGGCTGCGGTGGGCCGTTGGATATGCAGGGCGCGGGCTGGGTCCCACAGGGACCAGGGCACCTGGCTCTGGGTCTGTTCCTCCACCCTAAAAGGGGCTACAGGACCCCATTCCAACTGAAGCACCTAGGAGCTGAGGGCCCCAGTGGACCTGTGAGTGCAGAAGGATTAGGGTGCTGACTGGGGAGGGGGCTGTGGCCTGGGGGCTGTGGAGCAGAGGGTGTGAGAGAAGTCCCTGCCAGGCCCCCCAGCTCGGGCCCCTCCCGTCCGCGGGCGTACCGAAGGTGACCACCTTGTCTGAGCACTGCCCTCAGTCACCTGTCCTTCCCAGGGCAACCCCCACAGGCTTCACCCACTGGGGCCCTAGACACGCTTCCCGAGCTCAGGAACGCCACCCCGCACTGTGTCCCAGGCTGGGGTCCTGCAACTGGTGGACGCTGGGACAGCTTTCTTGGCTTCCCACTGGGCACCTTGGAATAAGCAGCCTCCACACCAAGCTCCAAGTCCCCCAGCGCCCCACCACCACTCTGTGCAGGACTGTGAAGTCCTGGTCATCGGACACTGGGGACAACCATCCCCAGCCACCCCTTCTCCCAAGCAAGGAGAGCTGTGCTCGCCAGAGTCCCAGGAATGCCACCCTCTCAGGAGGAGGTATCCTCAGAGGCCCCCAGGGCAGTGCCAAGACTGGGGCCATCAAGTATTCTCTCTGCCACCAAGGTGCCTCCAGGCCTCCAGGGTGCAAATGCCCGAGGCCACCTGCCCCCACAGCTCTGTGCACTAGCCCTGGGGTGCACCCCACTCCCCAGGAAGGGTCAGGGACTGAGAGCCCAGGAGCAATCCATTCCAAATGAAAACTAAAGCCTATCCAGAAGGGATATGAAGCAGCGTACCACCTACTCCCCAGCCTGCCCCACGTGCAGAGCCTGCCCACACACCCTCCCAAGCACCCCTCCCTCCCTCCTGCCTCTGGGCCTTAGCCCACGCTGCTCTCCTGGCCTGGAGTGCATGGGGCAGAAGAAGCCCGAAGAGCCTGGCCCTGTGCCCAGCTGCTGAATGCATCGCCCAGCATGCGCACTCCCCTTCCCAGGGGTCCCCAGCAGCACGGAGGGCACTCCACGTGCCTCTGGCTTCAGGTGCCGGCAACACAGAAACCCTTTGTCTCAAACAAGGCCAAGGTGAAAAGCCAGCCACAAGGAAATTGCTCCAGGGAAGACGGGAAGGTGCTTCCTCGCTGACCAAGTGTCAGGGACAGGGCCTGGAGACCCCGAGCTGTGGTCAGAGCAGACACCTCCTTGGAGGCTTCCTGGCTTGGAACTTGGCTCCTAAGAGCTCTAAGGGTCTGGCACTCTTTGGGGTGAAGGGGGTCCTGGGTCCTAGAATTATCAGAGAATTTTCCCCAAATGCTCATGCTACACCCCATCTGAGCTATCAAAGGGGGCGGTGCCCTGCTCCACGTGAGCCCCCCCCAGCTGACAGGGCCAGGTCTGGATAGCGAGCCAGGCTGGGGTGGGAGAAGAGTCCCAGCTGGGACAGCCAGGCCCAACTTTGGCTAAGCTCCAAGAGGGCAGTGTCTCCCAGTTTCATGTCCAGCCAGGCCCTGCCCATGGCCCGCACAGGCTCCAGTGGGTCCGCGCCCCCCAGTCTTGCCTCCACTTCGAGGATCCCAGTCCATTCCTCAGGCAGAGTGAGCCATCTGGATGTCCTAAGGCCACGGGGACATCCCACTGTGGGGAGGCCAGGCTGAGTCTCCCACACAGGAAGGTCTGGCTGTGGGTGAGCATGGCCCCTGGGGCCTACACCTGCCCCCTCTCAGCCCAGGAGGATCCCTCTGGCCTCCCAGAGGAGCTAACACCCCAAAAAGGGCTGTGGGCCACCCAGGCCAGTCTGAGTCAGGGCTGTACCCCAGAACTAGAACCAGCACCTACCTTTTTGGGAGAAAACACCCCCAGTGTGCCACCATCCTCCCTCATGGCCACGCCCATCTCAGCCAGTAGGGCTTCCCTGGAAGGACAGTGTCCGGGTCAGCTTGAGCCTCGAGGCCATAGGACCTGCCTCACCCCCAACCGACCCATCGGCCAAGCAGGAGCCGGAGGCGATCTGGCCACACAGCCCAAGTGCAGCACCCAGGTGGTGCCCCATCCAGTCAGTGATCCGCCTAGAGAGACCTGTCACCTGATCAGAGATCAGGCCAATGGGGCCATGGGTGACGGGGCGGGGGGAGGGGGGGAGTCCCTGGTGAGAGGAGATGAGCCCGTCCCACGCTAGGGCACGGCCACCCCCAGGAGCCCAGGGCTGGGGTGCTGGAGTCCTCAGTTTCCCCACCGCCCACCTCTCCATCCGGATGGCTTCCGTCCGCCGCAGCTTCTCCTCCCATGTCTCGTTGAGCTCAGCGATGATCTTCTCCGTCTCCTGGGCAGCAAGACAGAGCAGAGTGAGGTTGGGGGTCTGCGGCGGGAGCAGACAGGGGCCAGGCTGCCGGGCAAAGGGCAGACGAGCAGCCAGGTCTGCAGGGCACAGGGCCCCAATTCCCAGGTCTGTCTAGACAGCACAATGCCCGAAAGGTCAAGGTGAAGGGCTAAGGGGTTAACGTGTCCGCGGACACAAGTGTCTCCTGTGGACACAGCCAGACAGTAAAGGAAAAGGCAAAATAAACCTGGAGAAAGAGAAACACATACACACAAGGACACTAAGAGACGTGTGAGACACCGAGAGATGTGTGGGACACTGAGAGACACGCGGGACACTGAGAGACACGCGGGGACACTGGGAGACACACGAGACACTGAGAGACACGCGGGGACACTGAGAGACGCGGGGACTGAGAGACACGCGGGACACTGAAAGACACGTGGGGACACTGAGAGACACGTGGGGACACTGGGAGACACGTGGGGACACTGGGAGACACACGGGACACTGAGAGACACGCGGGGATACTGGGAGACACGCGGGGACACTGAGAGACACGCGGGACACTGAGAGACACACAGGGACACT
>NW_022589704.1:1274334-1368786 GCF_004348235.1 Phoca vitulina | reverse complement strand
GCGGGACACTGAGACTGGTTCTGAGGCACAGATGTCCCTCAGCCACTGCCGGGACCAGATGACAAGCACTTCCAACATCAGCACCAGCTCCTGGCTTCCTTCCCAGCCCCACACCCCAGTGGGCCCTACGCCCCAGAGTCACCCACCCACCCAGTGCCCCACCCCAGCCTCGGTCCAGCCTCTGCGTGTTTGTCTGCTAAGTCACCCCCAGCCCCGCACAGCCCAGCACCCCACAGTCATTCCCTAGAGGAACGCTGAGCCCACAACCTAAAACCCAGCCGGCCCACCATGGGGTCACAGATGTGAGCACAGAACACCTGGGCGGGAGCGCAGAAGCCCCCGGGACCCCTGCCCCGCCTCTAAGCAAGCCCACCCCGTGCCGTCAGCGCACCCCTTCCAGGAGGAGAGGCCTCGGGCCCCGCCCCCGGTGCACAGGCCCCTAGAGGGGGTGCCGTCCCCCGCCGGCGGCGCCCTCACCTTCAGCCTCTCAATGGCCTCCTCACTGCCCGGGGCAAACAAGATGCGCTCGTGCAGGCTGGACACGGAGGCGGCACGGCTGGACAGGGCCGAGAGCGAGGACGAGGGGCTCATGCCCACCAGGGCGTTGGTCACTGTGGAGAGATTGTCAGGGGCTGGACTCAACTCTGCCCCGCCACGGTTACGGTTATTGTTCTCAAGGTCGGAAATATCTACGGGAGGAAGGGAAGGCGAGGGCGGGCAGACAGATGGGAGGGAGAGAAAAGAAAGACCAAGTTGGGAAAAAAGCAAGAGGAGGGTGAAGAGAGGCGGGAAACGGAAGCCCCCAGCAGGTGCAGCCTGGGGCCCAGCGCCGGACAAGCACATGCAAGGCGGCCTGCCACCTGCCCGCCAGGGGACCCAGCCCCCAGAGCCCTCCCAGCACGCCGGCAGCAGCAGGGCACCCCCTCGAGCTCCTCTCTACCCTCCCCACCCCCACCCTGCCTGGGCCTGCGGCCTTCCTGCTTTCCCCACACCCGCTCCCCGGCCGCCTGGCAGTCTCCGCACCCCCACCCTGTCTCCTGGCCTTTGCTCTCACTGCCCTGTGGCCTTCCTGCACCCAGAGCCCTGACACCCGGCCTCACCCTCTCTGCCATGGGCGCCCCCCTCCGCCCCCCCCGTACCCATCACCCGCCTGGCCCGCCATGTGTCCCCGAGCTGCGGGGACCATGCGGCTCTAACTGTCCAGCCCCACTGAGCACAGGACTCGGCCCCGAGAACGCCTTGGAGGAGAGGTGAACTGTGGGACCCCCGAGATAGCTCCTACTCCTCCACCCTGAAGAGCCTGCTCTGGGTCGCCCCAGGCTCCATGCCCCCTGAGACCTGGGACCTGGGGCTAGGACGCCCCTGGTGGGGGAGGTGCCCAGACCCCTCCTGGCAGAAGCAGACACACAGCAGAGCAGCAGCAAACATAGGACAGCACGGGGCGCTAGGCAGAACGAGGGCGCCCTGCAGCCCTGGGTCAGGGAGGCACCAAGCCACAGGCCCAAGGCCAGAAGGAAACAGGCTGGGAGGCTCTGGCCCGGTATTCTCACTCAGCATTTCCAGGGGAAGGGGCTTCGGCATGTGGGGGGCCGGGGGGAGGCCGGAGCTGGGAGCCAGGGGGCAGCCCCGGCTCCTCAGGCCCTCCAGCTCTCCCCGCCCTCTGGTGCTAGCTACCATTCTGAGCTTCCCAGGCCTCTGGGAGTCCAGAGCGCTCAGACAGGCCGAGCTCAGCCACTTCCAGCCTGAGAAGGCCTTGGCTGCACGGACCTCCCTGGGGCCTCAGTCTCCCATACAGACATGGGCTGAGCCAGGAGCACAGGCGCACCAGGTAGTGGGTCCTGCCTCTACCAGGATGGTGCCTGTGAGCAAGAGAGCTGTTGTCCCAGCCCCTGCAAGGGGGGAAGGCAGAGGAGGGCTGGGCCGGCGCCTCCCTGCCGTGCTGCCCCATACCCCGCGGAGCAGGGACAGAAGCAGGGAAGCAGAGAGCAGCAAGGGGGATACACACATTTGGGTCCTCCGGGCACAGTGTTGGCTAAGGGGAGGGGAGGCGTGGGGGAGGGAGGAGAGACAGAGAAACAGAAGAACAGGTTTGTCTCCAGAGGGTCTGAGGCCCGCCCATCGCAGGCCGGGCACCAGGCTGGGTGGTGGGGTCTTCGGCGGACACTCGGGGACCGCTGCAATCCCAGCACCCACGGCACGCCAATGTGGCTTCCAGGGAAACCGTCTGCGGCCTGCTTGGGCTGGCGCCAAACCCACACCATGCAGTCCGTCCACCCCGGCCGAGGCCAGAAACCACAGCCTCCCCCCGAGGTGGCTTGCCCGGGGACTCCGAGCAGGGCTAGGATTCAGGTCAGGGCCGTGAGGGCAGCCTGGCCGGCCCCAGCCAGCCAGGCCGCCCTGCCCAGGACAGGCAGCACAGACACTCACTGTCGGTGATGTCCCCGAGACCCTGGGCGTACAGCAGGTCCCGCAGCCGGGTCACCTCGTCCTTCAGCTCACGGATCAGCTTGTTGTTCGGGTCCTCGTTGATGACGGCGTTACAGCGGATCTGTTTGGCCCGGTCAGCATACCTGGACGGCCAAGGGGGCTGTGGGCTGTGCCGGTGGCCGGCCGGCCCAAAGGGGCCCAGAGCCCTGCCCGGGGCAGAGCCGTGCTGGGGAGGGCCTCGGCAGCTGGGACCCGGGGGCTGGACCCAGAGCAGGGGTCAGCCCCCTTGGAGTCAGTGGGGCCACTGGCCAGAGAGCTACAGGTGCGGTCACCTAGCTCTGCCCCCCTACTGGGGGGACTGAGTCCCCAGGAGGAGCAGGGATGGGGTGGTACCTCTCCGCGTGGTGGGGCTTTCACACCTGGACCTGTGGTCCCCAGGGTGGAGGGAGCAAGTCTCCCGCTGGGGGAATATGAGGATGCCCACACGCGTGTGTCTTTAGCCTGCACACCCAAGTGTCACAGGTGTGTGAGCATGGACCTACATCAGGACCCACGCCACGTGTGACCTGGTCAGCCAAGCAAACTCCTTCAGGGCCAGCACCCAGGCTCCCCACCCAGGCTGCCCGCCCTGCAGCCAGAGGGACCTTTGGAACACACCTGTGCCCCTCTGCTCATTAAAGACCTGGTTTGGTACCACAGGGGTCCTGGGCCGCTCGGAGTCCCATGGGTGGTGGGAATGGAACGGGCCCGTGAAGACCCAGGGGCCCCCAACAGCCACTTGGAGCCTTAAGGAGCCCCAGATGAGATGACCTCCCCCAAAGCGGTGCTCCTGCCTCGGTCAGGGATCCACGCCCTCCCGGAGCCAGGCAGGGGGCGGAGCCCGCCTTGCTCGAGAACACACCTCAGCGTGCTCAGAGTCTCGTCATAGTTGATGTCTGCAGGGCTCAGGGCCGCCACCATCGCCGTCCTCGAGTTCCCACCTGTGGGAAGACGGCCGGGTCGTGGGGGCTCCTCTCTCCCCCGTCCCCTCCTATCTTTGCTGCTGGGGAGGCTGAGGCCCAGACAGGTAAACCGAGTCACGGGCCACTGTGTGAACAGGGGGGTCTGGCCTTCACTACTGCAGTGGGCACCTCAGTTATTTTTCTTCTATAGCATGCTTTTCTCACATTTGGGGCTATTTTACAATAGCCAGGCTCCCTCCCCATAACCAAGTGGGGGGGAGCTGTGGCAGATTTTACAGCATTTACTGCAAGGGTCGGGATAATTTCTTTAGAAACTCAACATTCATTTCAATTCAAGATGCAATGATTCTTTCATTTTTATCTTTCTCTTTTGGAATATTTTTCCTTAATATTCCATGTCCAGAGTCCTGGCCCAGGACAGCGCCGAGCCTGGCGTCAGGTAGCGCACCGCGTGAGGAAACTGATGGTTGGGCTTCAGCTCTGAGGCTAACAGATCACTCGAAGGCTCAGGACACAGTGAGCACTGGGCAGGGGGTGCGGGCAGGTCAGCGGCCCGGGCAGCCCTCAGGAACATGACCCCCACACGAACTGTGAGGTGACAGTGTGAAGAAGGGCTTGGGGTGCGGAGCCACGCCAGGTGCCAGGTTGGGCTACACAGGGGCTCCCCCTGCCCCTACCCTGTGGCAGAGGCCTCCTTCCGGTCCACGTCCCAGGGGAAGGAACACATTCCTAGGACACTACCATCCACTCTCAGGGGGGCCCGCCCACCCCCCGGGAGCACCCGGGAGGCCTGATGTGGTACCCGTCACCAGCCCAAGTGGAGGATCAGCCAGGCTGGTTCTGGGGTGCCGGGTCGGCCAGCAGGGCTCCTACACCGTAGCCACGAAGCTGAGGAAGTCTGTAGGTCCCAGCTGCCTGTGTTCACTGGGTCAGCCCAAGACTCAGTTTACTTTCCTGGGCATCAGCCTCCCAAACTGTGAACATAGCCAGGGAGGACCCCTGAGGTTATTTTTGGGAGGAAAGGGATCAGTATTGGGACACTTCAGTCTCTATCTCTCTATCTGTGTCTTAGGGGCTCAGAACTCAAGGAGAAGGGGTGACAGATGGCACCTACCAAAAGCCCAGCAAGCAAGCAGGGCTCCCCGGAATCTGGAGTCCCAGCAAGGGGTGGTACTTGGTCTGGATGTCACGGGCTCGAAGCAGGAGCCCCGACATAGGTGTGTGTGTTCTGTGGCCCCATGGGCCATCCTGCTTCCCCGCACTTGCTCTCCTTAGCCCTTTGCTGGCCTCCAGAAGGATCCCTCAGGTTTGCCTCAGCCTCGGCCCAGAAAGGGTGAGAGGCCTCCTGGTGGCTGGACACCCCTAAGGCAGGACAATGGCTCGGGGTGGAAATCAGAACCCTAGGGGTAAGTGAACCCGAGAGTCCTCACCCAGATTTTCTCGGAGGAGCCAGGTCAGCACGGAATCTCTGTATGGAATGAAATCTGTCTTCTTCTTTTTCTTGTTCTGTGAGGGAAGAACATTCAAGGTCAACCCTGAGCCCATTGGAGGGGAAGGGAGATGGAGGGGGCAAAGCACAGGGTCTGTGGGGTGGGTCCCCAAAGCCAAAGGCTGCCGTGGAGGGCAGGGCTGGGCCAGTTCTCAAGGCCTCTCCCCACCTGACCCTTAGGGTGCTACCCCCAGGCACCTGCACTCAGGGCCAGAACCAGACTTGCTGTCACACCCCCTCAGGTTCCTCCCTAGTCCATCCCGTCGCACATCTGGGCCACACAGCCGGACAGAGCCGATGTCCTCTCTCCACTCTGTCAAAAGGACCAATCTGAGCCCATCGCCCCCTCCTCAAGCAGTACTGTCAGTTCTGCTGACTAAAAAGAAAAGGCCCCACCACTTTATGCAGCATTCCAGGCCTCTGCCAGTGCCCATCGGCTCACCTCTCTCTCCACATGGAACTCACCTTCCCTCCCCTGCAGTCCAGGCACAAGCCCCTTCTTTAGAACCTGCTCCCCCACCCCTGCCCTCAGGATGAAGCATCCTCCACATTCCTAGCTACTCCTGTGGCTCTTTATTCCTCTACTAAAGTGAATGCAGGTCGTTCAGAATGTGGACTCAGGCCCATGTAATGGCTGCTGGGAATTATTGCTTCTTATGGACACGACTTATGGACTGACTGAAGGAGTCCACTGATCATGGATATTCAGTTACTTTCCTATGTCTCCTAGTTCATGTATAGAGTTGCTGAAAAGTATTTGCTGAGCACCCGCAGTGGCCAGCAGATGTGGCGCCTGCCGCCCGGACTCCCCACCCAGGGAGACGCACACAGGCGCGCTAGCACAGGGCTGTGCCGTTTCTCTGGGTACAAGCTCATCTGTCATTGTTCTTCAGGATGATTTCCAAGAGGAGCTCCGCTAGCTCTCGGAGAACATAACTTTGAAAGCTCTTGAGACACGAGGTCAGAATGGCTTCCCAAAATGCTGTGCCGGCTTCGCTGTAGGCGGGGCTTGAGTGTCCATCTCCTAGCAGCTCCTCAGTACTGAAGGCCGTTTTTAATCTGTTGAGACTTGGTGGATGAAAACTGTATTTCTACTTTGCTTTTTGATTACTTAATTCCTGAGGCTGAACCCTCTGCCACATTTGTCATATTCCTCATTTCCACGGTAAATGCCCTACGGTCACGCAGTCCTTTCTGCAAGGACCAGGAGTCACCTTCAGTTCCGTCGCTCCATCACCATTGTTCATTCCATCCAGCAGCAGCCACTGTTCAGTCATGCTCCCGCACCTCCCAGAACTACCCGCTGCTCTCCCTTCTCCTCTGCCTTCCCAGCCTCTATCATCTCACACCTGGATTTTTGCACCACTGACTTCCAGTCTCCTGACTGCCACACCAGGCCATGCCGTTCCCCATCTATCCTTCATGCAGCAACCTGAGCCTGCTGAAAACCCATCCACTGCTCCCCATTAAACCACAATCAGCTAGTTCCTGACAACAGACTAAAGACCTCGGATCAGGCCCCTGCCCTTCTCTGGCCTCATCATCTACATGCCTCCATGCTCCCTCCTCCAGACCCTGATCCTCAAAAACTTTCTCACTCAATTCCTGAAAAAGTTTCTATTGCAAACCCCCCACTTCACACAGTTCCCATAGTGCCTCACATATTCCCTCATTGTCCCTCACTCACTCCCTCACACAGTTCCCCGCAGCACCCTGCACAGTTCCAGGTCCATCACACAACTCTGCACAATTTGTCACACAATGCATCCCACAGTTCATGACACAGTTCCTCTCTCACGGTTCCTTATATAGTTCTTTACATAGTTCCAGCTAGCTCCTCACACAGATCTCTACAGAGTTCCTCATATAGCTCCACACGATTCCTCACAGTTCCTGGCACAGTCCTTCACAGTTCTTCACACATTTCCCCAAAGAGCTTCTTACAGCTCCTAACATAGTTCCCCCCACAATCCCTCACACAATTCTGCTTTTTAAAGAGTTCCCTACACAGTCCCGATGCAGCTCCTCACACTTCCGCCCGTAATTCCACACAGTCCCTCACAATTCCTGAAAACGTCCTCAGCACTTGCACAGTCCCCACACCATTTTGCATTCTTCCTCTCACAGTTCCACATAGTTTCTCACAATTCACACAGTTCCCAATGGTTCCTCACTTTCTCATCTAGCTTCTCACACTTCCCCCACATTTCCTCACACAGACTTTACACAATTCCTCACACAGTTCCTCACAACTCTTCCAATTCCACACACGGTACCGCACAACTCTATACACAGTTCCACATACAGTTTCTCAAACAGCTCTTCTCACAGTTCCTTACACAGTTCCTCATATAGTTTCTCTCAGATCCTCACACAATTCCTCTCAGTTCCTGACATAATCCTTCACACCACCCCTAACACAGTATTCTATGCCTACTTCCCACACTGTTCCTCAAATGGTTCGTCACACAATTCTTCACAGTTCCTCAGTTTCCTCACATAGTTACTCACTTAGTTTCCCCACACCATTCCACGTGTTTCCTTACACAGTGCACACAGAGTTCCTCAAAATTCTTCATACAGTCTACATCTATTTCCTTACAGTTCCTCATAATTCCTCACATCCTCCACAGAATTCACCTGGTGCCTTATATAGTTTTCATCTCAGATCCTCTCATAGTTCCTCACACAGCTCCCCACACAATTTCTTCCTTTCACGGTTCCACAAAGTCCACATACAGTTCCTCACAATTCTTCAGTTTCTCACCCAGGTCCACACGGTTTCTCATAGTTCATACCGTTCCTCACAGTTCCCAACAGTCCACACAGTGCCATATACAGTTCTACACACACACTTTTCGCACAGATCCTACACAATTTCCCACACACTTTCATACAGATTCCTTCAAAGTTTCTTACACTTCTCCACACAAATCCCTGACTTGGTCTGTTACACAGTTCTGCATGCATTTCCCCAGAAAGTTTCTCATAGTTCCTCACATTCCTTTTCCCACTGACTATGTGGGAAGTGTGTGTGTGTAATTGTGCCAGGAACAGTGTGAAGAACTGCATTGAGACTGTGTGGGGAACTCTGTAAGTAACTGAGGAGAATTGTGTGAGGGACTGCTCATTGTCCCTCACATAGTTTTCCATACAGTTCCCTCACAGCCCCCATACTTCCCCACACCATTTCACATACTTCTCACAGTTCCACACAGTTTCTCACAGAGTTCACATACATTTCCTCACAATTCTCCACACAGCTCCCCACACAGTTCTACACAGTTTGTCAGTTTCTCTCACTTCCTCACAGTTCCCTCACACAGTTCTACCCAGTTCCTCATACTTCCCCACAAAGTTCCCCCCATCATTCCAGAGTTCCTCACAGTTCTCCAAAAATTTCCTCAAAAGTCACTCACACAATTCCCAGTCTGCCCACACAGTTTCACACCCTTCTTACAGTTCTGTGAAGTGCCTCACGATTCATTACTTACACACAGTTCCTCTCACAACTCCTCACATAGTTCCTCCCACAGTTCCTCACAATTCTTCATGGAAATCCTCAGAATCATGCAGTTTCTCATGTATATCCTCAAACTATTTCTCACAGTTCCTCAAACAGTTCCCCACACACTTCCTGTATAGGTTCCCACCCTGCTCCTCACAGTCCCATACAGTTCACCACAGTTCCCTCACACAGTTCCACAAAGTCCCTTACACAGTTCCCTATACACTTCCTCACACACTTCCATGGAAAGTTGCCTCATACTGTTCCCACAGTTCCTTTACAGGTCCTCAAAGAGTTCGTCTCATTTTCTCACAGTTCTTGACACATTACTTCACACAGTTCTTCCCAGTCCCTCAGTTTTTCACACAGTTTCTCTCATAGTTCCTCACAGTCCCCACAGGTTCCTTGCAGAATTCCTCATATAATTCCACACAGTTCCCTCTACACACTTCCCCACATAATCCCTCACAATTCCTCACAAAATTCCTCTCATAAGTCACCAGTTTTTCACACAGTCCCACATGGAACTCCTCCAAGTTCACAGACACAGGTCCCCGCACCGTTTCACATACTTCCTCTCCCATTTCAGTGTGGTTCCTCACACATTCCACACAGTTCCTCGCAATACTTGACACAATTCCAGACTTCTTGCACAGTTCCCCATACTAGTACCTCACACTTGCCCTAAACAGTTCCCCACACAGCTCCTCACACAGTGACTCACTGTTGCTCAAGGTCCACACACAGTTCCTCAAGGTTCTCCCTCCACACAATACCCACATATTTTCCCACACCATTCCAACTATTCCCCACACTGTCACGTTCCTCACAGTTCTTCACACAGTTCCTGCCTGGTTCCCCACACAGTTCCACGGTTCCTCAGAGTTCCCACACACAATTCCCATACGCTTTCATACACTCCCTCTCACATTTCCTCGGAGTTGCTCACATAGTCTTCACATGGTTCCTCGCAGTTCCCACATAGTTCCTTGGTTTCCTCAGTTACCCATTTAGCTCCCCACACCATTCTCCACAGTTCCTCATTCAGTCCACACATTTACTCATAATTCTTCAGTTTCACACACATTTTGTCACAGTTACAATTCTTCAGAGTGCCATATGCAATTTCAATTTTCTATAGTTCACAATACAGTCTGTTACAGTTTTTGTAAAATTGTGCATTTTACCCATTTCTCACACTTCCTCACATAGTTCCTTACACAGTCCTACGCACAGTATTTCACAGTTGCCCACACAGTTCTCTACAATTCCTCATAGAATTCCCACACTTGCCCTACACCATTTCAGATACTTCCTCTCACAGTTCCTCAGCTTTCAGTTTCTTACACAATACTTCATAATTCCTCACACTGTTCACAATTCCACACACACTTCCCATATAGTTCCTCACAAAATCATTCACATAGTTCCTCACAGATACACTGTTCCTACAGTTAGTTCCTCTCAGATCCTCGCTTAGTTCGTCCCATGTTTCCTCACAGTTCCCAACACATTTCCTCACACAGTTCCCCACATAGTTGATCACACACTTCCTCTCATTTCCTTACATAGTTCCTCATGCTTCCCCACATAGTTCCTCACATTTCTGCCCACGCAATTCCTCACATAAATCAACATTTTTCCACTTTAGCACCTCACACTGGGCTTTCCAACTACATGGCACAGGCGCGTACCCCTCTGCCTGACTGGCTCCTCCCCTCTCCTCAGGTCTCAGCCCTAAAGCTACCTGTCCTGTAAAGTTTCCATGGCCATACTGACTAAAGGCTATCTTGTGTATGAGTCACGCTCACGGCCCATTTTTTTTCCTTTATGAGATTTATACCAATTCATAATTCTGTTTCCATGTCTACTATGTCCCCCATCGTGCTGTGGCCCCTGAAGGGCTGTGCTGTTCTAACACAGGGCCCAGCTCAGAGTTGGGCTCAATGTGTTTGTCTGCTAGGTGCACAAATGAAAGGGTAACTTTACTGCCAAGCCCTTCACAGAACAACTGGGGCTAAAGGCAGTCCTTGCTTCTAGCCCTCCGATGCAGTGGCTGAAGGCTCCTCCCCCAGAACTGAAGAGAGCAGCTTACCTTATTGGGCCCAGAGTCCTGGAAAAGAAAAGGCAGAATCTGAGGACCTGGAGGGAGGCTGGGGACCCAGGATATGTGGGGAGGGGAGGACTAGCGGGCTCCAGAGAACAAAGGAACAGGAGAGGCCTGAGCACATGCCAGGTGTCCATCCTTACCACCTGGTCATTGCTGGCCAACTTGGTCCTGACGGGCCGAACAACAGGGCGACCTCTCAGGCTGCTGTCACCCAGCAGCTCTTCCCTCACCCCAAACAATTTAAGAAAAGGGTAGGGCCTCCTAAAATTCATCCTTCTCTGGGCAAAGGCCTGGGTGTCTTGGTGAATGGCCAATACCGGTGGGGAAACGGAGGTTCCAGGGCGTGACAGGGATCGCCCCTCCGGCTGCAGCCGAGGTACACACACCCTTCACGTCTCTGGGCTTTCCCCTGAACCCCAGGCACCTTGATAGACATAGCACCGGGCACAGCTGTGACAGGCTCCCAGTGTCCTCCCAGAAGGAAGGACAGGGAGCCACCTCCGCAATCCATCCCATCAGTCTAGCTCTAGACACCCAAAGCTAGCTCACCATTTCGGCCAGAGCAGAGATGACCTTCCCCAGCGTGGTCAAGGACTTGTTGATGTTGGCTCCCTCCTGTGTGCAGAGAAGACAGTCAGGACATCAGAAAGCCTCAGGAGCCTCTCGCTCCAGAGTGATCCCCTGGGAACTCAGCCCATGTGACACGGGGCTAAGGCCGCCGGGCCCTGACCGTTAATCCCAGGGTTCCTTGGAGCACGGGAGCCTCTGGCAAGAAGCCAGGTGGAGGCCGACCCCGGTCGGGGGAGTACAGTCTGCCCAGCTTCTCCTAGGCTGCCTGGGAGCCCTCGTAACATCCCACACGTGCCCCAGGGCCCCACTGGTGCAATTTCCAGAGCCCCTCCCTACCCACTAGGTAATGTGGGGACCAAAGTGGGGCTGGAACATGAAAACTCTCCCTCCTGACACCAAAGGCTGTTTTGACCAGAACTGTCTGCCTCGCAGCCTGTGTTCTGGCGCGAAAGCCACACACCAGTGGCCAAGTTACTGCGAGGGCCTGCGAAGGGCCCAGCTTTCCTGCCAAGGTCTCTGTCCTTGTTAAGCCCTAGCAGTGTGCCAGGCGCTGCCCTCTGGCTACCGGCCCCCTCCCACCTCCTCCCGTGCCCCCTGCTCTCCCTGCCCGAGCTCGCCCTGGGTGGGGGTGGCCCCACCTGCAGCCCCAAGAGGAGCCCTCCTGCCCAGCCCACCCTGGAGCGAGCCCGGCTCAGAGATGCGATCCGCCAGATGAGCGAGGCCCAGGATCACAGACATGGCAGCCTGGCTCCTACCTTGAGACGTGTGCCCTTGGCTCCTGTGGAGTCGGCCCGCTCACTCCCGGCCAGGTCCACCAGGCTGATTTTGCTCACCTGAAATGGCAAGTGTGTCACATGCAGGAGACGCCGCAGGGCCCCTATGGGGGTGCCCGCCTCCTCCCAGCACGGCCTGAAGCACACACTTGAGGAGCCATGGCCAAGCCCTTCCCCAGGCCTGACGGTTTCTAACCCTGCACAGTGTCGCTCCCTTCACAGCTCGTCCGAGACTCTGCCTAAGGTCAAAGCCCACCTCCCCAAGAGGCTGCGCGCCCCTCACCCCTAAAACGCCCGATGCTGCCGCTGTGCTGGTCTCAGCACGCGGGGCGCTCTTCATGTGTTGGCACAGAATTCCCCCCAGAGCTCCCCAGGTGTGTCCTGTTCCTGTTTCCACAGATGGGCTCATCATCTGTGGTGGGATCTGAACCCAGTTCCAGGACCCCAGCCGCCGCTCAGCTGCCTCACACGCGTTCCAGAAAGACCCAGGCCCTCCCGATCCGTGGCCACTGCAGACAGGACTTGCCCAGACATTAACAGTCAGGAGACCCTCTTGGTGCCCAGAGCCCACAGCAGGGAGGATGGTCACAGCGGGTGGCCCACAGCTAGGTCCGCCCTGTTCCAGCTCGCGCTCTCTGCCCACCCAGACCCCGCTGGGCCATCGTGACTCTTGGGGAGAATGGCACCAGGCTGAGGTGACCCTGGCATGATTGGGGACTAAGTGGGGCCAACTTCTCCCAGACACCCTGCAGACCCTGGGGTGCTGCCTGAGAGAGTGCTCCTGTCAGGAGGTGGCTGAGGCGCCCCAGGAGGAGGCCTGGACCGTGGGTCAGGGAAGATGACACGGAGAAAACCTGACACCAAGGGACAGAGCCACCGATGGACAGGAAGAGGCTCTGAGCCTGCCCTGCCGCCCTTCTGGGAGCACAGAGACCACGTGTCTGGATAAAGGCCCCAGGAGACGGTGCCCTCCTGGGCCACCGGCGATGCCAAGGCGTGTGGGAAAGGCATCCAGGGCTGGGGCTGTGGGCGGGCTGGTTCCCCGGGCAGCACAGCCTTGGCTTTGTGTTTGTGGATGCCGGGGCCCCGGCTCCTGCCAGTCGGCCAGGGCCCACGGTCACCTTTGTGACAGGCACTCACTCAACCCGCGGCCCCCAGCCTCCGAGGGCCACCAGCATCCACAGAGGCTCAGCTCTGGGGACAGCCCTCCTCAGCCCCCAGTCTCCACCCCAACTCCTGGCAGGAGGCAGACGGAGGCAGACGCCGGGTCCGCGGACCCTCCCCTCCCAGCCCTTTCCACACCCCGGCGGTGCCAAACGCTGAGAAGAGGTGGCTTTGCGGGCCGGGCCAACTTCTTGGAGGCCCACGCCAGGCTGGGGGTAGGCACATGCCTTGCAGGCCGATGGTCACCCTGGCGTCCTCGTCCTGCCCGATGGGACTGCCCCCTGCCCCCCTCCCAGACGGCCCCCCTCTGCCAAGGCCACAACTCACTTTCTCTGTGGTGATGTCGGTCTCCGCATCATGGCGCTTCTGGGTGAAGATGATGTTGAAGACGGCATGGGAGCGGCTGCTGGTTTCATTCATGTTTGTGGCCGCCACGGTCCTGGGGGGACAGAAGCCGCACGGGGTTACCCGTCATCCTGTGGTCGGGCGTGAGAGTGGCTGATGGTGCTAGCCAGCCGGGCCAGGTCATGGGGCATGTCACGTGGTGACCGTGCCTCCTGTCACAGCACGAGCAGGGCTCAGCCCCGCCTGGCCACCAGCTGCAGCCTGGGACTCGGGGGTCACAGGGGCTCCGCGCAGCCCAGACAGCCCCCGCCCAACTGCCTGGCCGGGGGTCCTCCTGGACCGTGATGTGGAAAAGCCCCACCCAGGAGGGAGAGCGGGCGCCCACCTTCTGTCCCCGTCTGGGGAGGGGGCAAAGCCCAAGGCAGCCTGCGGGGAGGCCTGGGGCTGGTCCCAGCGCTGCTGACATGCAGAGACCTCACTGTCGGACAGCCCCCAGCAGGGAGAGGCCTCATCACAACAGCACCCTCATGGCACTGCAACAGCGAGGAGGACCCTCACCCTCCCGGAGCCCCCGGGTGGCAGAGAGGGGGACTGTTGCCGTGGAGACGGACTGCCTGTGCCCGGCTATGCCTTGCGGTCGGCCCTTCCCCGAGAGCCCCTACCTTGTGCCCTGTCCAGAGGGCTGTTTGTCCTCGGAGAAGACAAGGCTGGTCCTCCTGACCACTGAGCCCGACAGAGCAGCTGCCCATGGGGAGGGCCCCCCGGGGAGCCACCACAGACGACAACCAGTCCCCCCCAGGGCACAAACCAGCCCCACAAGAGGAGCAGCCCCTGTGTAGGGGATGGGGTGGGGGATCTGGAGGTCCCTCTCAGGCTGGCATGTGCCCTCTGTGGCCTCATCCCATGGGGCCCACCCCTGACGGGGGGGCTTGGGCAGACGCCGTGGGCAGGCCAACAGGCGCCCCAGGGACCAGGCCTTCCTCAGAGGTTTGCAGCAGCGGGCACGGGGAGGATGGGCGAGCCACCTGGCACGCACCTGGCCTTGTTCCCTGAGTCCATGAGGTCCTGGATGTCATTGTAGGAGGTGACGGCCAGCTTGGAGAGGTCCTCCACGTACGGCCCCATCAGCGGGTGCTCTCTCACACGCAGGTTGCCCTTGTTCTTGGGATTCAGGAGGTCACGGACACGCTCACAGTAAATCTCCATGTAGCTGACCTGCAGGGCAGAGACATTCCATCAGGTACCCCCCCAGGTGTGGTGCCAGGGGGCAATGGGGGTCACCATCAAGGACCCCCAGGATAGGAGATGTGGGGGCCTTCATCAGAAACCCCCAAGGTGGAGGGGGGTTGCAAGGGCTACCAGGAGCTCCCAGGTGAGGAGTACAGGGGGCATGGGGGCCACCAGCAAGGTGACCCCCCCAAGGTGGGGGTGTAGGGCCGTCATCAGGGACTCTTGGGATAGAGGTACGGGGGCCACCTGCTGGGTAGGGGGAGGCGTGCCAAGGACTCCCATCCCCTGTATGAGTGCATGAGCTGGGGTGTCAGCCCAGCCCCTCCTGCTGGCCTCCCCCCACCCACAGCCGTCCTGTGGGCCTGTCCAGCAGGGACACCCTGGGGCCACCGTGGCCACAGCAGAACCGGGTCATGCAGCTCGGAGACACCTGTCCTTGCACCTGGCACAGAGCACTACTAAGTAAACACTCGTGGAGCAGAGGACCATCCCTCGCTCCGTGCCCAGCACATCTCCCTGTCTGGAGCGGGTACACTGACATGGCGCTGCGTGCACGAGCGAGTGACAAGCTCAGGGTACCAACCAGTGCTGGGGACTTGCTTTAAATCAGAAAAGCATTGCTGTCCATGCCTGGAACCCCCCGCCCCGTGCTGGAGTCACGGACACTCGGGGAGCCCTACCTCCACGGAGTAGGACATATTGTCATTGGTCGTGTCGTTGATACGGGAGAACAGGTCCTCACAGAGCTGCAGGGCCGAGGACAGAGCGTCAGACAATGGGGACAATGGGGCTGTTCTTGAAGCCCTGTCCCCGGGTGCTGTGGGCAGCCTGAGCCCAGGCTGGACACAGCTCTCCAGGCCCCTCTTGCTCCCTAATAGTGCATCTCAAAGGCATTGAGAAGGCCTGCACCCAAAAAGCAGCTGTCTTCTGCTTACGTCATGGAGTGCTCATGGACGATATCTGATCCTTTCCTACACTCTGAGCACCATCTTTGTCTGCACGGAGTGGGTGGGAGTCGCTCATGCTACAGACTACCTGGCGTTCTCCCCTGCCCTGGCCGGCTCAAGCCCTGACCAGCTCAGATCCAGAGGCCTGCCCAGGGCGGCTGGGCAGGGTGTCAGCCAGGGTCCCAGCAGTATCTGAGGCATCTGTGTCTCAGCCTTCAGTTAACCGAAGGCTGCCCCTTGTGCGGGCATCTCTCCCTGCCCAGACCACCAGCCCTCACACCCCCCCAGGGCAAGGTCAGCCATGCCAGTGGCTCTGCCCCTCCAGCACCCCATGACAGGGCCTGGGCTCCAGCCTCTTCCTGCTCCCCACCCTCCCAGTTACCTTCCCTCCTGGCTCCCTTCCCCCTGGGGCTCCTCTCCTGGGGCGCCCTGCTGGGCTCTTCCGTCCCGGCTGGTGCAGCCCTGTCTGGTTGGCCCTTACGAGGCCCCGCACCACCCTGCCCCCAGCCCGCGTGCCTGGGGGATGATGCCCTGCTGGTCCTTCTCCTGCTTGCCCATCATGGTGTAGGACTTGCCAGCCCCCGTCTGCCCGTAGGCGAAGATGCACACGTTGTAGCCCTCAAAGGCATGCTGCAGCATCTCCTCGCCGATGTCCCGGTACACCTGCTTCTGGGAGGCGTAGTTGATGTCCTCAGGCTGGAAGACAGGAGGCGGTGCAGCTGTAGGAGGCTGGGTGGGGGGCTTGGCCCGCCGTGTTCAGCAGCTGGGGGCCTCACGGGGGCCACGGGCAGTGCCGTGCGGAAGGACACCTGCCCCCCCCCACACTCCCTCCACAGGGGACCCAACCCTGCTCGGCAGGGTGCAGCTTCCCGAGGGAGGGACTGGAAGGAGCTGGCCAGGCGGGGCGGGGCGGCCGGGGCAGAAGGGCATTTCAGCAGAGGGAACCGCCTGTACCAGGGCTCAGAGGCAGGAGCATGAGACACAATGCTCAAAATCGAGGCGGCCTTGGGAGTGAGGACAGGTGGGGCTGGAAGGGCAGGGCCTGGAGGCCCGGGGAGCCCAGGGACCAGACTACCGTGTCGTGTCCAGATGCTCTCCTAACAGAGGATTGCTTTAGGGAGGCCCCAGGGGGTTACCCTAACAATGCATGTCACTGCTCAGGGTGACCTTTCACACACAAGGGCCTTGGGAAAGTAGTCCCCCCCCACCCCGAGCAGGCACCGCTGGCCCCTTCCCTGGGCCTCACACCTGTCCCTCCCTCCCCTGCCCAAGCAGCGGCTCTGTTTAGAGAGACACATGCAGGGATGGTGGAGCATCCCCACCGCTGCGGCCCAGCCCCTTGAACCCCAGCCCAGGGCTTACCGAGGTGTGCGACCAGTAGGAGTAGTCGAAGCTGAAGCTTTTGGGTGTCTCCTTGGGCTGTTTAGGGTTAACGATGGCTGCAGAGAGGACGGACATGGCAGTTAACACTCTGCTGGGGGGAGAGGAGATCAGCATGTGTACCTGCCCCCCAGACAGGCGCCCCAAGGCAGCGAGGTGGGGTCCTCAGAGGCCTCTGGCCCCAGACAAGCCAGCCCCCCGATGGGACGGGGCCAGGGCTCCAATTCCAGGCAGACAAGCCTGTGTGCCCCTTTCCTCTGTCTGGTGGACCCTGCTGCCCACAGATGCGCTGAGGGCACCCACAGTGGCTCCTTCCTGCAGATGCTGGGTCAGCCAGAAACCCCGCAGCCCACCCCCACCCCTCGGTCCAGCCCTGCTCCCCACCCCACCCCTCTGGGCCTTTCCACATCTGCTCTGCATACACGCGTCCTAGACGCACCCGGAAGGCTGGGGCATCCGGGCTCGGTCGAGCTCTGCTTCCTGCGGGCCCGCCGTCCCCGTGTGCTTCCTGGGTGCGCAGCATGGGCTGTCCCCGCTGCGGGATTCCGTCACGGGGCACACAGCTCGTTCCTCCTGCCCGTGTGCCTCTGCTGCCTCCCAGCCTGCTCTCGCGGGCTCCCTCGCACTGTCCTCTGCACAGCCCCCCGCCCCCGCCCCCAGCAAGCGGCATGCGGTGCTGTCCAGAGGCTCCAGGTCCAGAATGTCAGTTCTTCAAACCAGGAACGAGGCCACGAATGTGTGCTGGTGCCATCATCCACCGGCCAGGGCCGGCCAAGCACCCCAGCAGGCCTCCAGCCCGAGGCTGCTTTGCCCCAGGCCTGCAAGTACCCCTGCCCCTAGGATTTCCCACGCCCCAGAGCCACAGGCCACAGGTGCTTGGTGGCCAGGCAGGAGCCACCGAGGCCCCCACCCCCATCGGGCCACCATCTGAACCTACAAAGTCCCAGTTGATGGAGGACCCTGAGGCCCAGTGTCTTTGCGGGCAGGCCCCTCGGCCATTTGCTCCTGCTGAGCACCGTGCTCCAACACGGGCATCACCCGCAGCCTGTCCCCAGGGCTGACTTGGTTTTGGGACCTGGACCTCAGATTTAGGCGTTCTTGGAGATCACCCAGCACGTTTGAGAAGCCAGCAGGCAGGAGCAGGGGACTGACCGTCACAGCGCTGTCCCTGGGGCCTAGAGCAGCTCACATCCATGCTGCCTCTGGGAGCAAGGCTGAGGAGAGCCAGCTGCCCTGCTTTCAACTCCTGCTGAGACTGGGGATGCAGCCACCGGAACCCCAAGTGCAGATAATGCCAGCGCCGTGGAAACAACAATCACAGCACCTCCCGAGCCAAGCCTGGGCTGGGCCCCCAATGCCCGTGCGGCAAGGGGCCAGGTCCCCTCCCCACGCCCTGCACAGGCCTCGCCCCCGCCCCATCCAGCCTGCTCCCCTGTGTCCAGCATGACCCTTGCCCTGTTCTGGGTGCTGACCTCGCTCCGACTGTGTCTTGGTGCTGGGGTGTTTGCCATGTACCTCTCATGGACTACGGGCTCCCTGAGGTGGGGGCCCTCCCAGGAACAGAGCACAGCAGCGCGAGGGGGCCGGGGACAGCTAACAGTGAGGGACGAAGGGCAGGAGTGGGCCACAGGAGAATCTGCCATGAGGACCGTCAGGCAGCGGGGCTCCGGCGCTCAGGACCTGCCTGTCACCTATCCCCATTCCCCCCTGGGGGCCCCATGGGGTCTTGAGAAGTACCCTGTCATTACAGATGGGACCTGAGCTCCAGGCACAGTCAGACAGGAACCCAGGGTCCACCTGGGCCTGGCTCCTCGCTGGCACCTCCAAACCCTCCCCAGGGCTGACCGGCACACCGCCGCCCGCAGTCAGCCTGCCACACACTGGGACAGAGCCGCTTTGCTAGAGAGAGGGCTTCCTTTGCCAGACTCTTGAGTTTCTCCTTGTGTGGGATTGAGGAAGGAGGAGGGGTCCTCCTGGGGCATGCTCCCACCAGGCCGGGGGGACCTGGGGCCCCTCCAAAGGGCGTACAATACAGGGTGCACAAGGCATGGGCACCTGCCAGGGACAAAGACGCGGCTGGTGAGGGCCCCAGCTTGAACAGGGAAGGGACGCAGGGAGGAAGGACTGCTGGAAGCCATTTTCTCTGTCCACAAGCCAGTGCGAGCTGTGCGGGCTCCTTCCAGCACCGCCAGGGTCTAAATGCTGAGGAATTTTGTGAGCCTCTTGTTAAACTGGCC
This sequence comes from Phoca vitulina, assembly GCF_004348235.1. Lineage (NCBI taxonomy): Eukaryota > Metazoa > Chordata > Mammalia > Carnivora > Phocidae > Phoca > Phoca vitulina. The sequence continues at coordinate 1,349,644 of NW_022589704.1, read as the reverse complement.
ACAGGGAGAGTATTTATATCAGGGAAATCAGGCACGTGTGTGTGTGTGCACGTGCGTGTGTGTGCATGTGTATGAGGGCGTGTGTGTGTGCACATGCATGTGTGTGCGTGTGTGAGCATGAATGTGCGCGTGTGTGTACGTGTGTGCACGTGTGTGTGCGTGTGTATGAGGGTGTGAGTGTGTGTGCACACGCATGTGTGTGCGTGTGTGAGCATGAATGTGTGCATGTGTGTACGTGTGCACGTGTGTGTATGTGTATGAGGGTGTGAGTGTGTGCGCACACACGTGTGTACGTGTGAGCATGAATGTGTGCATGTGTGCACACGCGTGTGTGCATTGTATGAGGGTGTGTGTGCACATGCATGTGTGCGTGTGTGAGCATGAATGTGTGCATTGTGTACGTGTGCACGTGCATGTATGCATGTGTATGAGGGTGTGAGTGTGTGTGCACATGCATCTGTGTGCGTGTGTGAGCATGAATGTGTGCGTGTGTGTGCATGTGTGCACACGTGCGTGTGCATAAATGTGTGCATGTGTGTACGTGTGTGCACGCGCGTGTGCACACATGTGTAAGCATGCATGTGTGCGTGTGTGCACATGTGTGAGCATGTGCGCGCATGTGTGTGTGCACGAGTGTGAGCATATGCACGTGTGTGTGCACACGTGTGTGAGCGCACGCACAGGTGAGCTGATTTACCAGCAGGCCACTGCTCCGCACTTGCAGGATTTGGGAGACAGCCCACCGCAGCAGACCAGAACCTCGGCGGGGTCTCAGGGAACAGTTAGTTCCACACCCGGGCACTGGCATTCCTCACCCACAAGAGCGCTCACCCCCTCACCTTCTCCCAACTGACCAGGAAGGCTCCTTGGCCGTCGGATGTGGCCCCCAGCCCCCTGCCAGCCCTTGCGCCCCGTCACTGCGCCCCTTCTTGATGCTGCAAGGCACAGCCCTTGGCCCCGCCGGTCCAGCTCCATCTGGCGCTGATGTGTGTGTTGCCCACCTCCCCACTGGAGCGTCGCCCCTGAGGGCAGTAAGAGCCTCTGTCCTGCTCTCCTGGGGCCCCAGACTGCAGCCTCATAAGGCTCGTGCTCAGCAAATGTTTGCTGACGACTTGAAGGGGCCCCATGTCCGCCCTGCTCTTCCCAGGCAGCCACAAATGATGACATGCATCCCAGAGCCCGGGTCTCCCTGTCCGGGCCTTGGAAACCGTCCTCATCCCTGTGGGACTATGGGGACAGCACACGAGGCCACCACCGCGGCTCTGAGAGCAGAACACCCATCGCAACTCTAATGGGTGGCGGGCCTCCAGGGGAGAAGGCAGCTCCCGGCCCTGTGGCTGTCCCGGACGGGGCTGGCAGGACAGACAGGCACCCGACCCCTAGGATGAGGCTGCTGCCCCGGCCCAGTGGCCTCCAGGGCTCCTCTGCGGACACCGTGAACAGGCCTGCGGGTGCCACCAACTCCACAGCCACAGCCGAGCTCCCTTCTGTGGACTTCCATTCCCAGACTCACTCTATTTGGAACCTAGAACATTCTAGAACAGTGACGGCAAATGGAGGCTTAGATGAGTTAGGCATTTGCAACACCTGGGTCTCTGCACAGGGCTGCTGGTTGACAAGGGCCTTTGGGAGAAAGACCACTATGAGCAGAGAAGAAGGGTCTGGAATGTTCCGGGGGGCCATCCAGAATGGTGGTCACTGCCTGAAATCACACTGGGACCAGCTTGCCAGGATCCAGGAGGAGGGCTGGAGGCAGGAGGGCTGGGCATGAGCCTGTGGGGCCTGGTTAGGCTGGGGGCAGGCCCTGGATGCATCGGCCCTGTGGCCTTGGTCCAGTCCCCTCTGCTCCAGAGGCACTGTCCTGAGTGAGTAGCATCGTCCCCAAATTCACATCCACTTGGAACCTCAGCATGTGACCTTCTTTGGAAACATGGTCTTGGCAGATGAGATTAGTAAAGATGAGATCATGCCAATTAGGGCAGGCTGTAAATCCAGTGACCGGGGTCCTTATAAGAAGTGGGGTCCACCAGAGACAGACAGACAGACACGCGCAGGGAAAAGCCCACGTGAGGACGGAGGCCAGCCCAGGCCTGTGGCAGCCACCACAGGCAGGAGACAGGCCAGGAGTGGATTCTCTCAGAGCCTCAGAAGGAACCAACCCCACTGACACCCTGATCTCACACCGCTGGTCTCTGGGAAAATCACTTCTGTCACAGCTCATCTGTCCCCAGGAAAGACTTCCCATCGGTGCAGAGGGCCTGGGGGTGAGGGCTGGCCTGCAGTGGGCACAAGAGGCCGGAGAGGTAGGCCCTGCGTGGCCAGAAGGACTCAGAAGACAGGAAACCCTCCAGAGGTCCCCAAGTCTGTGCTCTTGTAAAGTGGGGATGTGGGGATACACACAGGACGTCTGCAGTCCTGAGTAACCTATGCTAGCCTGCCACGCACAGACGAAGCTTACACTGTGCACAATTTGGCTGGCTCTCAAACTTGCCAAATCTGAAATGTTCAAGTGAAGGGAATCATTCATACAGGTGATGAACACGGGAAGACAAATTACGTTTAGCTGTGAATGTTTCTAATTTGTGTGTCAGGATGGAGCTTCAACGGCATGTTCCGGGACCCGGCATCTCCCGTGGGCACCCAGTTTTGAGATCCAAGAAGCAAGTCACCATCCCGGCAGGGTGGAGCGGGGAGGGCCAGACGGCCTCCTGCCCTGACTCTCACGGCCTGGCGCCAGGCGCCGACGAGCAAGTATGCGGCCAGAGCCGCCACGCGGTCGAATCACCGGGCCTCCACTGCTGCTTCGCTGGGCAAGTGCTCCCTGCTGAACTCGCAGCCTGGCCCCTGAGGCCTTGCGCAGCCTTCGTGTGGAGCACCGTCTCCGCCCCTTCTCACAGGCCCCACGTACACTGACAAGGTGGCTGTGAGCTGTCACCCAAACAGCTCCATGCTTGTGCACCTCGGGCTGGCTCGGGGGACCCCCCCCGCCCCACTCTGCCCCAGGGTCGCTTGGAGGAAAGCCCATCCTGCCCGCTGACCCCACTCCACGGACAAGCTTTCCTGCGCTGAGGGCTGTAGGTCATCCTCCTCTCCTCTGGGCGCCCTTAGCCTTCACCCACACTTCTGACATGGCTTCTAGCACTTTCTACCAGTACCATCACTGCTTTGTTTTCTCCAAGATGAATACAGCTCCCCGAGTGACTGTCTCAATTACCCATTCTTCTGACACTCCTTCCCTCTCTCCATCTCTCTGTGTCTCTGCGTCTCTGTCTCTCAGGCCAGAGGCGGGTCAGGGTTTTCACCCCCACAGCTCATCATCTCCTCCAGCTGTCTGCTTCCGTGATGCCCATCCCACCCTGTCCGAGACCACTCCCAAGCTCCAGAGGAGACGGGTCTGACTCTGATGTGTTGTTCTGTATTCTGCAGGCTCCCGGACGGTGTGGTCACCTGTGAGCCCCTCCTGCCAAGACCCTCAGCGACTGTCCAAGGTGATGGGCCAGGCCCCAGGAGGGAATAGGGGTCCCCACACTCATTGTTGATGTCCGGGGTCACCCAACAGTGACATGGCAGACCCTGTCAGCTCGTTGGGCACATGTCCTCTGTCCACCCAGGGTCACAGCTCCCAGCAAAGGTCACAGTTCCCACCCTGGGGTCACTTCTCACCAAAAGTCACAGTTCCCACTAGGGGTCGCAGTTGCCACCAGAGGTCAGGGTTCACACCGGAGGTCAGGGTTCCCACCAGGGGTCACACTTCCCACCAGAGATCACAAATCCCACCAGAGATCACAGTTCCCACCAGGTGTCACAGTTCCCACCCTGGGGTCACAGTTCTCATCAGAGGTTACAGTTCCCACCAGGAGTCATGGTTCCCATCAGAGGTCATGGTTCTCACCAGGGGTCACATTTCCAACCCTCAGTCACAATGCCCACCTGGGGTAACAGTTCCCACCAGAGGCCATGGTTTGCATCCAGGAGTCGCAGTTCTCACCCAAGATGTCATGGTTCCCACCCAGGGTCAGTTTCTGGGCAGCACCTGGCTTCCCACCTCAAGGCATGAGTCACGCCACCTGAGCACCTCTCTGGTCACAAGGAAACCAGGCCCCTGGACCAACCCTCGGCTCACACTGGGGGAGATGCTGGACAAGCAGCCAGCCTCGGGGAGGACAATGCAGAGATGCATTCTCTATGTTAGAGGGTCCCAGCGACCCGAGCGCCGCTGTCTGTGGCGGTTACCCATGCATCAGCACCCTCCACAGCTTCCTCCACACGTCCACGTTCTCTCCCCACGTAGTCTGGGATCACCTCCTCAATAAACCCTTGGCACCCGAATCCTCACGTCAGGGTCTGCTTCCAGGGACCCAGTGGAGGCAACACCATTCCTAAGAGCCATGACGAGACCTCAGATATGCATGGTCACACTGTGCCCACGGCCCCCAAACGAGCTCTGAGCAGGGCATCCATGACCTGCCCACCCGGGATGAAGGACCACAGAGCTCCACGGGCTTCTGAAAAGACCACCTCCCAGCCCTCACCCCTTCCCACCGAGCCTACAGGTGCTCAGAACATTCTAGAGACACCTGAATCCTCACCCCCTCAACAGGTCTAGGGAGGCAGCTGCTCTCGGCGCTGAGTGCCCCTCCCCTTGGGCAGCCCCTCCCTCTGAACCTGGATAGCAGGCGGGGTAGGTTACGTGGGAGCTGAGACCTGCCATCCATCCTACAGCATCGGGATGAAGTGTGAGCGAGCATCCAGCGCTGAGCACACGGTACGGCTTTACCCCCAAGCCTGCCGTGACAGCCGTGGTCACTGCCCGAGGGACCCCAGGAGCCAACCACCTGCTGAGCCCAGAGTTCTTGTTCTAAGTCACAAGCGTGGGGGCAGGCTGTTAATCAGCTGGAGACATAACCCAGACCCTGGCTCGGTTTTCGTGGGACCCGAAACAAGCCCCGCTAACCTCCGTGTTGGAAGCAAAGGTGGACGGGGGGCAGGAGGGTCTCCCAGGGTGCTGCTCGGGTTGTGAGAATCTGGCCACTCGTCTGCATGCGGGGCCAATTTGATCCAAAATTTCAAGCCAAAAGAGCAAAGGCGAGGCTCAGAGTGGGTGCTCTCTCCCTCCAGCAGCCTGTGAGCTAACGAAGGCTGTCAGGGCCCATCTGCCCCCCTGAGCACCACAGTGTCATTCCCTCTCTTCCTACCGCCTATTAGCCTGTGGACTGCAGGCCTCCCCCTCCTCAGGACAGTTGGAGATGACCTACAGTCACAAACAAGGCAAAAGAACAGGCTGAATAAGATAACATATGAGTGTAAAATGCAGGGCAGCTGAAACAAGATGAGAAATCCGTAACCTCATGTACTGGGTCGGAAAGTGTGCCCCCCTAATCCATGCCCATCCTGAGCCTCAGAGAGTGACCTTCTTTGGAAACGGGTCTTTGAAGATGAAATTAGCTGTCACAGTGAGGTCATACTGGAGCAGGGTGGGTCCTAAATCCAGGGATCAGCGTTCTTTTCTCTTTTGGTGTTTCAAGTCTGTATTTAAATGCTAGTTGGTCCACACACCGTGGAGGACTGGTGTCAGTGATTCTCACACACAGGCCCAGTGCTCACAAGTGCCCTCCTGAGTGCCCATCCCCCATCTAGCCCACCCCCGCCCACCCGCCAGCTGGTCAGTGTTCCCATGTGGAGCCACGTGCTGACGCCGGCTACCGGCCAAGATGGCCAGACCAGCAGAAGCCACGGGAGGCGGGAAGGAGCCTCCTCTAGAAGGTCAGAGGCAGCACGACCCTGTCAATACCCTGATTTCAGACATCGGCCTTCAGAACTGTTGTTGGAGCCACCCCCATTTGTGGTCATTTGTCCCTGCCAGCCCAGGGAACCAACACACCATGTGGACGAGGAGGGAGCTGGGGGGGCCAGGCCGGCCGCCGTGTCTGGCTGGGCAGGCCAGGACGCGCGGCCCCGAGCGACGAGCCACCCACGGACACCCTGTCACCGATACTCACTTGTGGTACTTCCAGACATCTGAATGATGCACTTGGAGTCTCGGCTCATCTCCCGGGAATTAAAGGGGCGGACGCGTACCGCCACCTTCACGGAGGCCCCAGCCATCTCTCCGGCCTTTGTGGGTCACCCTTAGCAGTGTTGGGAGCCCGAGTGAGCTCGGAGACACCTTGAGAGAAAGGGAGACATGAATTAGAAACAATATCCAGAGAGGCAGAACAGCTACTTCTGGTTGGTGACCGAAACTTCTCCCTTCCAAAATCCCACTAAGGGACACCTGCACGCGGTGCTAATCCACAGGGATGGGGGACTGGAGAGGGCGGCTACAAACGAGAAACACCACAACTCTTGGACAAGATAGCCGACAGGACGAGTGCAGCCTGGCTTATTAGCAAGCCCGGGAAATCTGGAGCCCAACAGGAAACAAGCCAATCCACTCAGTGGGACCCAGAAAGACTCTCAGGGCCTCTGAAGGCTGGCTTCCGGGGGGGGGGGACCAAAAACGGGTGCTGGTGGAAAGCCAGCATTAAACCTGCTATGGGTTGAATTATGTCCCCTCAAAATCTCTGTGTTGAAGTCCTAAACCCAAGGACCTCAGAATGTGACCTTATTTGGAGACGGGGTCCTTGCAGATGTGACTGATGAAGATGAGGTCACGCGGGAGTCAGGTGAGCCCTGAACTCAATATGGAGTCCTTACAAAAGAGAACAATTAGACAGAGACACACAAGGAGAGCATCACACGAAGACAAAGGCAGAGATTGGGGCGATGCTTCTACAAGCCAAAGAACGGCTAAGGTGGACAGCAGACAAAGCCCAGAACATGGCAGCAGAAGGAACCAGCCCTGTTCACACCTCATCTCGGACTTCCAGCTTCCAGACCGGGAGATAATATGTCTCTGTTCTCTAGGCCACCAGTCTGCAGAACTGTGGTACAGCGGCCCTGGCAGATTCGTGAAGACCCCCAGGTCCCACCCTCCCCCTGCAGACATCCAGGGCCCAGACCTCCCCCACCACCAGGCAGGAGAGAGTGAGCCCTGCCCAGCCTGGGGGCTCACGGCCCGGAAGAGAGTGGGCATGGAGCACCTGCTGAAGGGAGGGGGTTGAGGTACACCCGAGAAGCCTAGCCCTGGGACCCCTGTGCGTGGACCTCCCCAGCCAAGAACCTGGGGAGACCTGCCAGGACCACACCCTCCAGCAAGAAATAACAGATGCTAAAACCACCAGGAAAGGAACATGGCAGCACGAAACAGTGCGGGGAAGAGAAGGAAAGTATTTTCTAAATTCCTTGTAATTAATGTTCTCAGAAAGAAAAGTTGCTACGCCCACGAATGGGTGGAGAATGCTATTTTTAAAAGGACCATTTAATGAATAAGAGAGTTCTTCGAAATTAAAAATATGAAAACACAAACTTTAAAAGTAAACTAAAAGGCTGGAATTAAGTAATTTTCCAGGAAAGGGGAGAGATAAGACTTGAGGATCAGTGAAAAGGAGCCACTGAGAGAGAACTCGAGAAAACCTCCCAGGACTGCCAGTTGCGAGTCTCCAAACTCAAAGCACCCACCACCCACCCTGCCGGCCGGAGAAAGTCACACACCAAGCAAACTGTGACATGTCAGCACTTGAGGGCTAACGGGAAGATTCTGTAAGCTTCCAGATAGAAGGACAGGCCACAGACGGTGGAGAATGGGAATGGCATGGGCATCTCACACGGACACCAGACAATGATAAAGAAACACATCCAAACTGCTGAGGAGCAGTGGGGATGGTGTGGGGGGGGGGGCGATCTCTGCTGGAGTGTCAGGGACGGCAGGGGTGGGCGGTCTCTGCTGGAGCGTGGGGGACGGTGGGGGTCTCTGCTGGAGCGTGGGGGATGGTGGGGGTCTCTGCTGGAGCGTTGGGGACGGTGGGGGTCTCTGCTGGAACGATGCTACGGAACAGCTGAACCTTTACATTAGATACAAACAGACACTGGACAGATCTCCGTGTGAGCAGACGGGCATGAGCAGGGGGCCAACACCAGAAGCAAATGCAGGGAGGGCTGAGCAGGAGCCGTCCCTCCAGGAGCCTCCTGGCCCATCGCCTTGGGCGCTACATGTACATGCACTACCTGGTGAAAATTTTAGGAACTAAAAGGACAGAAAGCAGGACAGAAACTGCTGCTGGAGCCCAGCGCTGCCCGGGGCAGAGGTTCTGCAGCAGTGACCCCCCGGCCCAGCCACCGGGCGCCATGAAAAATGAATGGGATGCCAAAGCCACCAGGCCTGCTCTGGGACAACCCTGGTGAGCATGAAGCTGACCTTCACATCCCTTGGAAGGTCAGCTTCACACTCACACCAAGAACACAGCTCCCCAGGACGTAGGCCCCGGGGGACCCATGCCTGCTCAACAGGGCTGTCCCTGGGCCCTGGAAGCTCACAGGCCAGAAGTGTGTGAACAGAGCAGCATGCGCAGCAAGATTCGGGTGAGACGGGAGGGTGGAGGGAGGTGGGTTGGCTTCCCTGTGGGAGCATCTGGGCTGAGGACGTGGGGTCGCAGGGGGAACAATAGGGTTGCACTTGTTGGGGGGGTGCACATGACACCTCATCCTTGCGCATCCCCCCACCTGCCCTACGCGCCCAGACCAGTGCACTCGGAGGGGACCCTGGAACAGGGGCAGGTGGGGGCGGGCAGCCCTCTCTCCAAGCAGGCCTTGGATTGCAGCGAGAGACCAGAGGGCTTCACCCAGTACACCAGACTGCAGTCAACTCCCTGTGTGCCACGATCGGGGCGGGGTGTGTGGAAGGGAAGCAGCCTGGGGGACCCTGGGGAGGCCTGGGAGGAGGGAGGCACGGCACAGGGCCACCCCGGGCTCCCAGGCAGGGCTGAGCGTCCCTGTGGGCAGGACTGCAGTAACAGGCAGTGGGGGACAGTCCTATGGTGCTGGGGCACGCAGAGCCTCCGGCCCCACCAGGAACCACAAAGGTACAGAAAAATCTTGTTTTCGCTAAAGCTAGAGCTGCTGAAGACCCCATGACACACGGGTGAGTCTCCCAAGGCGGAGGCCGAGCCGCCCGCCCCGCAGGGGGCTGGCAGGTCGGCACAACACCACCCCAGACATGGCCCCAGACGCAGCCCTTCTCCTTCTGACTCTGGGCCGATGCTCTGTGGCTGCTCTGAGGCCGGCAGCTGGGGTCTGCGGAGGCACACAGGTCCCTGCGGGCCAGAGTCTGGCCTTGCCTTCCCAGGGAAGCTTCTAGGGGCTCCCAGGAACAGAACCACCTTCAAGCGTCTGTTTCCACAGAAAAATGCTGCCAAATGTGTCTCTGAGGCACGGCGTCTTCAGAGCTCCCGGGGCCCTGCGGTCTCCTAGCCCCCGGCAGGGAGCCAGAGCAAGGCCGTGCCCCGACGCAGAGGCCCAGGATGAAGAGGGCCGGGCAGCCCCGCGCTGGGGGCCATGCAAGGGTGAGGTCAGCGGAAGTCACAGAACCCCGCTACCCTCTGACTGGCACTCCTAAGCCCCAGCCCAGCCCACCTGGCCAGGGACCTGGTGGGGGCACTGTCCTCCATTCCCGTATGGGAATGAGCGGTGTGTAGGCTCTCACCAGCAGTGGGGAGAGCCGTCATGGGATGGAGATTCTCTGTCTGCAAGCATGACCCTGACATAGCCTGGGCCTTTAAATCATCAACATGTCAAGGGTGTTATAAAACAGAACACAGTTCCAGGATGTCCTCCCGTACCCTACATCCTGGGGCTCTCCCTGGCAGCCAGAACCAGCAATAGTATGGTCTCCAAATTAGCAGGGAAGGAAATGGTTCACTTAGCAAATCCATACGATGGGGCAGGCAGTCTTAAGCAAGGGGACAGAACTCTGCATTTCAGTACCACTTCCCACAGCTCCTAACTCATGCTGCAGGCACCCGGGGCATTCCTGACGCCGCATCTAAGTCACATGGAGGAGGTGCAAGCCAGGGACCAGAGGACTCAGTCCCGATCCTGCTATGTGACTTAACCCCTGGGCCTCGGTTCACCCATCTGTGAAATAACAGGATTGAAGTGGATGACCCCAAAGTGATTCCACGTCTCAGGGCCCGGGATCCTCAGGAAAGCTAGCAAAAACTCCCTGCAGAATTTCGGTGCTGCTCTGGCCACTCTGAAAGGTCCTTCCCACAGGCCACTGATGGGCTGCCAGCCTGACACTGCAGCTGGCCACCCAAGGGGGGCTCAGGGGCTTGAGGGACAGGGCTCCTGAGAACACGGAGGAGGACAAGCTCAGGGCAGAGAGCTGTTGGTTACAGGAATGGCCAAGAGCTCCAGAAAACAGAACTCAGCCTGACATGAAGACCAACCTCTGTCTAAAATGAACCGAGATGCCCATTCAGCTGTGAACCCTCCATCACTGGAGGCATCCAAGTGGAGCAAAGGCTTAGGGGAGAGGTCTTGAGACTTTCCCACACTGGGGTTCCAGGAAATCCTCCCTCTGAAAAGGGTGTCTTCTGCTTCACACTCCCCATCTGTAATTGCCACCCTCAGGAGAATCTGCCCCAAAGACCCCTTCCCATCTAGGAGAACCTCTGGGGACAGAGCATAAAGGTCCTGAGGAGGATCCTGGGGCTTGTCTCTCTTTGCGGATGGAGGGGAGCCCCACAGGGGCTGGGATCAATGCAGACTTCAGGCTATAAACTCCCAGGCCCTGCCCAGAGTCAGGGGTCTGCCCCTCAGGACTCCCCAGAACAGGCTGGACATGGAGCAGAACCATCCCCTCGGGCAAGCACAGCTCTTCCAAAGGTCGCAGGGAGAGAAGCACGAGAGCAGCCGACCACTGAGGGCCGACAAGTGCAGGACGTGAACAAAAGCCCGGGTGCATGGGGAGCAGAACTGGGGGCTGGAATCGCGCCCAGCCACACCCCAGAGCCCTTACAACCACAGCATGCACACTCATCCACGCACCATAAGGGTTTTCCCCACAGTCTCACCCTCTCGTATCCAAAAACGACCCCCCAGGAGGGGACTGGAAGGAGGTGCCTCCCTGAGAATCTGAGTTTCCTCATGCTGCAAAATCTCTGCACTCTCCAAATGGAGAAAAGTATTAGGCCAATCCAGCTGGGGTGGGAAGAGCAAAAGCAAGGTCATGAATTCCTGGTGAGAATGTAAATTGAAATGAGATTTCTAGCATTTAGCAACATGCCTTGTGCCTTAAAAAAAAAAAAAAGAGGCTATATCTGTTGAGTAAGCAATGCTCAGTACTGAAATAGGAAATAATTAGGAATAAAGAAAATATTTATGAAAGCAGATGTTCAATTCAATATCGCACAATTTTCAGTTCTCCCCAAATGTAGCTATGTTAATTCAATGCAAGTCCAATAAGCAAAATATCCCAACAGGATTTTCGGTGGAATTTTGCAGGAATTCCGAAGAGATCTGTGAAAAATAAGAACAAAGAAGGTACCCTACCAGGTATCAGACTTACTATAAAGCCGTAACAACTTCCAAAGTCCAGCAATGACACATGAATAGAGAGACCAACAGAAAAGACGAAGCCTGACCACTGACGGACAGACATACATACACACATCTAATAGATGATAAGGCAGCATTTCAGGTAACTGGGTGAGATTGGTATTGGAACAACCAGTTCTCCCCTATTTAAAAATAGAGCTAGAAGTTCACCTGTGAAGGATCGCGAGAGCACATGGAGACTGTGCGACGGCTCTGGGGTCGAGAGCAGGCGTTGGCGTGGAGCACGGAGAGCAGAGGTCGGCTTCTGCTTCCAGGCAGAAGGGCTGGCAGCCCGGCAGTGCTCCCTCCCACCATGCCCAGCTTGAGAAGCTGGGTAAAATCTCACAATGAGAATCAAAGAGCTACTGGAGCCACGCAGCCTAGCAGCCAAGATTCCAGAGATGGGGGGCTGCCGGGACAGGAGACAACATTCCAACACGCCACAGCACTCTCTCCCTCAACACATTTGCATTCTGGGCACGGGGCAAGAGGCTGGGAATCTGGAGTCTTCCCAGGCAGAGAGCTGTTGCTGAGGGATGGAGAAACCCACTGAGCTTTTGGTCAAGAGAAGCAAACTTGAGAGGCCAAAATCCCGGGAGAAAGAGGTAGGGAGCTTCACTCAGCCAGTTCTCCCCTTAAGATAGGTGCCCAGCTCGGAAGGTATGAGGCGCAGGAGTTTAAAAACACAAGCAGAGAGCACGTACTGCATGGAGCACCGGGTGTTATATGCAAACAATGAATCATGGATCACTACATCAAAAACTAATGATGTAATGTATGGTGATTAACATAACATAATAATAATAAAAAAAAAAACACAAGCAGAAATCCTCTGCAAATCAAAGAGGAGGCTTCTGCATTCTCAGGTGCTACAGAGACAGGATTAGCATCAAGATCCACTGGGAGGAAGGGCTCCAGTAATCATACCACTGCCTGATTCGAAAGCCCTGGGAGGCACAGAGTCTCAAAGCAGGGCAGAACCACAGGGAGGATAAACCTTATCAAAACTGCAATGTTTCCCTGACCGAGCCAAGTCTTTGCCTGAATTAGGGATGACCGTCTTCTCTATCTGCTTGGAAAGAAAAGAGTGAGCCATCCAGAGCCTCTACTATGTTTCAATAGACAAGATCTGACATTAATTCAAAAGTCACAGGGCATGAAAAAAGACAGGACTATAGGATTCAAAAAAAATTGGGGGGAAGAAAAAAAAACACGAAAAGAAAAAAAGAAACATATCTACACATGATCCAGATCTAGGAGTTACCAAATAAGGACTTTATAATAACCATAACTTATATATTCAAAATAAAGAGAAAGGGACAGAGAAAATAAATGGAAAAATGGAGACTTTTGCAAGAAGATCTAAAACTATAAAAAAGAATTTCTAATGGAAATTGTAGAACTGAAAACACAACAACTGATATTAAGAACTCAAGAGATTAGACACAGCTGAAAGCAGTATTCATGAACTGGAGAGATTACAGAACAGGGAAAAAAATGAATGGAAAATATAGGAAGTAGAGTCAGAGTAATACAGGACACAGTGACATGGTCTAACATGCAGGTAACTGGAATCTAAAAAAAGAAGAAATGGAATAGGAGAGAAGCAATACTTAAGAAGATAATGACCATTAATTGTCTAAAATTGTTGAAGTGTATCAACCCATAGAGTCAAGAAGCTCTGCAAACACAAAGAACACTACACGAAGGCACATCATAATAAGACTGGGTGCCAAAGATGAAGAGTCCTAAAAGCAGCCAGAAAAAAAGAGACAGATAACCTTTAAAGGAACAAAAATAAGACTGACAATTGACCTCTCAACAGTAACGATGGAAGCCACAAGATAAGGTCAGGTAAGTGGAAGAGCAACAATTTATATTAGACTTTCAAGGATACATGTTTCAACCCCTAAGGTAATCATCAAAAGAGCAGAAAAAGAATGTGTAACTAACCATTCAGTAGCAAGAACAGAAAAAAATGTAAATCTTTTTATTAATCCAATAGAAGGCAACAAAGGAGGAAAAACAGAACAACAACAAAAAAATCTAGGTCAAATGGAAGATGAAGACTCAAAACTGCAGATAAAAGCCCAATTAGTATGGACTAAACACTCCCAGTAAAACATTATAACTGTCGAAACAGATTTTTAAAAAATTCTATTCTGTTGCCAAGAGACACCTTTTTTAAAAAGATTGTATTTATCTGTCTGAGAGAGAGAGGGAGAGCACACATGTGCGCCGGGGTGGGGGGCGGCAGAGGGAAAGAGAATCTCAAGCAGACTCCCCACTAAGCGTGCAGCCCGACGTGGGGCTCCATCTCCCGATCCTGAGATCATGACCTGAGCTGAAATCAAGAGTCCGACACTTAACTGACTGAGCCACCCAGGCGCCCCCAAGAGACACATTTAAATAAAAAGACAGAAAGGTTGTAAATAAAAGGATAAAAATTTTTGGTTTGCTTCTTCTATCACCTACTGAGAAGGAAAAATATATATCATACACATTCTTTTAAAGTGCACATAAAGGGGCACCGCCGTGGCTCAGTCGGTTAAGCCACTGACTCTTGATCTCAGCTCAGGTCTTGATCTCCGGGTCGTGATTTCAAGCCCCATGTTGGGCCCCACACTGGGCATGGAGCCCAATAAATAAATAAATAAATAAATAAATAAATTGCACATAAAACATGTACTAAAATTAGTCATATGCTAATAAATCAAACTCTAACAAATTTCAATTTAAAATTAAAATCATAAAGTGAATGTTCTCTGACCACAGTAGAATCGAGCTAGACATCAATACCAAAAAACAAAACAACAACAACAAAAAAACCCCCACAAAATCCCCTAATTGCTTAGACATTAAGTGATATGATTCTAAATAACCCATGGGACAAAGAAAAAAATCTCATCGGATATTAGAAAATATTTTGAACTGAACACTAATGCAGATATAACATATCAAAACTGTGGGATGCAGCTAAAGCAGGACTCAAAGTCTGGGGGGCCAGGGGGCCTTCACATCGTTCTCAGGTAGAGTCAGACCCCAGCGTCCCTCAGGGAGCTGCAGGTTCACCGGGCTGAACTTCAGGACTCCCAGGTTTGCCTGGAGACTGGCCCAGTGCGTGTGAGCCAGCAGCTGAGGCTCTACCAGAGCGGGGCTGTCTCCTGTGACCCCTTAACCCTGGTGCCAGCAGCACCGGGGGATTGGAGATACATGGAAAACACAGGGAGGTGGTTGGATGTGTGCATTTGAAGAGCGGTCAGGCAGGAAAAATGAATGGGTCACTTGTGAACACTGACTAAGTCATGGAAATGGAGGCGATCAACGAACTGAAGGGGTAGAAAGAGGGAGAAGGAGATGGAGGAGTGGCGGAGACTAACTGCTGTGTCAGCAGACTCTGGACAGGCCCTCTAGAATACCGCCCTCACTGCCAGAGGCAGGGGGAGACCCAGGTCCTCAGCCTTGTGGGGACACCACAGGTTGCTTCCCAATTCCCTCCCCCCCGGCCCAGCCTCCTTGGCATTCAGCTTCCTGAGTCTGCTGTCAGTTACCATGAGGGTTCTGCTTTTCATTTTCCCAATGGGTTGCTGTGACTTCTCTGTCCTTCCACCCTTCCAGAAGGGCTTAGGTCTTTCTTTTATTTACCTTTACCGTTATTTTAGTGGCATTTCAGGAGGGAGAGAAGATAAATGGATGAGCCTCACAAACAGAACGCTGAGAAAAGATGACCCAAAGACAAAAGGAGTACACTCTTTATAATCCTACTTATGCAACTTCTAAAACAAGCCAAAAGAAATAGTAGAATAAGCACATTATTTAGCAAGATAGAGCTGAATAGCATCCACAAGCACAAAACAGCTAAGAGAGCTGGAAGAGATTGGGGGTGGAGAGGAAAACCTGCTGGTTTCCTAAATAAGTTTCATAGATAGATCTGACTTTTCTAAATGGTGTTCATATTTAAAGATTTTTTAAAAAATTACCAAATGGTTCAGGTGAATAAGTAAATAAATAAAAAGACCTCATTTTGGTTGACAAACACCAGCATGTGTGAAGACAGAAACAGTTTGCTCATTAAAATTAGTTATTTCTCAAACCAACAGGAAAAATAGGTGAAGGAGAGACCTCCACTTCTGGCAACATGGTGGACGAGACTCCCTCCCATTAGAAATCACCTAGGAATTTAGGATAAATAACAAACATCAGAATAAAATAAGAGAATGTCTGAGGAAGGGGAGAAAAGGCAACAGGAAGAGCTGAATCGAAGAGGCAAGACCACCAGGGAGAGAGCTGCAGGCATATGCTGACACCAGAAATGTGGAGAACTGGATTTCGCCTGCTGAATGGAGGATGGGAGGCATGGCCTCAAACACACACAAAGTTGGAACTGGAACCAAATCACCACAAAGAGTTGGATCCTCTAAAGCTACAACCCCAGTGACATGGAAGGCTGGGGAAAAGCCATCTGTCATCAAAGGGACACAGGAGACTTACTCTGAATGACTCTCAGCTCCATGTGGTGAAAAAGCCAGTGTTTCTGAGAATTTGAGGCCACAGATCTGTCTTCATGCAGGTTTGTGTTTCAAATTTGCAATACCTGCATGATCACTGAAACCCGAGTGGAGAAGTCAGCTCAGAGTCGGTCCCGGCTGTTTGCAACTACAGCGCATCACAAACACAAATGCAAATCCTCCTTAGAAATAGCTTTCTCTTCTCAGGTCCCCAGAGATGAAGATCAGTCAAATGTGTGCTCACAATTAAATATTACCCAAACACCGGAGAAGCAATTCACCATGAGCAAGAGTTGGGGAAAAAAAAAAGAAACGAGAACCAGCATTAGATCCTAATCCTGGATTATCAAGGATTTCAGATACTGAAATTGTCTGATACAGATCATAAAATATGTATGCCTAAAATGGTTAGAGAAATGAACAGGAATGGGAAATAATGCTGTAAAATATGGGGAGGGGGGAACCGTGCAGAACTTTTAGAAATAAAAATGTAACCATTCAAACTTTAAAACTTAGCAGACGTGTTAATCAGCAAATTAAATGAAGCTGAGCAGAGAATTAATGAACTGGAAAACATATCAGAAAAAATTACTCAGAATGGTCCCAGAGAGACAACACAATGAAAACATAAAACCAAGGTTAAGAGTCATGCAACATGAAAGAATTCACTAATTCATCATGGCAGGAATTTTAACTAATTTTAACATTGCTCACTAATTGACAGACCAAACAGACATAATTAACAAGGATGTAGACAGTCTGAACATGATAATCATGAACTAATGAACATATGTGCTCTCTTTTTCTTGCAAATTAGAGAAACACATTCTTTTCTAACACATATGGAACATTTACAACATTTTACCGTGTAGTAGGTCACAAAACAACTAATAAATGTCAAAGACTCTGTACCAAATGCACCTTGTAATTTGAAGACAATTAAAAATCAATAAAAGACCATTAAAAAAACCTGTTTAGAAAAAATAAAAATAAACCTCTAAATAATTAATACACAAAAGAAGAAATCATGATGGAGATATAAATCAGCTTAGTAGTGAATGATAATGAAAATACTACTAGCAAACCTTAGGGCATTTCCACATTCAGCCATGATGAGAGTTACAAGGGCCACACTTAAACTCCCACTGTAAATAACAACTAGCAAACTGGACAAAACGTATGAAAATACCTGTTTTTAGACACTGGACAGCAGGCAGTGCAGAACTGTGATCACTGAGAGAAGGGAAGCATACAAGGGAAACCCTACAATCACTCTAAATCTGCCCAGAGGCAATTTCCAGACCTCAGGTTTTGGAAGGTAGAACCCCGATAGCTCAGCAGCTTTGATGAGCTGAGCAGATGGAGGCTAGAGTTTGGGTAGTTTGAGGCAGCTGGAAATTGTGGGTCAGAGTTCTAGAAAGGAGAGAGCTGCTACATAGCAAAGGTCAACATATTTGCATAGGGGTGCCTTGAGTCTCTGTAGGACTAGTCCATCCTCAGGTAGTCCAGGCAAAGAAGACACAGGGATTCCCAAAGCCCACATAAAATAAGAAAGTTATCTGTGCATCTACCAGCCATGATAGTCCTCTTGATCCCTCCACTCCAGATATTCAGTAGATACCCCAAAGAAATCATACTTGAGTAGTGGGCTTAACTATCCCTGTGATATCTACTCCAGAGTAACTCTAGGAAAGCTTAAAATCAGGTCTTCAAGGATTAAATTATCTCAAGTAATTTACTACCTGCCAAAACAAAGCCCAACATGCTTTCTGGGAAGAAAGCATAATTCAGACACTCCACAATGTAGAAATGTCTGGAACCAAAAAAAAAAAATGGGGGCACCTGGTGACCCGGTTGGTTAAGCATCTGCCTTTAGCTCAGGTCATAATCTCAGGGTCCTGGGATGGAGCCCCATGTCGGGCTCCCTGCTCACTGGGGGAGTCTGCTTCTCCCTCTCCCTCTGCCCCTCTCCCACCTCATGTGTGTGCGCTCTCTCAAATAAATAAATAATCTTTTTAAAAAAATTACACACATGCCAAGAAGCAAGAAAAGATGACCTATAAGCAGGAGAAAAATTAGTCAGTGGGAACCTGAATTTTCTTATAACAATGAAAGAAGTTGATTGAATAGTTTAAGAATCTACTTACCAAAAAAAGCAGGAGACTCAGACACTTTTTACAAGTGAGCCCTAACATACATTAAAAAAACCTAGATAATTCCAATCTTATACAAACTCTTTAAGAGAACAGGAAAGAGGGAGACAGAGGGAGAGAGATTATGACCTTGGCATCAAATCAGACAAAAAAATTTGAGAAATGAAGATCAGAGCCTGATCTCACTAATGAACATAGATATAAAAGTCCAGAACATTAGCAAGAAGGCCCAGCAGCAAATAAAAAGGATAATGCAGTAGGCTTATTCCAAGAATATCAATATGATAATATATATATGGTTTAACATAAGGACATCTATTAATATAATTCACCCCATACCTAATTAAAGGAAAAAAAAGCCAAATGAGGTTCTCAATAGGTGCTGAAAAAGCATTCAATAATTTTCAAAATCTGTTTATGATAAAACTCTTGGCAATATGAGAAATAAAATAAATCTTTAATCTCATAATAGGCACCTACTAAAAGCCTACCCAAGCATCACACTTAACAGTAAAATATAAGGAACATTTCCTTTAAATTCAGAAACAAGTTTAGGATGCCTGTCATCACTTCTATTTCACATTGCAGCAGTGGTGCTAGCCAGAGTGATAAAGCAGGAAAAAGAAACAACAATGACAAAATATAGATTGGAAATGAAACCCAAAATGTCATCGTTTGCAGACTATTTGCTTATCTACACAGAAATCAAGAGGATCCACAGACAAATTATTTGAATTAGTCAGAAGGTGCCACAAAGTTGCTAGAAACCAACCATGTTGGAATACACTAGGGACAAATAGTTAAAAAAAATCTTTAAGGTACATTTAAAAAATAATCCAAAGTATATAGTACCTTTATCATAATAAATGTCACAAAAGATGTATATAACTTTTATGAGGAAATTTTTAGCCTTCACAAAAATATAGAAAACCTAAATAATTGAACTATAACCTACACATGGGAAAATTTCAGTATCTTTAAAATGTTTATTTTCACTCAAATGAATCAAAAATTCAATGTAATTTTTTTCAATGTAATTTCGAATGAATCTCAACCAGATTTTTTATGAAACTAGACAAATTGCTGCTAAAAATGTTTTTGGAAGAGTGAGATGCTATGAATACCAATGACCCATTTGAAGAAACACAAGAAGGTAGAAAACAACATACCCTCCTGGAATCAAGACTTAATATAAAGGTACAGTAACTAAAATGGGGTGGCCGGGACAAGGTAAGTCACCACCAGTGTAACAGAAGGGACCCCAAAACAGACTTACACAGACACTGCCCTTTTGAGAGCAGATAAAGAGTGCTTTGCAGGTCTGTGGGAAGGAGAAGGGGTACTGAAGCTGTGTCACTGAGAAAACTGGTTATGGCCTGAATGTTTGTGTCCCCACATTTCTAGCCCAAACCCCACCCCCAGTGGGATGGGATTAGGAAGTGGGGGGCATTGGAACGTGGTTAGGCATAGATGAGCCCATGAGGGTGGGCCTCAGGAATGGGATTAGTGCCCTTATAAAGGTCCCAAGAGAGCTTGCTTCCTCTCCCCAGTGAGGAGCTGGCCATCTGCAACCTAGAGGCAGGCTCTTGCCAGAACTTGGCCCTGCCGGCACCCTGATCTTGGACCTCCAGCCTCAGAACTGTGAGAAATCAATGTCTGTTGTTTACAAGTTAAGTCTGTGGTATTCTGTTATAGCAGCCCAGACAGACAAAGACAACGGGCTAGCCATATGGAAAAATACAAAATTAGATTCCTTTTCTATACCAAATCAAATTCCATGCAGACTCAAGACCTAAATGTGAACAACAGTTTGGAAGATAATGAAGAAAAGTGGTATCTCCATATTCTCCTTCAAGGATTCAACCCACAGAAGGCACCAAAAGGAAAAGTCCAGACATCAAGATACCATTAATGGGTGAAGAGAAGTTCACCTGCCTGGAGATGTCTGCAGCACATCTAACTGACAAGGGTTTATGTGCAGAACACACAAAAATCAAACAACAAGAACAAAAAAGAACACCAAAAAAATGGCAAAAAGGTGTGAACAGGCAATTTACAGGACAAGACACTCAACCACAATGGTAATCAAGAAAGTGTGGCTCAAAACCATATCCGTCAGGGGCCCCTGGGTGGCTCAGTCAGTTAAGCGTCTGCCTTCAGCTCAGGTCACGATCTCAGGGTCCTGGGATTGTGCCCCATGTTGGGCACTGTGCTCAGCGGGAAGTCTGCTTGTCCCTCTCCCTCTGCCCCTCCCCCTGCTTGTGCATGTGTGCACTTGCTCTCAAATAAATAAATAAAATCTTAACAAAAAAACATATCCATCAGATCACAACATTAAAACACATGGCAACATGAAATGTTATAAGGATAGAGCAACGGGAACAGCACAGTCCACTCGGGAAAAGCGCATCAGCACAACCACTTTGGAAACAACATGGAGATACCCAGTAACGTTGCAGACTCAGATGGTCGCTGTGCCGCTATACATGTACACGATCATGGGAGAAGTGTCCCCAAACACAGAAGCTTCTGCAGCAGAAAGGAGAAAGACGGGGGAAGGGGAAGGAGATGGGAGCGCCTGACTGTCCACCGACTGCAGACTGGACAAACAGCAGTCTAGCCACACCGCGGCTGTCCAGATGTGACCGTGAATGAAGCAGAGCCATAGTCCTTGGGAATCTTACAAACAGCAAATGTCACTTGCCCAGCAAGATGCAGCCCACACAGGGCTTCACACTCACAAGGGACGCTACCTGGAGCCCAGGGGTCAATGATGAAATTCTGAGTCTGCTGAGTGCCAAAGTCTGGGTGGTGAGAGCCTCCAGGTCAGGTCAGGAGTCTGAGGCACCGGGTGCCGCCAACGCCTTGATGTGGACCTCCACCAAGTCTGCGAGGTGGGGTCATGACTGAGCCCCCTCCTCCTCCTTCTGTGAGGGTTAAGGGAGCAGTCGCTCTAAGTGCCAGGGACCAGGGAGCATGTTGGAAATGCTTTATCTCTGAAGTTGAGGGTGCACACATGGCCGTTTGTGGAAATATTCTGGATTCTTTTTCGTGTGTCCTATCACATAATAACGTCTCTCAATAAGTCTTGCCATGAAGGGGACCAAGCAATCAGGCTGACCTGGCAGGGCATGGAGCAAGGCCTCGCTGCCTGGGGCAGGGGGCAGGGCTGCAGGTGAGGGGTCTGAAGGGTGTGCTGCTGGGGTCACTGTGTCAGACACATCGCTGGAGTGGCAGGAAGGGCCAGCTCCCCTCAACAGCGCTGGGTGTGAAGTTTGAGAGGACACAAGCAAGTGTGAAACGGTCCCTTTGGGGGTGGAGAATCACGTGGCTGCAGGAACTGCAGAGCGCCGCCTGCCGCTGCTGGGTCGGGCATGTGCGGGGTGATGGCCAGCCGACTGCAGGCTCAAAGCCAGGCTAGCAGAAGGAGAGGGGCAGGGAGCACGCCAGAGCCCAAGAAGAGTCCAAGGAGCTGTTCTAAAGGGCTCCTGAGCCATGAGCGTCTGCCCTGCCAGCCCTACGAGGGGGCACCTTCAGTGTCTGAGGGTGACAAGGTCCAGGCTGCAACCGTGAGACGTGCAGCAGGAAGAGAGAGGATGAGAGGGGCCAGGCGACAGTCGTCATGCACGTGGATGAGAACGTGACTGATGGTAAGGACCATGGGAGAGGGACACCTGGAGCCACGAGCCAGGGCCCCCAGGGAAGGAGGGGAGTTGAACCTCTTCACTTGGTGAAGACACGCTGAGGACCCACCGCGGGCAGGTCACTGCAGACACGGAGGATGGGACCAGCCCCTCAAGGAACTCAGGTCTATTTCTCAGGGCTCTCGGACTACTTCACATTTCTGCATAAACATGGTGGAGTGTGGGCAGGAAGCCAAGGAAAAGCCAAACCTCTACAGACAAATAGATAGGCAAAGGCGGCCTGAGCCCTGAGACCAGCTGCCTGCACAAACCTGCACCCTGGCACCTGTCTGCCTCCCAGACCAGCAGCACAGCCTAGAACAGCAGCAGCACGGCACCTCCTCCGGAGACACCGATCTTCCCGCCGGAGTTGGGGAAAAACAGAGCACGTTTTTCTTAGTATTACAACAGATGTACATTAGAGCCCGTGCCAGGCCCGCCCCTGGGCCCCTCAGAAGGGCGAGGGGGCCTCGGGCTAGAGACCTGCCATGCGCGGCCAGGCTCACTCCTGAGGACCCATGAGCATGCTGGCGAGTCACCCCTGTGGTGAGGGGCAGGGGAGAGGCGTCACCCATGACCTCCGGCCCCTAACAACCTTTCTGGAGGGCCCAGAGTGGGCTGGCACAACAGCAGGGACCTCCGGGGCTTCTGGACTCGAGGGCTCAATGCGGCCAGTGGAGGGCAGGGGCAGGATGCGAGGCCGGAGAAGACGTCCTGGGTGTAAGTCTGTCTGCAGAGCAACCATATGGATCCGTGGGACCCTCACCCCTCTCCCAGCCGCCCACCCCCCCAGACCCGCGGCTCCCCAGACACGGAAGAAGATGTGTGGTGAGAGAGCTTCAGTGTGGACGCTGGCACCCCACATCCTGTAGGAGGGGGACAGGACTACGTGGATCCAGCTCCCAGCCCTTCAGACTTAAGGCAAAGCCTGCCAGTGCATGCCTCCTCACCCGCACGCTGAGCTCCAGCCAGAATCCCACTCAGACCCGGGGAAACCAGCGGCAGCATGCTCCACCACCCCACGGGCCTCCCCAGCACGAACGGGCCCACAGGGCCTGCCACATGCACCAGCAGAGCGGAAAGCTTCGAAGGTGAAGACCGTAGTAAACCAGCAGGGAGCAAGAAATAAACCACAGAACAGAAGCAGAAACAAGCAAACGAGGGGCGCCTGGGTGGCTCAGTCGTTGAGCGTCTGCCTTTGGCTTGGGTCATGATCCTGGGGTCCTGGGATCGGGCCCCGTATTGGGCTCCCTGCTCGGCAGGAAGCCTGCTTCTCCCTCTCCCACTCCCCCTGCTTGTGTTCCCTCTCTCGCTGTGTCTCTCTTTGTCAAATGAATAAATAAAATCTTTAAAAAAAAAAAAAAAAAGAAGCAAACGAACAAAAAAAACCTCTATGAATACTCAGAATGTTTCAAGAAGATAATACACTTCCAAAACAAGAAGAGGACGCCGTGAAACAGGGAGATAGGGACGAGGAAGAGAGAGCTCTTAGAGATGGACAGGTAAGTGCGGAGATACACAACCCCAAAAAGAACTCAGAAAGGAAGCCCAGAAGTTGCCCAGAAAATAGGACACAAACAAGGAGACACGATATAGGAGAGAAAAAAAAAGAAAAAACGGGACGAAGACAAGACAACCAGCGCATAAAGTCAAGGAAAAAACAGAAACGCTTAAGGGGTGGAACGTTGCTCATGAGCAAGCGGACGCGCAGGGGGGACGCTGATGCGTCCGCGCTCCAAGGGGGGCGTTTACGGAGGAGAAGTGCCACCAGACACACCACGGACCCAATGTGAGGACAGAGCAGAGACCCAGTCCCACAGCCAAGGGCTCAGCCCCATTTTCAGGACCTCACACAAGACAGGAAGCCAAGAAAGGAGCAGCTCTGGGTCGAGAAACAGAGCCCCCAGGCCAGGGCATGTGGGGAGCGGTGGGCGGGCCGGAGGGGCACAGGATGGCCGTGGCTCCTGGGTGCAGGTGCCAGGAAAGGGCAGAAGAGAGCGCATGACAGAGAGCTGCAGAAATCAAATTCTACTGAGGACTGCCCTGCCTAAGGATGGAGCTCATGCAGAAGAGAGTAGGCCCCAAGTCTTCTCCTCTGGTCCTGGTCTGGTGACCATGTCCTGCTCGTCCTGTCACCTTCCAGGTACCGGGGACCTGAGGCCATGTGGTGGCCCTGGCCTCAGAAGCAGGTGGAGAGCAAGGACCAGATGACACAGAGCAGCTGAGTCACCCCGCTGCCCCAACCCCACGAAGGCCCCTCAGAGGCCTGGTCCCCACTGGCCCACTGGAAGTCCCTGGACCCCCACCAGATGGCCCTGCCCCGCCCCTCACCATCCTGGCTGAGCTGATGACAGATGGGGAAGGAAACTGAGGCCCACCTGAGCTTTCTGGGCAGGGCTGAGACCTGAGAGCAGGGACAGGGCTCCTGACACCCCTCTAAGGCCCTCCTGGGCACCATCAGCCTCCCTCTAAGAGGCCAAAGGCCGGACTCAAGGGAGAGGGATCTGCAGGAGCAGTCGGAACCATTCCCACCCCAACCCTAGCACTGCACTTCAGGAGCCTCACAGGAGACCCAGAGCAAGGGGGTACCTGCCTCAGGAACCGCTGGGCCCTAAATGGGAGACGTGAAGGCACACAGACAACCCACACGTGGCCAGGGAGGCAGCTCCTCTCTCTGGGCCCACAGCAAATGGACCACTTGGGCTAAAGCAACTGGCTCAACAAGAAAATAGCATTTACTGGGCACCTACTGTGTGTGAGGCCCTGCAATGCCTGGGGTGGGTGGGGGCAGTGGGGATGGAGGAGTGGGATGGGGACTTGAAGGGGTAGGTAGAGGCAGTGGGTGGGGCGGTGGGGGTACAGGATTGGGCTGTGGGGTGGAAGAGTAGGGGTGGGTGGGGATGAAGGAGCGGGGGTAGGTGGGAGTGTGGGGTGGGGATGTGTGGGGTAGAGGAGTGAGGTAGGGAGCAGGCTGGGAGGTACGGTGGGGGGCAGGTCAGGGGTAGGGGTAGAGGGTGGACTGGAGGGTGAGATGAGGTAGAGGAGAGGGGTGGGGGGCAGACTGGAAGTGAGGGCACAGGAGTAGGGTAGAGGAGTGGGGTAGGGGGCAGGTTGGGGGCAGGTTGAGAATGGGGTAGAGGAGTAGGGTGGAGGACTGAGTTGGGGTAGAAGAATGCGGTGGAGGAGTGGGGTGGGGTAGAGGAGTAGGGTGGGGGTGGGTGAGGGTAGAGGAGTAGGGTGGGGGTGTGTGGGGGGCAGGTTGAGGATGGGGTTGAAGGGTGGGGGAGAGCGGTGGGGGTGGGTGGGATTAGGTGAGGGTAGAGGAACAGAGTGGGGTTGTGTGGGAGGCAGGCTAAGGATGGGGTAGAGGGGTGGGGTGGAGGTGAGAGGTGGGGGTAGAGGAGTAGGGTGGGGGTGTGTGGGGGTAGAGGAGAGGGGTAGGGGGCAGGTTGAGGATGGGGTAGAGGGGTGGGGTGGAGGAGTGAGGGGGTTAGAGTAGGGTGGAGGGCAGTTCGGGGGATAGAGGTAGAGGGGTGCTGAGGCGGGCAGAAAGTCTGGGGTCTAGGGAGCTGGATGGCCTCTCAGCTGGATGGGGTCTAGGGGGCCTTAGTCTGCAGATCTGAGAAGTGGGCGGGCACCACCTGCCTGGTTGGGGTCTTGGGAACACCCATGAGGTCTCCTAAGTCTCCACCCAATAAATGTTCGCTTTCTTCCCCCGACGCACCCTGCCTACAGTGGGGGTGGAGGGACACCTTGGGGGCTTGCAGGAGGCTTCAAGGTGGTGGAATCTGGGGGGTCCAGGGACTTCCAGTGGAGGTTGGGTGGAATGCTTCAGAGAAGGAAGAGGGTGAGGCAGGAACAAAGACAAGTGAGGGCTGTGTGCATGTGTGCGTGTGTGAGAGGGAGTGCATGTATAGGTGAGTGTGCGAGTGTGTGTGCGTGTGTAAAACCGTAAGAGTATGTGGTGGGTTGTGTGTGTGTGAGAGCACGTGTGTGGGTAAGTGTGCGAGCATGGGACTCTAAGAGTGCGTGTGGGTGTGTGGGGCTGTCTGTGTAAGAGAGTGTGTAAGTGTGAGAGGGTGAGGCTGGGTAAGTGCGTCTGAGCAGATGTGAGTGTGCATGTGTGAAGACGCGTACGAGTGTGTGTGAGACGGGGAGGGTAAGAGTCTGTGAGTGTGCATGGGGGAGTGTGTTGAGACTGAATGTAAGGGACTCTTGTGTGTGTGGGCATGCACTGGGTGACCGATGTGGGGCTAGCTAGCCCTCCCCGCACCCAGGGGAGCCCTGAAACCTAGCAGGGGAGCAGTGCAGGGGCGCTTCCCTGCCCTGCCGCTTCTAAATGGGGGAGGGGGAGGGTGGGCAGGGCTTGGGCAGCTGGACTCCAGGCCAGGATTATCAGGAGATTAAATCCAGGAGGCTTTACAGAGGCGACAGCCCCTCCTTTCGGATGCCTAGCCACCCAGGCGGCAGGTAAATCCTGATCCATCCCAGGGATGGCACCTAGTAAGGCCTCCGGGGCTGGCAAGGGGTTCATGAGAGGCTCAGATTACAAAACCAGGGAGGAAGCTGGCTGGGGGCTGGGGACATGACCACAGAGGCACACAGGAAGGGCTGGAGAGGAACCCAGAGGGGTCGGGGGCTCAGCCTCAGCTGTGCCCTCCACCCTTCCAATGTACCCAGTGCAATGACCCCTTTGCTGAGTCCCCGAGCTGGCGGTAGTGCCCAAAGCCAGAATCCTCATGGTGTTCAGGAGTTAAACTGCAAAGCTGCTCGGTCAGGTGGGGCAGTGGATCACATACCCACAACCCCAACCCTTACCCTCTGCCTGCTACCCCAGCCCTGCCTGTGGGGTGAGGCCCATCAGCTAATGGGACAGAACAGAGTACTGAACAGACTCACCTGCCTGGCTCTGCCCCTGGGCACCCCAGCCAAGCTGAGAGGTTTGGAGTAGGGTGTGGTCCAGCCCCAACCGAGCTCTGAGTTGCTCCTGGGTATGGATGGGGAGAGGGAGACAGTGGAGGTGGGTGGGGGGTGGGGTCCACTCCTTTGGGTCTAAGAACCCTAAATGGGGCACTGCTCTAGGGAGCACTTGGGACTGGGCAGGTGGGCAACCATGTGCTCATCCTGGGGGTCACTAGCTGCTGCGTGACCCCTGGCCCTCCAGTCTCCACCCCAGGGTGGCTGCTCAGGCCCCTCACGACTCTTAGAAGTATGGGGTCTCAGGCATGGAGGCCTGTGTCCTGATCCTTAAAGGCCAGGGTGTGGTTCCCAAAGCTGGTAGCCCCTCCATGGCCCCCAATCTGGTGGTACCAGGATCCCATCAGAACATTCCCTCCCCCTGCCACACCCAGCTCACCTGCCTCGGCTGGCCTATGCAAACTGAGTGAGCCTATGCAGCCCCCCAGCCCCCCCAGGTCTTTCTCCTGAAGTTAATTTGCCCCCCATCTGCACCTCCTACCTATCTCTGCCCCCCCCCCCCGTGCTTCCCCCAATCCCATCTCTCCTCCACGGAACCCTTGGGAGGACTTCCTTGCTCTACCATCGTCAGCCCTGGGTCAGCAGTGGTGACACCAGGAGCCTGAAGGGAGACCAGGCAGGGTGGCAGGGTCCTCTGTCCTAGGGGTCTTGATAAATTCTAGCTCTGCTCAGTCTCCATGTGGCTGGCCCCGTGCAAGGCCCCGGGGGTCAGTCTGTGGGGGCACTCCAGTGTGGGGGAAGGGGGCACACAGCAGACATTCAGCAGGCCCTCCTCATAGCCCCTCCCCACGGAGAGTCTTGGGGTTGGGGAGCCCTGACTCCAAACCTGATCCCAGGCTCTGTCCTGTGGACCACACCCCACAGAGGACACTGCCTGTCTTTAGATCCTGGCTTAATGTGGGACAGAGTTGCTCATCTTGTCCCTATCTCGAACCCAATACCCTCCCCAGACGTCGCACCGAGGTAGAAGCTGACTGTCCCCTCCACCCCTCTGGGTTTCTCAGCCAGGGGCCTCCCTGCCACCATCAACCCTCCTTGGATCTTCACCCCAACCGAAAGCAGACCCGGGCCCTGGCCCTCGCAGCATCCTTCACCCTACACTGCAGACGCTGCACCGCACTGCACGGCCACACCTGCCCCACACCTGACCACGCTCCCCCCCACAGCCCCAGCTAAGGAGGGCGGCCAACCCCACCTGCAAAATGGCCGCCGCAGGTACAGCGCCAACCCCCCACTCCGGACCCCAGAGCTTCCCTGCAAACCTGCAGCTGCCGTCTCAGGCCGAGAGGCGAGGCGGATGCGCACGGCTGCCCTGGCAGAGCCCCTTCAGCCAGACGGAGAGCAGGGCAGGGAGGGTGGGTCGGGTGGGACCGCTCTGCAGGAGCCTGCGCTCTGGGTCTCGCAGAGTCCTCCCCAGGGTTAGGACCTGGCCAGCCCTGCGCGTCAGGGACCTCTCCGCACCTACTCCCCGCAGCCACAAGATCCAGTTCGATGCCCTAACAGGCCTTCAATCCCAGCAATGCGGGCACCCCTTGGAGGGGGCCGCCTTTTGGGGAGGGGGCACCAGCCTCTCAGGGAGTCGCTATTCCTGGGAACGAGGGCGCGCATCGGGTCCGCGCCGGGGCGACGTCGCGCCCGCGCCCAGCAGGGCCCATGACTTGGCATTCCCTCCCTCCCCTCCCCCTCGCCCCTGCGGCCCGCTGTCCCCCCCGCCCACCTAGCGCCCAGCCCACTGCAGACCCTCCCTCCGCGCCAGGATGCCTCCGCCACCCCTTCGCCAGCGCACTGGCGGCGTCGCTGGTTTGGGGTGGGAGGAGAGAGGGTGAGCAGCAGCCTAAAAGGGGAGACCAGGGGTCTTCGCTGCATGCTCGTCCCTGTCATCCGAGTCGGGTGGCCCCGCAGCCCCCTCCCCGCCCGCCGCCGCGCCACACCTGTTACTGGGGCGCTGGCTGCGTAGACGCAGGCCTCCTCCGCTGACGGCCCCTCCCAAGCCTTTCTAGAAGGGAGCTAGGGTCTCTCGGGAGGAGGACGCGGCTGGGGGATGGTGAAGGGCAGTCCCGGAGGTGCGCACGAAGCTGGCCTCCCGCCGCAGCCCCCGCCGGCCCCGCCCGCCCGCCTGTTATGCTCTGAGCTCCAGCATCCGCCCTCCCCCACCCCGGGGACTCGGGCAGCTGCCCCGCGCGCCCCCCCGCGCCCCCATCCGCGTGCTCTCCCCTTCTCCCTGCCCGTTCCCCCCCAGCCCCGCCGGGCTAGCTCCGCGGCCTCTCTCCAGGAAAGCACTGGCGGGCGGAAGCGAGGGAGGGGGCGTCTTGAGAGACCACCGACGGCGCGCGCCCTCCCCGTGGCGACCCCCGCCCCTCCCAGCCATAGTCCCGCCGCAGCAGAGACCGCAGCTACCGGGCCTTTCCAAGGGCCCTGCTGGGACGCGAATGAAAGAGGGACACCCCTGAATTTGCCCCATTGTTCTCCTCGGGGACGGGGGAGCGTCGGCGGAAGGGAAGGGGTCGCGCGCGCGGCGCCGGCGCCTCGGCCAGTGACAAGGACGCGGCTCCGGGCGTGAGCTCCCCGCGCCGGGCGCAGCTGATGCCGGCGTGGGAAGCGGGGCGCGGGGGCGAGGGGCCGGGCGGGCGGCCGCCTTACCTCCCCGGCGTCACTGGCGGCGGCCCGGCATGGGCACGGGCATGGGCGCGGGTCCCCGAGCGCCGAGCTGCTGCTGCTCCCGGGCTGCGCTGGGCGCTGTGACGGCGGCACCGCGTGACGGGCTGCGCGCCCCCGGCCCGGCCCGCCCCGCGCCCCTCCCGCCGCGCTGGTTGGCTGCGCGCGGCGCCGGAGCCCCAGCTGCCAGCTGGTTCGTCGCGCGGGGAGAGGGACGGGCGTCGCGGCCGCCTCGGGGAGGGGGCTGGGACCGGAGGGGGCCGGAGCCGAGCTGTGACATCACCGCCGAGACCGCGGTTTGCTCGGGGGAGAGGTGCGAGCCTACACGGGGCTCGGACGCGGCGCCCCCCGCACGGGCGCAGTCCCCGCGCGCCGTCGCTCAGGGGAGAGTGACCAGGCGGCGCCCAGCCCCGAGGCCCCCCGCCCACCCGAACTCGCCGCGGATCCCGCGCCGGGCCTTCCCCCACTCTGATCCCTTTCTAGTGAAATCTCCACCTGCCCCCCCTCCCCGCGCGAGGCTGGCGGCACAAACGCTTGGTCGCAGAGGGACAAAGCCCGGGTGGGCTCCTTGCACCAGGGAGGGGTGGTGGGGGGCAGGGAGGGGGCACTGAGGCTGGGTGTAACAGGTGCATTTTAAATGGCATCTAGAGTCTTGGTCAGAGCACTAGAGGGGACCAGAGCATCGCAGACAGCTCTTCTGGCGGGGATGATGCAACCCGCCGGCCGGAGGCTGCCGCCTCTCCTCCCATCATGCCTTGGTGTAGACCCCCACCCTCCGCCCGCCCCACTTCTCCCGGTCCTCAGCCCCCCCCCCCCCCCCCCCCCCCCAGCCTTTCTCCCCAGCTTAACTTCCCAGGACCAAGTCACACACTGCTCCCGGTCCGCACGGGCAAACGTGGCCTTCGTCAACCTCCCCAGTCGCTTTCTGGGCCACCGAGACTGACTGACATCTCTGTTGCCAGCACCCTCCATTCGCCGCCCTAGGGGTACAAACTTTGACAAAGCCTCGGGCCAGCTCACCCACCGGAACTGCGGTGGGTGCAGTGACGTCATGCCATCGTGAAAGCGGGGCGCCCAGGTCCCTTTCCACCCCCGCTCCTGTCCTCAGCATTCTCTGCATCCCTGTGGCTCAGCCTCCCCTAGAGCCCGGCAGGTGCCAGGTGCTGCCCTACGGGTTTTATTTAGTTTCGCATCTAATCCTCACAGGACCCAGTGAGGGAGGGGGGCCTCACCTCGATTTGCAGCATCCGTGTGACATATGCCCCCAAAGTAACAAGGGCACAGACACATATCCACTCTGTAAAGGAGACCACCCTCTCACCCCCGCCCCCCAAAGGCCCCCAGACAATTTCTCTTTTTCTATTTCCTGGAACCACCTACATAAGAGAGAAATTATTGTTTTTCCAAACTTTTGGTAGAAACAATAAAGCTATGGGGGGGGGGGGACTTTATCATCTCCATTTTCATCCTATTTATTGATCTGGTGGAGTTCTCCATTTCTTGAGCCAAATTTTACATGTTTCTAGGAACTAATCAATTTCATTGAGCTTTTAAAATTACTAGCATACATTCATTTTTATATCAGTTGCTTCTGTAATTATTTCTCCTTTTTATTCTATACTTTATTTGCTTTTTTTTTCTTTTTTAATATTTTTAAATATTTCCAAAGGGCCAACTTTTAGTTTTGTTCATCTTCTCATCTTTCTCTTTATTTCACTTATTCCTGCCTGTATCTATTATTTCCTTCCTTCCTGGTTCTTTGGATCTGATATGCTGCTCCATCTTGAGCTAAGTGCTTAGGCTCATTTATTTTTGACCTATTTAATTTTCTGATAGATATATTTAAAACTGCAAAATTCCTTCCCCAGCACTGCCTTCCTGGGTCTCACAAATTGGGACATACAGTGTTTCATTATCATTCAGATCTAAATATTTCTTAAGGTCCCTGATGATCTCTTTTAAACTCATGAGTTACAAACCCATGCCTTATTTAATAATGTTATTTATTTTCCAATAGCATTTCTTGCTTGCTTCGGTATTTTTTTTTATTATAACTTGTTACCAGTTTCTAATTTAACTGTATTATTGTCTGAGAACAGAGTCTGTGTTCTGTCAGGATCCTGGCAGGAAGCAGACAGCACACACCAATTGGGTAATTTGAGGAGTGTTTGATAAAGAGACTATTTACAAATGAGTAGGTAGGAGTAGGGAAACCACAAGACTCAGTAACACTGGGGTAACACTGGCGTGAGTGAGGGGGGGTGAGGGGGAGAGGGAGCAGCCCCTGGAAGGGGCAGAGGCCTCAGTTGAGGGATGCAGCCAGCCTGAGTACTCATCAGGAGGGATCAGAGTAACCAGCCCCTGGACCTCACGCTCCCTCCTCTCTAGATCTGGGAGTGCTCCCTTTGGCTGAGCCCAAAGGGCAGCTGGAATGCAGGGGCACCCAGTGAAAGTGACAAGGTCCATTTAGGGTGGTCTCTTAGAGCATGGGGTAAAGATGACCTAGAAGCACAAACTGAACGTAGCAGCCGAGTCTGCAGGGAATTTCGCCTCAGAAACTTATTGAGGCTTCTTCAGGTCCTAACACCTTTAGGACCTAACACCTGGTCTCTTTCTGTGAATATTTTACATGTGCTCAAAAAGGTTGTATTCTGTTTGATGGGTATACAGCTCTGTATATATTTAATAGTTCAAGATAATTAATTATGTTGATTAGGATTTGGAGATTTCTGCTAGGTTTTTGTATGCTTGAGCTATTAAATTATTATTTTTAAAATTAAAACCTCCAGTTACGATTGTTGAAATATCTCTCTCTCCCTGCAGTTCTGGCAGATGTTGCGTGATACGCCTTGAGACATATTCTTAGGTATTAAAATGACTTTGATGGGTGTGCATGATCATTCTGTGGCCCATTTCATCAGTATGCATGTGGTGTCCTTTGTTTTTGTTTTTGTTTTTATTTTTTTTGTCTTAAATTTGAATGTCATATATTAAGATGTCAATCTAGTTTGCTTTGGTTCATATTTGCCTAGTATGTCTTTTGCCAACTTTTTATTCTAAACTTTCTGTATCTTTTTTAAGTGTCTCTCTCTCTCTCTCTCTCTCTTTTTAAGATTTTATTTATTCATTTGACAGAAAGAGACAGAGAGAGAGAGAGAGAGAGCACAAGCAGGGGGAGGGGCAGAGGGAGAGGAAGAAGCAGGCTCCCCACAGAGCAGGGAGCCCGATGCGGGACTCGATCCCAGGACCCTGGGATCGTGACCTGAGCTGAAGGCAGACGCTTAACGACTGAGCCACCCAGGTGCCCCAAGTATTTCTCTTTTAAGCTACCCATTGTTAGAATTTTAAAATCTAATCAGTTTGTACCTCTTTTTTGGTTTCTTCCTTTTAATTAGAATTTAATCCACTTACATTTATAGTAATTACTGTCATATTGAGACTTAGTTCTGCTGTCCTATTCAAAATTTTATTTACTGTATTTACTTTTTTCTATTTCTTATTGAGTATAGTGAATTTTCTTCTTCTGTTTTATCCTTGTTCTTATTTTTATTCTTATGGCAACTGCCCTGAATTTAACACTGTTTTTATGTAACCTGTGTACCCTCTGCAGTTATGTATTCTCCCTAACGTTCAAGTTCTGCAGCCTGGTCACATATCCTTTACTCGCAGGCACTGATATTGTCCAGGACTATAGTTCTGAGTTATTGTGGATATACTTTCTCTTTTCTTTGGTCCTTGCTTTTGTTTAAAATAATTAATACTCATTCCAAGGAACTTGGTCAACCTTATTTTCCATCCCTCTTGAAGATTCTCCTGCATTTCTGTTGTTTATGAAATATAACGTTTTTAAATGTGCGTTTTGGGGGGAAAAACATTCTGAGACCTTAGATTCCTGAGAATACTTTTATTATACTTTCCACTTGGCTGGATATAAAATTTTAGGTACAAAGTTTGTACTTAAAAAAAATTTTTTTTTAAATTACTTCGTGGTCTCCTGGTATGCTGTTGAGAACTCCCGTGTCCACTGGCTTCTTGTTCCATGTTCTTTCTCTCAGGATGCTTCTAGAACTTTCTGAAGGTGTGGATTGTCCTGTAAGCCTATAATCTGAGGTTGCTTATTTTTCTTTCATTCTGGAAAATTAACCTTCATTGTTTTTAAATATTTTCTCCTCTCAGTTTTAATATTTTTCTGACTTTAGGACGCCTACCCCTTCTATCCTCTGCAACTCTTTCTCTTTTTGTACTGTCTAAATCTCCACTCCATGATGATGGGATTCAGGGCCCCTCCCCCCAACAACAAGACAGGGCTAACAACCAGATCCTTCACGTCTTAGCTCTGCACTAGCGCACTCCCCTATGTTCTTTCCACCCACACTCTGATTCCCTTTCTTTTGCCCTTTTGTGGGCTTCACTCTCCATCAGCTGTGTGACTCCAGGTAAGTTCATTCACCCCCTACGTCCGTCACGGCTCCTCAGATGGGATAAGAGCAGGACCGGCCTCACATGTGAAATGCTGAGAGCAGGCCTGGGTCCACGATGAGCCCTGTATGGACCACGTGCCACAGCGGAGGAACCACAAGAGGACTTCTGGGACAATGAGGGATGTGCACGGTCACCTCCATTCCACTCAGAAGTGTTAGCCCCTGCAATGACAAATGAGAGAAAAAAGGTGAGAATATTCGAAAGGAAGAAACAACATTATCATTATTTGCAGATAATGTGATTGTCTACCTAGAAAACTTTAGGGATGAGTGAAAAGCCATGGGAAGCAGTAAGTTAGGGGCAGGTAGGAAGCATCATCACGGAGAAGACAACAGTTTCCATAAAGCAGACAGTAACCAGTTGGAGCCTATAATGGAGGAGTCTGAGCACAATCGCACTAAGAAACATAAAACACCCAGAAACCATAAGAAATGGGCAAGTTTCTCATTTGTAAAGAAATTATACAGAAAAACTAAAAATCCACCAAAAAGAGGTAAAGTAATGGAAAAACGCAGCATACTCTTGTAAAGGAAGAGGCGATATTGTAAAAAGTTCAGTTTTCCCTAAATTAAAAGTACACATTTGATGCTGTCTTAATTAAAATAGCAACAAAAGTTCACATGGAAAAACAAACATGTAAGACTAGTCAGGAAATTTGTTTAAAAGGAGATGAGGGAGGAGGATCTGCCCTGTTAGACCTTAAAACATGTGATGAAATGCTGAAGTTCTAAATTCTGAAAGAAATAGATCAAAAGTTTATGGTATCATGTAAAATAATTTGGGGAAAATAGATGACTTAGTACCTGGTGTGGGCCACCGTGGGAGATACACAGAGCAGGCTACCACCTGACAAGACATCAGGAAAGATTTCTGATGAAGTAAACTCTTATTTGTTAAAAAAAAAAAAAAAAAAAAAAAAAGAAGAAGAAAGAAAGAAAAGAAAAAAAAAGAAACTTTAGGAAAGTAGAATGAAGTGTGATTGGACATATTCAATATCTTGGTGTGGAGAAATCAGGACACATAACCTGAAAACAGTAAAGAAGCACGATGGACTGTAGAAAAACTAGACATCTATATGGCCCAAACATCATAAACGAGATTGAAAGACCAACCCCATACTGAAAAAATATTTCAGAACATAGAAAGATGAAGGGAATTTTCTAAAACTATAAAAAGCCTATACAAACTATGAGCAAAAAATATAAGTAACCACCAGAGAAATGGCCAGATACTATGAAGGGACACTTTACAGAAAGACAATGGGTCAATAAGCAAAGGTCATTGCAGTTAAAGGAACGCAGATCGAAATAGTGAGATTTTTTTTTTGACCTATCAGATTGTGCAAAATATAAATGTCTGGTGATATCCAGTGAGACCAGGCTGTGGGGAAATGCACCCCTCCACAATGTGGCAGTGTCCAGGGAAAGAAGCACTATTTTTCTGCAAGGCAGTCTGTCAACAATGTTTCCACATTTAAAGTGCTCCTGTCCTTTTTCATGTGGGGCTCAAATCCACCACCCCCAGATCAAGAGTTGCATGCTCTACCAACTGAGCCAGCCAGGTGCCCCAAAAGTGCTCCTATCCTTGATTCAGTAAGCCCATGGCTAGATATTTGCTTGTGGTTTCTACACACAAAAATTTGCCCCAAAACCTGGAGATAATCCAGGTGTTCCCCCACGGGTACTGGATGAATGAATTGGGGTATATACAGGAAAGATTTTTCTGACTCTTATTAAAATCAGTGAGTCTCAAAGTTATGTGCTGATGTGCAAAGATCACCATGATGTTAAATTACTTAAAAGGGGCACAGAAGTGTGTGCATGATATCTACCCCCTCTCTTTTTTTCCTGAAAGGAAGCACAAAAAACTGGAGACAGTGTTTGCCAAGGTTCAGGCTACTTTTGGGGGTGGGGGCTGGGGATGCCTTCATTATTAAAAAATATATATAGTCTTTCGGTATGCACAGTTTGAATTTTCTAATCTTATTTAGGTGTATTTTTTTTTTGTATCAATGGCTCTAAAAGTAGAGATTAAGACCCATTTTCATTTTTACTTTCTCTTTGTACCATTCTGAATTTACAATGTTAATAAATACTATATTAGAAATAAAAAGGTTTTAAAATCCTATCAGAGCTGTAGACTTCTGCATAGCAAAACAATCTAGAAAGAGCCCCAACCACTCCAAATATTAGGTTAAATCATGAAATTGCTAATGTTTAGCTATTTTGACCTACAAAAAATGGTAATTTCAAATGATTTAACTTAATAAAAATAAATTGTGGAAAAATCTATCACAAAATTCAAAATACACAAACCAAGCTTGCAAACAGAAAAGATAAACCACCTAAGTGCCACAAGCCAAGAGGAAATTCAAAACTATGGTGACGGCCGCGGCCAAGTTGAGCCACTCAGGATGAGCAGGGATTGTAATGTCTGGACAGCAACTTGGCAGGTGCAGAGGGGACCTGGAGAATAAAGTGGGGAAGGAGGTTCTGGTCAGCTGGGGAGCTCTGTGGGCACCAGGATGGCAGGACCAGCTCAGGAAAGTGACTGTCCAACTGGGGTCACCTTTGAGCAAAGTTGGAAAGAAAAGCGAGCCACAAGGCTCCTGCTTGGCGGGTATGGAAGTCTAGGGGAGGCCAGCACACAGCAGAAAAGCAGAGGAGGGGCGTGGGGTCGGGGAGAAAGCGGGAAACCGGGTGGAAGCCTGTGACCTGAGCTTGGGAAAAATTCTTGAAATTCCAGAAGGAGGAATAGAGAGACATTGAAGCAATATTTGAATAAATATGGGCTTAGAATTTTCCAGAACTGCAGATAGAAACGCTCAATGAGAAATCAACATAATCCCAAACAGGAAAAATAAAACCAAACCTGCAGAACACCAGAAATACATCATCATCATCATCATCATCATCATCATCATAAATAGAAGGCAGAGTGACAAGACAGGTTACCTGAAAAGAAGTGACATTGGACAGTTGGGGGGGTGCTGGGACAGCTGTCGCCTGCCCCAATTAGGGAGACCTTGGCTGCCCTTCCCCTTGGGTGGGAGCCCCGGGAGCGGGATGCGGGGATGTCTAAGGAGACAGGCGCAATCTGTAAGATGCTGCAAGGCCTCGCACCCCGGCCCGCGCCCTGGGCCGTGCAGGGACCACCGGCATTCTGCCGCCAGCGCCTGGGGGACACGAGCCCCGCCCATGGAGGCCCCGCCCAGTGCGGGTCTCGCTCGGAGTCGGCGCCCCCGGTTGCCTTGGCAACCCCGCGGCGAGGTTCCGGGCTCCGCGCGCCGCGGGGGGACGCCGCTGCCACAGCAACGGCGGGGCGTGTCCGGCCCGCGCAGCGGAGCCCGGAGCCGCGCGGCGCATCCCCAACGACCGCTGCGCGCCTGCCGGGCGCTGGCCTTTGTCGGGCTCTCCTGCGGCGGGGGTGCGCAGCCGCGGGGACCCTGTGGGCTCGAGCTGCATCGCGGCCCGGTTCCAGACCCGACGCTGGAAGGCCCTCAGCCGCATCCTACAGATAGGGAAGCTGAGGCCATGACGGGAAACCCAGGGAAGGACTTGCTGCAAGGCAATGCGTTGGTGTTGGGGCAGGATCCTCCTGGCCCAGCACGGACCCTTTTCTTCCCAGCTTTGCTCAGCTGGCTCTTGCAGGTCCAGGCCCCAAGGGTGACCTCTGTGGGACAGTTTCGCTGATCTAGACCTTGGATCCTGTGGCCACAGAGCTCCTCTGTCTGGCAGAAGCTCCCTTGCCCACCGGGTCCTCCCTTACTTCCTCTAGAGGCCTGCCCAGCTGCACCATTGCAGGCCTCGCCCACTCTGTTGGTTACACTTTCTTTAGCTTCTGCAGTCTTTCCTTAAAACGGAGAATTCCTACCCTCCAGAGCCTTTTTAGGATGCCTCCTCCATTCAGCTTTTCTGCCTTCACCACTGGATGGAACATTCCCATCCTGAGTTCTTATCTGTTCCATCCCCTAAGAGTCTCAGGTCCTTGTGTTTAAAGTGGGGACAATGTCTTTGTTTGGGTTTGGGGAAAAGTAAAACAAAGGAGCCAACAGGCAGCGTGTAAGCTGAGAACCAGGCTGTCTGGGCACAGACTCCCAGGCTGGTAGGCCAGCCCGTGTACAGAGCATTCAGGAGCCTCGGCAAGGCTGTAGACAGGTTTCCTGCCCTGCATGGGGCTGCGGAGATGGGGTGGTGTGCGAACAGCCGTCACAGGTCTGGGTGCAGTGGAAGGAGGCCCAGCAGAGCTCCAGACACTGGCCCAGCATATGCAGTAGGGCTGGGGCCCAGCAGCTGGCCACGGACTCAGGTCCTAGGGCCTGGGACTGTCGACCAGAGTGACCTGAGGGCAGCCTGACACTGGGCACGTGGGAACACAGAGGGGCAGCCAGGCAGAGAGCCTCAGGCCCAGCCTCCAGACACCTGCTCCTAATTCTCACCAGGAACCTGGGCCCTCCCAGCCCCTGCATCAGAATTCAGAACTTGCAAAGTGCTTACCTTTGAATAACTGAGCTTGGGTTTACTCATACTCTCTTGCACAGGGAAGCACAATTTTCAACCCCATTTTGCACATGAGGAAACCGAGGCTAAGAGACTCGAAAAGACCCCAGAAGATCAGGGTGCATGAAGTCGGTCCCAGTGAGACCCTTGGCTGAAAACTCGTTTCTGGACTCCAGGGGCTTCTCAGGGGCCAGAGCCACAGGGGGTGAGGCAGCCCCTTTGGGTGGGTGGGGGAAGCAGGTTCCGGGTGCCCAGGCCAGGCTTTAATTAATGGAAGCCTCGTTGGCAGCACCCTCCCAGCCCCTCTCCTGGAGAGCCGACAGGGCTGAAATGAGGCCCAGAAATCTATTTGTAAGAATGGATTAGCAATACCTAATCTCACGTCACTGCTGAATCACCCAGGAGGTACGACCGAAGTTCTGTATTATTTTATGAAGGAGTGAAATGACCTGCAGGAGACAGGTATTGCTGGGCCTCAGACTTGGAAACCTGGAGCCACGGGTGGGACAGAGCAGAGTGGGGTGGAGATTGGCAAGGCCCCAAGTGAATGGGCCCCTGAGCTCCTGGCCTGGGAGGCCCAGAGGGGACCTGCACTGCGTGTGGACAGCTCTGCGGGGCTCTGCTCGCCAGCCAGTTGCTGACTCAGTGTCTGGCTGGCAGCTCAGCAGCTGGGCTGAGGCCAGAGCCCATTGTGGGGGACCATGGCCACAGAGCAGCTGCTTCCGGGGGCTCCTTCCATGACCCGACCAGAAGGAAGTCGCTGGCTCCTTCAAGGTCAATCAGAGCCCCCACGTGGAGCTTCCCTTTCACCCCTCCTGACCCCGCTGTGGCTTTCCCTCCTCTGCGCATCCACAAAGACCCTACAAGTTCTGAGCTGGGTCTGGGGCGTGTAGGGTGAGGGAACATGAAGGGTTGTCCCTCTCTGTATCCTTAATATGCGGTTAGGTGGTACTAATAAGTCAGGGCACTCCCACTGCCCCCTGAGCTGGGGTGAGGGTGGGAAGAAAGCAGATGGAACGCTCCCCAGTGACTCTGGGATGGACTGTGTGGTCAGCCTGACCTAAAGCTGGGGAAAGGGCTGGGGACTAGAGGCTGCTTGGGGGTCCCGTGTGCAGAGGAGTCCAGCACGCGGCCAGCTGCTGCCTGGGCGATGGCCCGAGTCGTCTTAGTGAAGACAGGCACTTCCACAAGGGTTTGCAGTGAAGGCAGGGGGGACATCCTGCCGTGCAGTGCCTGGGGGTCTGCAGGAGGGACCCCCTGCTGACCTGGCCCCTCCTCCCCAGTCAGCCTCTGTCTACTCTGTCCCTGGAGGCTGGCCTCCCTCCGTCCTGGGCTGGTTTCAGCCAGTGGGAGACTCCAGCAGGATGAGAAGGCAGGAGGAGAGGGCGGGGTGCAGGTGGGGGCAGGTTTCCCTAGTCTCCCCCCTTTCAGAGTACCCCTAGTCCGTTGCCATGCTTGTGGAGGGCTTTGGTCCCTCCACGCCTACTCCCGGTTCCAGTATGGTCCCCTCCCTGTGCCCTCCAGGACAGGCAAGGATCCTCAGTGCAGCTGACTGCTGGGGTTCACCCTCCCTCCGTGGGCTCTCAGCCCCTGCCACCTTGAGTAGATGCCCTTCATGGACTCTGCAATACCCCACTTCAGTGTGCCAATGAGTTTCCTGAGGGGACCCCCAGTGATACATGCCGGCCCCTCACAAAGGCCCATGAACATTGACATAATTTTAATTAGGCCTCAAGCCCCTCCCCCAAACATCAGTAAATTATTCAAAGAAGAAATCATACAGATCATCTTTTTCTGAGTCCAAGGTAATAAAAAGGAAAATGAAACAGAGAAGCATAGCCCAAGGAGAAAACACCAAGCACCTTGGAAATTAAGAATGTATTTGTTTAGAGGAGGAAGCAAAGGAGGAGATGAAGGAGCCAGTCCTTATCACCACCAGGGAGTCCGGCCGCTGTGTTCCAAGAGGCAGACGCAGGCCTTACCTGCTTTGATAAGAATTCAAGAAAGACTGAAAATGATTGACCTCTATATTCAACATCGGAGTTCAGATAGTAAGTAACAACAACAACAGAGTGCAACGGAGAGTCAAAGAGAAGAGGTAAGCCCTGAAGTTATGGAACAGAAAATAAACACAATTCAGACTGAGGAAAAAAGGATTCGTTATTTGAAAATGAGGAGATAGAGTTACAGAAACAAATACTTTAAATATTTATATAAAATGTGAAAATCTAAAAAAATGGACAACTTTCGAAGAAAATGTTAGTCATCCGAGATTTTCTCACAGGGTGCTGATAGACTGCATGTTTATGTCCTCCCGAAATCCCAGTCCCCAGCGGGACAGTGTTAGGAAGCAGGGCTTTTGGCAAGTGAGCAGATCATGAGGTGGAAAACCTTTCTGGAGCAGGAAGGATCCTGAAGCCACAAGAACAAGCCCAGCAGATGTGGCCAGGCCAAAATCTGGA
The DNA here is from genome assembly GCF_004348235.1 of Phoca vitulina. Lineage (NCBI taxonomy): Eukaryota > Metazoa > Chordata > Mammalia > Carnivora > Phocidae > Phoca > Phoca vitulina. Next base: position 1,308,750 of record NW_022589704.1, on the reverse strand, counting down.
ACTTGACTAGGACAAAATCGACCGGTGACAGAGTTAAAGGGCAAAAGAAAATCCAGCCAGGAGAAAATGTCTATGACATTTGTGAAAGATCACAGACCCCCATCTGCAATATTGAAATCTCTCTCAATGTTCAGTCCACGCTTCAGTGTGTTTGTCTGTTTATAAAAGAAGATATTAACTTTGAGATGTTTTAGAAAATGAACTAAATGTTGAAAAACTATGAAGAAGGATGAGACTGTGAAACGTGCCATGAGGACTCAGAACAGCGAGGGCGGCCTTTGCTGGGGGGCTGCACCCCGAGTCAGGCGGGGGCTCCAGGGCCGCCCCCCCCCCCACTGTGACCCATGTCTGAGTGCGTTTGCATCCGTCATTTCTGCCGACCGCTCCTGAACCACAGGTTCTGGCCTCCTGGGGCTGGTGTAACAACTCCCCACAAATGTGGTGTTTCAAACACGGAGGTTTGGGTGTCGGCAGGGTCCCTCCAGAGTCTCCGGGAGAACCTTCCCTCTCAGCTCTGGGGCCACATGATCTGCTCGCAGCCCCTGCCTCCATCGTGAAAGCCCAATGTGGGGCATCTGTCGCCATGAAGTCCCTGGCCTTCTCTTTGTGTCTGCTCACCTTCCGTCTCCCTCCTATAAGGACCCTGTGATGGCATTAGGGACCACCTGGGCCATCCAGGGTAAGGTGCCCCCTCAGGGGCCTTGACTAGTCACACCTACAAACACTTCACTTTTTAAGGTAACAGTCACAGTTCCGGGGCTGAGACCCTGATACCCTTGGGGTCTGCGTTCAGCCCACTATGCTGTTTTGTACCTGGCCATTAAGGTTGATGAGCGCAGGGATCTGCGCATCGACTCGTTCCACCCCATGTGCTTCCCCGACCTGCGGAGGCTGCAGAGCGAGAGCCTCCGTGTCCCAGACGCCGTTGCTGTCAACACCATGAACTCACAGGGGTTTTGAAGGTAACGGGCTCCCGTGGTTGATGGCCCTTCCTGGGGTGGCAGGGCAGCAGCTGCTGAGGTGGCCCAGGTCCGTGGGCTTTGCGTCGTTCCCAGAAGCCTAAGAAGGTCTGCGTCTTCCGTCCTGCCAATGATCCAGAATAGCGATCAGCGCCCTGCCATAGATCCCTTTCTGCTCAAGCCAGCCGAACTGAGTTCTGCACTGAGCCTCGATTAGTGTCATCCACTGGAGGTGGTCCTGGTGACATCCGAGACATCGGGACCCTGTAAAATCCTGGGTCTCCTTCATGGCTACATCGAGAACCCCGTGGGGAGCTCCGAGAAACCCCCGGGCCTGAGCCTCACCGGAGCGCCCCGAATCCTGATCGCGGTGGAGGCCTCTGGACTCCCCCATTGATTTCTGCCAGGGGCGGCTGCGTTTGCAAGGGTGTTTGGCTTCTGTTCCACTAAAGTGTGAACAAACTTCCTTCTCCTCTGATATCACGTGAGCGTATCAGGCCCAGTGGCCGCCCCTGCATGCACATCCCAAATGCAGCCAACCGACATTCTGTTATTGGCCATGAGCGTGTCCACGGCTGGCTCCACTCAGGCCTCCAGGAGCCCCCTCCCCTGTAGGCACTCCTGTGACATCCTGAGGCTACGTCCCCGACGCATGATTATTGTTCTCAGGAGTCATTCATTCTCCTCCACATGTTGGTGTCAGGATCTTCCCGTCTGTGTTCCCCCCTCCCAAACTTGTGTTTCTTTCCACAGGATAATGTGCTTGCCATTTTCGTAAGGACTCAGTCAATCATTTGGGACCCCTTGTGCACATCAGGTGCAAACTCTTCGGACTCCCTGGGGAGGCTGAGCTCTCCATGGCAGGGGGGGGCCCCATCAGAGTCTTCAGTTCTGCTTCAGCCAGGAAAACATGGCATGCGGACTCGGAGGGCAGAGGATGACATCGCAAAACTGAAACTGGCAGCAAAAGTGGCTGAAATTAAATCTTTTCTTAGATCTTGGCAGAAGAGAGACTGACCTTGGAGGAAGGAGTTTGGGGATCAATTCCTCTCTCATTGGTTATTCGAGAAGATGTGTGAAGGACCCAGGAGGCCAGGGCAAGTCCCAGGGATGGTGACGGTGCTGTTTGCTAAACTTCACCAGGAGCTAGAGCGAGCTGACCATACTGAGCATCGCTTTCCCCGGGGCTTCAGGCCTCCTCAGGATGAGGCCGCGCCCCCCCCCCCCCCGCCCCCAGGTGCAAGCGCTGGGGGAAAGTGGGTGAAGTGGAGGGGCTGCGTGAAGGGGCACCCTAGGCAATGGTGGAGGGGAGGAAGGGGTGAACAAGGGGGATTCAGGGACTGGGGTGTGACCTGTGCGGGTCCTGACAGAGCATGCTCCCTCAGCCAGGTCAGCCAGGGATGAGATCCCAGTGACCTTGGGGTCTAAGCCACTTTCTGGGAACAAGGAGAAAAAGAGGGAGAGCCCAGAACATACCTAGAAGTGACGGGTAAGTGCTGTGCATCAACCACAAGCAGCACAAGGCCCCCATCTGCCTCGAGGAGTGGCCTCTGCCTGGCCCAGGCCCCTTCCCAGGAGGCCCAGGGCCCTGGCCCAGCAGAGCAGACCTGCCCACCTCCTGGGGGGATCCCAGCCGGGGCCCTGACGGCCAGCACCCACCTCAGAATGGCCTGAAGCTTTCTTCCTCTGCGTGCCCACCTGGGGCCGAGGGCAGGGAGCCCCACTGGTCACCACTGATAGCTCCTGATGCAAGCACATTGTGGCCCAGTGGCCCAGTAGAGATAGGTCCAGGCAGATGACCTGCCCCATGCCTCAATTCCCTCATCTGTAAATGGAGAATAATAGTAGACTTTCCTCCAGGGGATTCAAAGATTGGCTGAGTTAAGTTCTGTAAAGTACAAGGACAGGGCGCACCGAAAGCCCACTCACTACTCCTGGGCTTCTAGAATACACAGGAACCCACTTCCCACCTGGGCTTTGGCATCCAGCCCCTCCCAGACGGATCTGGCAGAAGAGGGTGTCCCAGGACCCCCAGCACTCCCTGTTACCTGTGCTCCCGGCCAGGTGGTGAGAGCAGGCTTCCTGCCAGGGGTCCCGACATCGCCCTGGTGTCTCCCCAGGCCTTGGCTGCGGCCTCCTGGGCCATGTCTGGAGTCTCAGGAGCTCAGTAGCCCCACTGGCGACAGCTCCCTGGGAGCAGGTGCACAGGGAGAGGTCAGCAAGATACCCTTAATTGCAGAGCACCCCTCCACCCACACATACCAGGTCTGAAGGGCAGGGGCAGGACAGAAAGGATGTGCAGAAGCTCCCAGGACCCCCACCAAAGCAGAGCAGAGGCAGGGGGACAATGAGGGCCGGGAGCTGACACTCGGGTCTTCCAGGGTGACAGAGTGAAAGGCTGAGCCCGGGGGGAGGACTCTGTTCTGAGGAAGGGGATGTCTCCTGCCCTGGGCTGACCCTTCTTGTAGTACTTTTACCTTTCCCACCAGGAAACCACACCTGGCCTTGGGCCCCAAGCCTCATACCCTGGGAGAAGTGACCTTCCTGCCCTGCAACCTTGGCCCCCCTCCCCTCTGCCCAGAGGCTCCTGGGACAGGAAGTCTGTGCCCAGGGTTGCAGGAGAGAGAGACTCAGGGAGCAAAGACTGGCCAGATGGCCAGGGGCAGCAGAAAACTGGCCTCCGTCCTAGAGCTACCCCTCACTCCAGGCCTCTGGGTAATCGCCTCTCCCCAGTGGGCTCAGTTCCCTCCTTCAGGCCAGAAGACCCCAGGACCCTTTATGGATCTCATGCCCCGATTCAAATGGAATCAGCAGCCCCTCCATTCACCTGTCCCAGGTGTGCCCTCCTGCCCTCAAAACCATCTGTTGTACGACGCGGAAGAGTTTGTTGCGGTTGGGAAATAAGGACTGACAAGTTGTCCCCACAACCTCCTCACCTCAGCGTCACTGAGGGGGGCACCTCCTGACCCACGCATCCAGTGCCATGTGTGAGGAAGCACCCAGCCCCGCCTGGTCCCGACTCTGGGGCGAAATCTATAAAAGACAAAAACAGAACCAGGATGGAATGAAGCTGGTAGATGTACACGGGAGCTTCAGGGCCCACGGGGACAGAGGGACACGAGTGGGGAAACCCACAGAGGGCAACACTGAGCCCTGAAGGCAGAGCATTACAGGCCGAGACCTGGGTTCTTTAAGACATCAGTGGTGTGGGAAAAACAAGGGGGTGGGGTACCTCCGTACATGCAGACAGACAGACACACGTGTGCACATATGTACACACATGCACGTACACGTGTACATAAGTAAGTACATACATAGGAGAGGGTGGCGATTGCTCTCACGACAGCATCGGGACATTGTCTAAATCCCAGCTCGAACAAACCCCCTTCGAAGAGACATTTTTTAGACAACTTGGGCAAATCTGTCTCTGGACAGGCTACCAGATGCGACTGAGGCATGTGTTTCAGTTTTGTTAAGGATAAAAATGGCATCGGGCTCCGGGAGAAAACGTCTGCTTGTTTAGATGCACGCGGGAAGGTCGGGGTGAAGTGACACAATGTGTAGGATTTGCTTTAAAACTCTCCACAAGGGGCGCCTGGGTGGTTAAGCCGCTCTGCCCCCATGCTTGCGCGCTTTCTCTCTCTCTCTCAAAAATAAATAAATAAACTCTTAAAAAAAAAAACAACTCTCCAGCAAAATTAGACAAGTGGGAGTTGGGGGTTGGGGGTTGGAGGCGGGCGCCCGGGTCAAAGCGACGAGGGCGTGGGGATGGCTGTGGAGGCCGGCGGAGCTCTGCCCCTGCGCCTGGAGATTTCCATCGAGACTCCCGCTGGAGGTGACATGCAGATAATCACCCGTCCTTCCCTGCATCACCCTCCCTCTGGTGGGCCCCACAGACTCGGGCCACAGCGGGTCGATGCCCCCGGCTCACGGCCAGAGCGCTGTCGTGCGGCACAGGGAGTCTCCAGCTGCCTCCTGGGACGTCCTGCCGAGCCGGCGGCCTGGCCCACAGAGCTGCCACCCTCGCCTCTGCCCCACCCGCAGCAAGCGGCCTGTGTGGCTTTCTCCGGCCGGAAGAACAAGAAAGCTTTGTTCTGAGGGAGGAGAACATGCAGCTCCCGTGGGCCCTCCGTCTGGCCACCGGGTGTCACTGTTTCCCCGTGGGGCCGGGGCCCGGTGGTGGCACCTTCTCTGTCCAGTCCAGTCCCCGGGCCGGCCACTCCCTGGGCAAGGTGGGGTCCAAGCACTGACCTCCGACCCCAGACATACCCACTCTGAACCTTCCCCTCCCGTGGGTCCACTGAGAAGCCTGGCCTGCTCGGGCTCCCTGCCGATTCACGCCTGCCAGAAATGTAGATTCTCAGGCCCACCCCAGCCTTCCTGAGCCGGAACATCTGCGCATTCTTATGCTCATGTTTGGGACCCTCTGCCCTCCAGCACAAGAGGTCACCCAGGAAAAGCCCCCTCCCTTTCCCAGCCAGTTCTCAAAGGATTGTCCTTGCTGGGATCCGTGGTTGCTGGAGGTAAAGTCTGTGATTCTGCGGGGCTCTTGGAATAAACCCCAAATGGGTCTTCCTCTGCTCCTGATTATGCCCTGCTCGGTGGGCCTGGCCCACACTGCAGCCCACCTTCTCGGCCCTGGTTAACCTTTCTCCCCGTCAGATCTTGGCTCAGATGTGCTTCTGCCAGGAAGCTTCCCAGCCTGCCTGCGCCCCCGCTTGAATGTACTTCCCCGAGGCCACGGCTTCCAGCTACGTGGGTCCCTTTCCAGCCGCGTGCTGGAGCATCCTCCCACCGTCTTGTTCATAACCATTTACTCTCATACGGTTGACACGGAGAAGACAAACAAGAGCATGAATTAATGAAGCAAAACATCAGAAACTCTCCCAGAATGGGAAACAAATGAGGCCGAAGTTGGTCTCATGGAGGACAGGAATGTGGGTCTGATCACAGATTTGCGGTGCTCGGGGAAAACATTAAATTTCCTCAGTTTTAAGAAGGCAATTGTGCATACTTGTCAGGGTCCCCAGGACCACCCGGCTCGGTGACTCACTAGGGCCCCCCCAGACTCAGCAGAGGCCGTGCCCCCAGCTGGGATTCACAACAGAGAAATGGTGCAACGCACAGGAAGGGAGAAGTCGGGGGACCGGGGCTGAGCTTCCAGGGCCCCTCCCCCTGGAGTTACACAGGCCACCACCAGGCGTGACGACGTGTGAGGTGCTGTCTTCAGGGGAGCCCGGGAGAGACGCAGCGCCCAGGGTTTTTATCGGGGGCTGGGCCCGGGGCACCCCTGCCTGCTGTCGATTCGGGGCACCCAGGAGGAAGCGGGTGCTCAGCATGAACCACGCTGCACAGAGGCGTGGGGGCAGCGAGGTCCTCTCATCCATGAGGGTGCCGGGAACTGTCCCGGGAACTCCCGCCGAGGGCCACCCAGGAGGGCCGTGGGGCCTGCACAGCAGGTGACAAGCAGCTCCCTGGACGTCAGGCAGAGCCGATGAAAAGAAATCTGCTCTAGAATCACCACAGAAAATGTTTGATTTAAGCTGCAGCTAAACCAAACACACCTGCTCACAGGCCGTGCTGATGAAGGCCAGCAGCTTCCTGCACCTGTAAGGTCAAACGGCTTCAGAAATCCTTTCTTCCAACGTTCACTAAAAAAAAAAAAATTGAAGGGCACCCGGGCGGCTCAGTCGGTGGAGCGTGCGACTCTTGATCTTGGGGTTGTGAGTTCGAGCCCCTTGGATATAGACATGACTTTAAAAAAATAAAATCTTTAAAAAAAATTGGAATGGGAGACAAACTCCGAGTGTCCAGGAGCACTCAGAGAAGGAGTGCGTGATGGCGTGTGGCTCTGGTCTGTCTGTGCTTCTGTCAGGGACCCAGGAAGGTTCTGGCATCCGCTCAAATACCAATCGACGCCAAGTGATCGCCATGACCTAGGCAAACACCTGGCAAGCTGAGCACGAGAAAGTGAGCCCCCTCCCACTACAAAAGTGGCCTAGTGTAAATAGAGCGTTTCTAGGCATTTAATTTGTTTTAAATTTATTTTGTTCTTTTTCAAAATTATGTACAGTGAGTGCATGAATACCTTCATCTTAAACTCCGCTGTAAAAGTACATCTCAGGAAGGCATGGGATTCATTTTCCTGGGGGAATTTTCCAGAACAGCAGAGCCCACTGGGTTTTTGAGAGTAGCAGGATAAGGGGTTCAGGGCAATGGTTTGCAGAGATGCAGAGGAGGGCGGGTGCCCACACCCCCGCCACAGACAGAGCCCCGTCCGAGGGCGTCCGAGCCTGGATCAGCGCCAGGGCCCGAGAAGAATCTGTCCATTCAGCTCCTCCCAACAGCGTCCACACCCAGCCTCCCTCTAGAAAATGACCAAGTGTAGGGGAATGGACGTTTACGAAGCTCTCACTGAGGGTCAGATGGGGAAGGGCCGTAGGAACAGGACTGGAGTCTGGGGCCAAGGGCCAATCCTCGCAGCCATGAGGGGCACGTCTGAGCCTCTTCCCGTAAGCGCTGGGCTGTGTTTCCACAAGGCAGCCTGGGGCGGGGGTGCCTCAGGTTCTGCCAGCCGGGCCGAGACACCGAGAGACATAGCCAAGGACCGCTTCCACTTCTGTGTGTTTGCTGAGCTGACGTGTCAAACACTCAGGGGTGTGAGAATGGCGAGAGCCGGGGGGCCGTGCAAGAGACGCCCCTCCTCGGGGCCAGGAGCCAGGCAGCAGGGCCAGAATGGAGCAGAGGGTCCTGAAGGAAGAGGAGGACTCGAGGGCTGTGTGTGAGACCCCCGAGGAGCCCCCAGGCCATAGGAGTTCCTCGATGTGATGTGTGGGTGCCGGTCCCGCTGTGGGCCCCAGACAAGCGTCCCCTCCCGGGGAACCTGAGTTCACCACCTCCGTGAGGACCAGCTGGATGAATCCTCTGGGGGAGGGGACGAGGAGCCAGGCCCCCATCTCTCAGGAGGAGTCTCGAGCCCCAGGGACCCCCGAGGGTGGCGCCCCTCACCTCAGCACACATTTAGGGTACCACCTGCAGCTTGCAGGAGACCGGTCAGAGGGGCTCATGTCGGCACTGTGGAACCTGGGCTGGGGAGGGCGGGCATGCGCATCTAGGCAGCTGGAGGTCCATCAAACTCCCAGAAAATCGTGCGTCTCGGGTTTTGACAATCCTCGTGTTGAATTTTGGAGTTAAAGTTTGTGACGGACCCGTCCAATCCAGGCTCACAGTGACGCCTGGGCCTGCTTGCTCCGTGTGTGAAAGCCAGCCTATACCCGCTCTCGCGATTTCTCTGCGGGGAACGCAAAAAGCCGCTTTCGCAGGTTTTGGGGTGTGAGGGAGTGGGGCACCTGGGTGACCTGGTGTGGGCTTCTCCTCCGTTCAAAGCAGTATTTAAGTCCAAATGTCAGTGAAAAATACCTCTCAAGCATGAAATGATGAAACTACTCAAATGTATCTCTTGTTGGTAAATCCGGCCAAGCTGGTGGCGCAGCTGCCCCGTAGGGAGGGGCATGGGCCGCGGGAGCCCGGGGGGCAGGGTGGGGGGGCCTGGGTCGCAGCCCCCACTTCTCAGGCAGGCAGGAGGCCCGGGGAGGGGGCGCACACGCCAGCCGCATCCTCCTTGCTTTGCCACACCTGTCACGTTATGAACAAAGCAGCACCCCGGGGAGCCCCAGATGGGAAAGGGCAGAGCCCCGCGAGGCCGGGATGCACGGAGCAGGCGCCGCGGGCGCCCCGGGGACGCACGGTCACTGTCAGCGGGGCTCCTCAGCCGCCTCCAGCACACATGCCACTGGGACCGAGCAGCCCTCGGTCACACGGCGCGGCCAGGGCCAGCCTCCCCACTGCCGGCTCAGGGCCTGGCACACGGGGCTGCACGGGAGAGAAGCAGCCGCCACGGAACGCCCCGGCCAGCGCCCGAGCAGTCCGACGGCTGCCCCCCCAGGGTCCCGGCCCTTCCCTGCAGGCCAGGCATTTCACACGCGGGCCCTTGAGTTCTGCACAGCAGGGAGCCCCGCGCCCCCAGGGCGCAGCTCAGCCAGGCAACAGGGGCGTCGTCAATAGATGGGGTCAGGAACATTTGTCCGTGGCAACTCCGCAATTACCCGGGGACACCGTGCTTTTCAGGGACCTCTCAGTGGGCCAGCTTCTGCATGACGCACACGCGGCAGAGACCCGCTCCGGCCACGCACTCGTGACCTGGACACCCCCGAGCCGAAGCTGCATGCCACGCCAGGCAGGCCCTGGTGCAGCGGGTCCTGCCTCTCAGACTGAGATTGCAGGTTCCGGGCCAATCCCTCCCCACCTGGGACCCGGCGGGCTCTCTGTGGAAAGGGGAGCGTGGGGGACCTCCAATGACCTTTCCTGGCCTGGGACAGTACGACAGCCTGGCTCTAGCTGTAGATTTAAAACCGAGTGCCGCCAGATAGGCTGCAGGAGCGGGCCACCGGGAGAGGGGCGAGCGGGCCGCTGTTACCCCCAGACGAGGTTATCGTCTGCTAGAGCACCAAGGGGACAGATGGCCCACGCCCTGCCTTCCTGACACCGCTCTGGGCACAGCGGGCGGCAGGCCCATAGGCAAAAGCAGTCATTTGCCCTTTTCACATCAGTTACGGAAAACCAGGAGTTAAATTACAAAAATAGACTGTACCGTGCTGTGGCGGGCCACGGCCAAGGTGCCCCCAGCTGAACGGGGAAGTAAGACCCCTTTGGGTCCACGGAGAGCTGGCCCAGGAGGCCTGCCCAGGAGCGAGGGGGAGGACTTCACGCCCCACCCAGAGCCCTGGCTGATCCGCACCGAGCACGAGACGTTCTCCCGGCACGGGTGCTGCCACTGGCCTTGGCGTCCAGGCCGAGGCCGCCTGGCCCACCTGCCCAGGTGGCCTTTGTCTCTAGAGCTCCAGAGGCAGAGGTCGGTTACCTGCCCCGCTGTTGGCTGTCCTCGCAGGCTTCCTCAGCTCCCAATCGGCTCTTGGCCTGAGGAAACGCCTCTCGGGATTGCAACAGCCCCCTCCCTGTTACGCGAACACAAGGCATCTTCCTATTTAGGGACAAGGCACACCCCTGTCCCCGGTTTCCCTGGGCTGCACACGCCCATCCACCTGCCAGGACTGGTCGTCCAACCCTGGGCCCAGGCTTCTCCGGTCCTCCCACGAGCCCCGCTGACACACGGGGCTGCACAGAGTGGGTCCTGCCCGGGGTGGGGCAGGCCATAACAGCGTGACCTGTGGCATGTGGCATGACGGAAGGGCATCCGAGGGGCTCCACGCAGCTGAGATCACTCCCTGCACAGGAGGCTTGGCCGGGCTGAGCAAAGACAGGGACAAGCATTCCAGGCCAAGGGAATAGCACAGGCCAAGGCACAGATGCATGTATTAGCCTGGAGTGAAGGGAGTGTGTGCCTGGGGGGGGGGGTGCAGCCCCCCAACTGGGAGGGAGGGTGGGCCCAGAGGAAGGGGTGTCGTCACTGAAGGAAGGAGCCCAGGGCCCATGGGGCTCTAGACAGGGAGCCAGGGCGGCTGCTGAGCGAGGGGGCTGGCCCTCGGGGAGGGTGGGTCCCTGGTTTCTAGCAGGCATGGTGATCAGCTTGCGGTAGAGAAAGGGTTCGCCAGGGCTGGGCTGGGCTGACTCCACACGGACTCCAGAGGCCCAGTGCCACACCGAGATCCCCAGGTTGGCACCAGGTCCCACAGGCCATGGTGGGGCAGGACCTGAGACTGCAAGCTCCCTTAGGGGGTTCTGCACAGGGCGCCTCACACGGGCCTCTGGCTGTGGAGACCGCCGCTTTGTTCCCTGGCCCCTGCAGTTTCCCCCGGGTCCTCACTGTGCTCCGGGCCCTGGGATGGGCATACTTCTCCATTCTCCAGGCCCAGCCCCACTGCCTCCCAGTCCCCATTGACCTTCCCCTGGCAGCACCCTGGGGTTCTCCCCCTCTCTGGGCTCTCAGCTCCCTGGAGGCCATGCAGACCCGGGACTCCTCGGGCCCACCCTCCTCCCCCACCCGTTAGGCTTCTGTTTCTCTCTTTGCTGACACTGCGTCAGTTGGAGCAGCCAGCCTGGGTCCTGGTCCAGAGCGAGTGCTCTGGAAGAAGGGAAGGAGGGGAGGGGAGGGAGGGAGGAAGGCCGGGAGGAAGGACAGGATGGGAGGGAGGAAGGGAGGGAGGGGGAAGGAGGGAAAAGGGGAAGGGGAGAGGAGGGGCAAGGAGGGAGCTCCCACTGAGCCTTCTTATGCTGGGGCTGTCCAGGCTAACAGTCCCAGCGAGCATGCCCAAGGCCAGCTAGGACCTCATGTGCCCTGGGGCTGGGATGGGGGCGTGGGGCTGCGCTGGGCTGCTCTCGGACCAGCATGGAGGCCTGTTCCCTCTGCCTGTTTCTTCGGCCTTCAGATGGACAGAGGACCACTTCTGCAAGGCTGTGGAGATCCCCAGGGGCCCAGACCATGACTGTCCAGCCTGGCTAAGGCTCTTTGGGTCCCTGCACCCGTGGGATGCCAGACAAACTCAGACCGAGCAACAAGAGCTGAATGAAGGGATTTTGCTGAACTGGGGATCAAGTTGTCATGGGGGGAGGTCACGTGCCAGGCCCCTGGGGAGGATGCTGCCTCCCTGGTCACTGTGAAGGCCCCTGCAGGAAGCCCTGATGCTCCCCTGGTTACCAGGGCCCACGGGTCGGAGCCCTAAACACAGAGCAGCAAGTCCCACCCGTGCTCCAACCAGGCCCCGTGAGAACTGTAAGCAGGGTCCGTGCTGCTCAGGAAACAGCAGGTCGGGTGCCTCCTTCTCCTGGTTGCTGGTAACACGGGCTTTTCCACCTTCCTGGGACACGAGCAGCTCCGCTGTCCAGGTGTCTCTGGCTCAGCTGGGTCTGGCCCCTTTGCCTGCTTCGTGACCTGCATTTACTCTACCCACCTGTGACGGCGCAAGCAGAGAAGGCTCTGCAAGCAAACGTGCCCTTGGTTACATGAGTGAACGCCAAACCTCAGGGCCCTTGGGAATGGAGAAGCACAGGGAATACTACTTCTAAAAGGATCAGGAGGGAACATGTCCTCAGTGTGTGTGTGTGCGCGTGCATGTGCGTGAGCGTGTGCGTGTGCGTGCGTGAGCGTGTGTGCATGTGCGTGCGTGAGTGCTCGTGTGTGTCGGGGCATATTTTCTAAACTGAGCCTTTCCCTTAGCTCAGCAAACGATGGCCGCCGGGCCAAATTTGGCCCACCATTTGTTTTTATAAATAAAGTTTTATTGGCATGCAACAACCCCATTGCAGCCCCTTCTGCACTACAACAGCAGGATTGAGGAGCTGTGACACAGCCTATAAAGCCTGCCAAGCCAGAAATAGTTGCTCTCTGGTCCTTTAAGAAAAACTTTGGGGCCCCCTGGGTCTGCAGGATGCATTTGGCTGGGGCTGGGCACCTGACAGCTGAGAGGAGCTGGAGGGGTGGGAGGGCAGAGGGCAACGTGCCAAGCTCTATTTTTCATTGACTGGACTCTGGAGGCTCCTCCCCCCAGCAAGGGTTCAACACCCTGGCTGTCAGGCCTTGATATGCGGGAGAAGCGTCAATAAGGGGTCAGGTCACGACGACGGCAAACAAGGGAAGGCCGAGGGTGCAGCGGGAGCCCATCGACCCGCCTTGCCTCCGGACACCAGCACAAGGCCCCCTGGGAAATGTTCCGAGCGCTGGCCAGGGCCAGTGCGGCCCTGGGGCCCCAGGCGGCAGGCTGGGTGCGGAACATGGCCTCCCACCAGCTGCTGGTGGCGCCCCCGAAGGCCCTGCTGAAACCCCTGTCCATCCCTAACCGGCTTCTGCTGGGGCCTGGCCCTTCTAACCTGGCTCCACGCATCCTGGTGGCCGGAGGGCTGCAGATGATCGGGCACATGCACAAGGAGATGTTCCAGGTAGGCCATCCAGGTGGCGGCAGTGGGTGAACCTCCTCCTCAGCTGGGAGAGAGCAGGGGGAGCAGGGCCTGACCTGTGTGCCCTCTGCCCCCAGATAATGGATGAGATCAAGCAAGGCATCCAGTACGTGTTCCAGACCAAGAACCCCCTCACGCTGGCCATCAGCGGCTCAGGGCACTGCGCCCTGGAGGCCGCCCTCTTCAACCTCCTGGAGCCAGGGGACTCCTTCCTGGTCGGGGCCAACGGCATCTGGGGGCAGCGGGCCGCGGACATCGGGGAGCGCATCGGTGAGACATGGGGCAGAGGGTGGGGTGTGGGCCCTCTCGTCACCCTTCCCCACGGCCTCCTGCCCGCCCCCCAGGTGAAGCCGGCAGACCCACCCCACACACCCCAGGAGTGCCCATCCCCCTTCACGCCCCCACCTCCCTGCCGGGTCAGCTGCTGCCTTCTCCAAGGGGGCATCAGGGTGCTCGAGAGGCGCCCACCTCCCAGGATCCCAGAGCTGAGGACAGCGGTTTCCGGAGCACATGGGGAGACAGGGCTGTGGGGAACCTGCAGATTTCAGCACCAACCCGAGAGCCCCCATGTCTCTCCTGGGGCCCCAGGCATCACCTCCACCCTGTGACAGGACAGGGTTTCAGAGGCTGAAGCCCCCTCCCATTATCTCAGAAACAGCCCTCTTTCTGGAGATGCAAAATACAGAGACACAGACAGGGTTTTCACTCTCAGAGTAAACTTTTCTGAAGAGAGACAAGAATCAAAAGCAGGAGTGTGCCGTGGGTTTAATGATTCATCTCGGCGTTTGGAAACATCTCAAAGCTCCTGCATGGTCAGCTCCACACATGGCCGCACTCAGTCCTGGTTAATGGACAACCCCCAGTGGCCCAAGGAGGTCCCCACCTCTCACCTGGTCCCCCTGAGTCCACACACTGGTTTTCAAAGGGAGGTGGCATGGGGGCAGAAGTCAGGCCCCGCTGGGCCCCAGGCACCCCCGCTCCAGAGGCTCCGTCCCCAGTCCGCATCCTGACCTTGGGCTCCCCCCTGGAGCTTGGGTGGTCCTCCGGCCTCCTCCTGCCTACATACGGCTCTGGGGGTCAGCTGTGCAGGGGGCCGCCCGGGGTTGGCAAAGGGGTCCGAGAGAGAGAGCAGGGGCCTGCCTTCCTGGGGCCTCCACTCACCCTATTCCTCCTCCACTCAGTCTGTTGCTGGGAAGACACAGGTCCAGCCAGCCTTGTGCAAATGCTTGTTCACCTCCCGGCTGAGGATCCTGGCTGGGGGAGGTTCACCCAAGGAAGGGGCAGTGCAGCTGAGCCTGAACGTTCTCATCCCAAGCACCCCAGAAACCTCAGCTCACAAAGAACAGCCTCACTGAGCACACCCCACCTTCCTCTTCCCTCTGGCTTCTTTGGGCTGGGATGGGCGGGTACCTGCCCTCACACGGCCTGCCTGCTCAGCACAGACCCCCGTCTCCAACACTGGGGAGGAGGGCACTCACCCCTCATCCTGCCCCTGCCCTCAGGAGCCCAAGTGCACCCAATGATCAAGGACCCTGGAGGCCACTACACACTGCAGGACGTGGAAGAGGTAGGGTGGGGTGCGTTGGCCCTAGGGAGGAGAGGGGGCCGGCCAGCCAAGGGGGCTCAGGGCTAGGAGACCTGGGCTGGCGGCTGACCCTCAGCTCTTCCCAGCACCAGGTGACTGGGCACAGGAGGAGCATTCTAATACCTGAGAGCCGGTGGAAAGCCTGATAGGGAGGGTTCTGCCTGGCAGGGAAACTGAGTCAGGAGCCCAGTCCTGTGGGCTGGGCAAGAGGGGCTAGAGGCAGGATGTGGGGAGCAGGACGTGCCCTGACACTCAGGATGCCCCATCAGGAAACGTCCATCCCAACCAGGCAAGACCTGGGGACTCAGCGGACCTCACCGTAGCCCCAGCAGGACAAGGTGGGAGGCTGGCGCCATTCTTCCTCGGTCTCTGGAAGAAAGTCCCTCTCTTCCTGGACAAGCCCACCTCCCAGAGCCCAGAGGCTGGCAAAGCACACGCACAGACAGGGCATGAGGCTCTTTTCTGCTGCCCAGATCTCTGCCATCCACGGGGAAGAGGAGGGTTTGGGAGGGAGATCCTGCCCTGCCCTCCCCAGGAAAAGTCTTTCTGGACCCAGGGGGAGTCCGAGCCTGCTGGCTCTGCCCACGGCTGTCATGCTGTCCCACGCAGGGCCTGGCCCAGCACAAGCCAGTGTTGCTGTTCCTGACCCAGGGGGAGTCATCCAGCGGCGTGCTGCAGCCCCTCGACGGTTACGGGGCCCTCTGCCACAGGTGAGCTTGCCCAGGGCCAGGGCGCTGGCGGCGGGGCCAGGCACACCTCAGGGTCCGGCGGGGGGCTGGCGGTGCGGGCGAGTCCCTCCAGTCTGGGAGGCAGCAGGCGAGACCCAGCCCCCATCCTGACTTTCCACCCTCCCCCCGCCTCTGTCACACGGTGTGCGGCTCCTGGGGGTCCTCTGCCCCCCTGAGAGCAGGATCAGGTGCTCGGGCACCCAATCAAGTGCCCACTGTCCTCCAGTCCCCACGGCTGGGAAGGGCTTGAGGCTGACCCAGCTACCCGGGTCCCAGGAGCGGCTGGGGCCTGCCCCCACCTTGTCCTGAGATCCAAGAGCCCCAGAACAGCCTCCTACCTCCACTACCCTCCTCCAGCCTCCCCAACCCTGCATGGAATGGGCAGGACCTTGGGAGTAGTCAGGTGGGACTCCCTCCCGTGACCAGCAGTCCTGCTCTGGAGAGTTGACAGCGGGATGGAAGGAGAGAAGCTCTCCAACCAGGCAGGATCACCCCGGCAGGGCTGCCATCTATCCTGGGGGACAGGGGGGCTGCCTGGCACCGTCCCAGCCAGGACAGCCCGTCCCCTGGGGTCTTGTCTAGTAAACCAGGCCTGGGCTGTGACCCCCAGGGCATCCACCTGCCCCTCTGTGCCGAGCGTGGGATATGCTTTATGCCTTTAAAAAATTTTATTTAAGTAATCTCTATGCCCAGCGTGGGGCTAAACTCACAACCCTGAGATCAAGAGTCGCACGCTCTACCAGCTGAGCCGGCCAGGCGGCCCCGTGGCTTTTTTTTTTTTTTCCCCTAAGAAAACATGGAGATGGAGGAGAGTCAAAGCTTTCAGCTCGGGCTGTTCCTGGACTCTGTCCTCCCTGGGCTCTGGAAGTGCAGCCAGCACACTGCTGGCAGAAGGAAGGCCCAGCCTCGTGGGCTCTGGTCCCTGGGCCCCACTCAGAGCCCAGCCCGCCCCCAGGACCGCAGACCGGCGGGGCAGGCCCTCATGCATACCCGTGCGGGGGTATCCTGTGCACAGGCCGGCCGGGCCCGCATGGACACTTGCTCTGCCCCTCTGCTCACCCCGGTTCCCACACAGAGCTGGTCCTAGGGGTCTGGGCATCTAGGAGGACGTACCCTGGGGGAGGCAGAAGGCGCCCAAGCCTCCCGCTGGCCTTCTGGATGTCCTCGAGGCCCCTCCCGAGACTCCAGAGAGTCTGAGGCCTCCCGTGCTCCCCCTACTGCCTTGCACCCCCAGGCACCACTGCCTTCTCCTGGTGGACTCGGTGGCGTCCCTGGGCGGAGTCCCCATCTACATGGACCAGCAGGGTAAGCCACGCCCCCATCACCCGCAGCTGGGGGGCTCGGAGGGCGCAGAGGGCCCTCGAGGAGAGGTCCCACCGGGCAGTGTCTGCAAGCTCGCCATCAGCCCACGCCGTGGACTAGGGCCCCAGGGGAACTTCGTCTCCTCCCCGCGGCAGGACGGGATCCACGAGCTCATCGACACGCCAGTGTTTCCGCTGGGTTGTCAGGCCCCGACGTGGGGAGCAAGTGGGGGGAGAAGCTCCTCCAGCATCTGGGGAGGCGCCCAGAGCCCTCAGGCATATGGGTGGGAGAAGTGCCAGGGCCCCTGCCAGTCAGGCTGGGCCTCAGCTTGCCCATCGGCCGGCACCCCACCAGCCTGTCACATGCAGCGAGCACATGCAGGGTCACCCTGCAGGCCAGCCCAGGGAAGCCTCGCAGGCCCAGCGTTTCCTCACAGAGGAAAGTCCGAATCCACACAGGTGGCACGTGTGCACAGCCGCCCACCCAGCTTGGTCAGGCATGCTTCCCCCAGAACCTCTCTATCAGGGAGCTCCGGGCAGGCAAGGGGGAGGGGCCCTGGGGACGCAGTGCAGGGTGGCAGGGCTGTCCCCGGGATGCCCACCCTGCGCCTCCCGGGCCAGCCGTCCCCGCCGTGGGAGAGAAGAGGCTCCAGCCCAGGTCCCAGGAGACAGTGCAGCCCAAGAAGCCAGGGTTGAACCCGGGACACCCTCCGCACTTCTACCCTCCCTGCCAACCTCAGGCTGGCGAGCTGTAGTCATGTCGTTCGACGTGTCTGTCCGTCAGTGTCCTCTGATTACCTGAACAGACCACAGCTCACGCCTCTCCTGGTGGCGGGCCTTTGGGTTCTTTCCAGGTTTGCACTTCCAGGAATAAACCATAGAGAGCGTTTCTGTCCATGTAAGCCTTTGGTGCACGTTGGCTCACGATAGCCCGGGCCGCAAGGCGGGTGCGACGCTCGGATTTACGGCTATGCGTCGCTGCTGCCTCTGGCATAAAATCCGGGTTTCTCAGAAGTCAGTGGGCTCTTACTCGAGATGTGGCAAGAAAACCTGTTTCCCCCTGTCCCCTCTGCCACCCCCACACGCCCGCTCGCCCCTGACGCCACCTGTGTGGGCTTCTCTACACCCAGCCGACCGCAAGCGGGTGGCCTGCAATTTAACTCCATCTCCCCGGACACAGCGTCAGGTCACAGAGGTTAAGGACTGAGTCCGACAAGACGGCCAACCTTGCTTCAGAGGGCACCTGCAATGATCCTGCCCTGGGTGGAGCTCGGACCCCCAGGAGCACGCGCCTCTCCTCTCCACAGGCATTGACGTCTTGTACTCGGGCTCCCAGAAGGTCCTGAACGCGCCTCCAGGGACTTCGCTCATCTCCTTCAGTGACAAGGCCAAGTGAGTGACCCCCAGGGCCCCTGACCCGGGGCTGGATGGGCAGTGAGGCTGGATGGCCCCTAAGGAGGGAAGATCAGAGCAAGGGAGGGAGGCGCTCCTTGGGCCGTGCTTGGACACACCGCTGGACTGCTCACCGCCCACCCTGGACAGGTGCCCGCCCTGGGCAGGTGCACTAAAGCTCTGAGCTCGCAGGCAGGGGCTAGCCGGGGCACGGCGAGGGTCACGGGTATGAGGCTAGTGGCCTCCAGAAGAGTCTCCTCATGGAGCCTGGGCTTGTGTGTGAGAATGCAGGACCTGGCATCCTGGAAGTTCCCCAGCTTCAAGCCAAGGACTGGGGGTTCCATGGCCATCCCCCAGGCCCCCACCGCTGGCTCAGTGTCCAGGAGCTGATGCACAAGCTTCTTCATGGGGTTGGTCATGGACTAGCTTTGTCCAGCAGCCCCAGCGTCCCCCACATCCCCAGGGTGCAGACCCTGAGCCGGGCCAGGTAGGGATAGGGGACTGGCCCCAGCAGAGGATTACCATCAGCGGCACTCGGCCGTTTAGCAGCACAGAGACAATCTCGGATGTGGTGGGGGTTGTACGTGGGTGTGGGAAGTCTGAGCTGCCTGTGGGAGGGCCGCGGAGGTGGCTGGATCTGAGTATGGAGCTCGGAGCTCAGGTAGAGGCCCTGTCTGTTCACACTGATCTGGACAATAGGTGTATTTAAAGTTTCCAGACCAGCTGCATTATGGGGGGCCTGAGAGCAGACGAGCCGAGGTCCCCACTGTGCCTGGCCCAGGAAGGTGCAGGGGCTGGGGAGGCACACAGCCCGCCTGGGGCTTAGCACAGCTACAGGGGTCCGGGGGGGCCTGCCCCTCTGGCTCACTTCTGCGAACCAGGAGAGCCTGACGGGACTGCCCCTAGGCGCCCCAGCCAGACAGGCAGGCACTCAGGCTGGTCCTTCCTTCCCAGAAATAAGATCTACAGTCGGAAGACGAAGCCGGTCTCCTTCTACCTGGACATGAAGTGGCTGGCCAACATCTGGGGCTGCGACGACCAACCCAGGATGTGAGGACCGCAGGGCCGGGGCCGCGTCTTGTGACCTCTCACCACCCCAGCCTCTCACCAGTTGTACACACTGGGTTCTAAGCCCGTAGCCCAGCTGGAGCCCCAGGATTCACCAGGGTCAGGCCAGCGATGCCCCCGGGCCTGGGGGCTCAGGTCCAGCAGCATGGCCCCCCCCACCCTCCCACCGGGCCCTCTCCTCTCAGAGCCCCTGTGCACCTCCGGGCACATTGGGCCTGGCCCGGCCACATCTCCCCATTCCTGGGTCTCAGTTTACCCACCTCTCAAAAAGAGGAGCTGAGCCAGGGGCTCCTTGTGAGGCGACTTTAGCTACAACCCAAGATCCCTTATGGCACACGCAGGGCTGAGGGGTGCCAGGAACTGTGCCCTACTCAGCAGGAACAGTGGCTTCTTGGGGCCACTGGGGCTAAGAGAGGCCAGGTGGAGGGGAGCCCGCCCTAGGCGATCTGGCCAGTGTCCTCGCTCTGAGCCTTGCTCTCCCCAGACCCAGCTGCTTCTCTAGCTCGGAGTCTGTCATGCCCAGAACTGGACCGCGGCCCCCTGGGAAGGGGGCTAGACCCGTTGTCAGAGAGCCTGGCCCCCCCCGCCCAGGGACGCTGGACCGAGCCCCATCCTGTCTTCCAGATACCATCACACCACCCCGGTCATCAGCCTTTACAGCCTGAGAGAGAGCCTGGCCCTCGTGGCGGAACAGGTGAGGGGGCGGGGCAGGGGCCGGACCCCAGCGGCAGCAGCTCCCGGGGGCCCCTGGGCTGTGGCCGGTCTCCCTGAGGCCGCAGGGCTGTGCCGGCTGTTTGCTCTTCTGTGTCCGCTCGCAGAGCCGCCACCCCAGCGCTGGGCCGGGAGGAGCTGAGGGGCCCTGGGAGCTGGGTGGTCACCAGGCTGGCCGTGGGCTCGGGGCAGGGGGGCGGTGTGGCTGAGAGAGGGTGAGGCCCATGGACTAGGGATGGGGGGGTCCATGTGCTGGGAAGACAGGAGACAGTGGGTGGCTCAGAAGCCCCTTCCCCACCCACAGCAAGGTGCTCCCACCTCACGTTGTCCGGGGGCCGCAAGGCTCCATCCACTGGCTGGGCCCCCCACCTACCCCCCAGTCCCAGACCATTCCCACTGCCCCGAGGTGGCTCCAGGTCTGGTCGCTGGGGCAGAGCCAGGGCCCTGAGCTGGGGACTCGGGGGGTCTCTATGGGGATCAGAGTCCAGGCCGGGAGAGGAGCCCAGGAGCCCCTCTGCGGCCTGAAGCTGCCACCCCCCACGGATGAGGGCGTTTGTCCGTCTCTCACGGCCGACGGAGGCGCCAACCCTGCCCTCCCCTGTCGCGCCCACCGGGTGCCCTCTGCCCTCCCAGGGCCTGGAGAACAGCTGGAGGCAGCACCGCGAGGCCACGGCGTACCTGCAGGAGCGACTGCAGGGGCTGGGCCTGCAGCTCTTCGTGAAGGACCCAGTAAGGAGAGCGGGGGCGGGGGCGGGGGCGGAGAGGGGGAGCGTGGGGGGAGGGGAGAGCTTCTGCCCAGCCCCCTCCGAATGGACACAGGGTCCTGTCCCTGACCTCCGGATCTGAGGACACTTAGTTTGACGCCCCTGCTCTCCCCCAAAGCCTCCCCACTTAAAGTAGTTATGGGTGACCTCTGAGCCGAAGACGCCCATCGGCCTCAGAGCCCTGGCAGTCCCGCCCGGCGGGGGTGGAGGGTGGGAGAGTCCCCAGAACCAGCCAGTCAGCCCAAGATTCGGTAGGAAACAGAAGCTCCTTAACCCCAGGGAGGTGTGACCCGCCCCAGGGAACAGACACACAGACACACCCAGTGCGCACGGGCTGCTGGGGAGGTGGTGACCTCAATGTCCTTGGGCCCCTGCTTCCCCACTCCCTGCCCACCCCCTGTCTCTGCCCGCCCCTCTGGAGCCTGAGACCAGGGCTGGCCGGGCCAGATGAGCTGGTGCTGGCCACACACCGTGGGGAAGGTGGCTGAGTCGGGCGCGTCCTGCAGGCGATCCGGCTGCCCACCGTCACCACGGTGGCCGCTCCCACTGGCTACGACTGGAGAGACATCGTCAACTACGTCATGGACAATTTTGACATTGAGATCACGGGTGGCCTTGGGCCCTCAGTGGGGAAGGTAAGGGGACAGCGGCTGCTCGGCGTGGCCAGGGCCAGGGACTGGCCACACCTACCACAGAAGCTACATTCACCACCCCACGTAGAGTACTGTGTGCCCAGGCCCCGGCCGAGGTCGGGGGTCATCAGGTCCCTGGGGCAGCAGGGGCATCCAGACGGAAACATCCTGCTCTGAACCCAGGGGTTTGTGCGGGGGGTGGGATCTGGGTAAAGGGAATGCTCCTGCCCCCCCTTCACCCCAGCTTGGTGACGCCGTGGGGTGCAGCACCCCCCAACCCCCCCAGAATGGCCTTCCTCCCCTGAGAGTGGGCAGACCAGGCTGGAGGCCCCGTGCCTGGGTCTGGTTGTGCCCGCCGAGCAGGCGATTCTGAGCGCTCGTTAGCTGACCGTCATCCTGGCCGCCCTTCTTGAGCTCTGTGTGTGCTCGGCCTGGGTCCGGGTGGGGGGCTCCCTGTGTGCCTGGGGAGGGGGCCCACGCTGGAGAGCCTGCCTGCTCTGCCCAGACCTCATTCAGAGCCGGGTCGACATCTGCACGGGACCCCCCACCCCCCGCAGGTGCTTCGGATCGGCCTGCTGGGCTGCAACGCCACCCGGGAGAACGTGGACCGAGTGATCCACGCCCTGCAGGAGGCCCTGCAGCACTGCCCCCGGAGCAAGCTGTGATTGGCAGCCTGTGGCCCACCCTCCTGGAGGGGCCTGGAGGGGGACCAGGAGCAAACAGACTCTGCCGGACAGTCGGGCCCCAGGGGGTGAGGCACGCAGGAGGGGCAGGACCGGCAGCTGCCCCAGCCCCAGGACGTCCTTCTCCTCTTTGAGAGGCACCTCCCAGAAATGGACCATGTGGGCTCAGGACCCATGGCACCTCCCCAGTGAGCCGCAGCCCCTGCAGGTCCCTGGCCTGCCTGGAATACTCAATAAAGAATCGTTGGTCATCTGTCTTCATTGTGTGTAGGGTGGGCTGCAGAATCGTCCGGCAGGGAGGGACCACTGTCCCTGATGGCTCCTTGGTTGGGGGATTGCTTGGGGGCAGATCCTTGCCTGGGGCACCCCCCGGGACTGTTACACAGGTGTGTGGGGGCCTTGTCACCGTACACCTTGGCCCCAGATCTCACACCTGCAAAGAACACCCGCACACATGCCTCCAGGGCAACCCCCACAGCCTCCCGGGCTGACTCGTGACTCGAGTCACCGATGTGAAGTCCCCAACATGCCCCAGGCACACAGCCAGGATTGGAGCCGGGATGGCTGAAGGTCACAACACAGGTGTGCAGGCCAGCGCAGGGGCCTCAGATGGACATCCGAGGGTGGCCCCAGGCCCCAGCCCCTGCCCTTCTCCACTTGGCGCCCTCTGACCCTCTGTCCCTTAACTGCCCCTCACTTGGGTTTCTGCCTGTGCCAGGCTCCCCCCCTCCTCCTTCCTAGGAGCTTCAGAACAGGCCAGCCTGGGAATCACAGGCACAGCCACAGTCCAGGTCCTCACCCGTCCTAAGAGCCCCAGGAGGGGGCCAGGCAGGGCCTCCCCCAGGTTGAGGTGGGCACCTGCAGCCCAGCGGGCCCCCTGTCTTTGTGCAGGGCCCGGGCTGGCCTGGCTCGGCCCCCGTCACTCAGGCAGGTGCTGGCCAGGCACAGTTGTGTGCGATGGGGGAGGGCCCTGAGCCGACGGAACACGGTCCGGCATGTGCTCACGGCCACCAGGAGGGACGCGCGCAGGAGCGGAGAGGGCCCGAGGGTCGGAAATCCACAAGTCGAAGGTGGGCGGAAGGAGTCGCTCCCAGAGAAGGCCAGACAGGACCCCATGGGCCGCCTTCGTCCTGACAGCAGCCCTGTCCTGGTTGGCTCTTCCCTGAGCAGACACGGGGATGAGAACCCAGCGGCAGGTCCCCCGTGCCCCCAGCCAGGCAACGCCCCCCGTCCAGTTCGATCCCCGCGGACCAGCCCTGCAGGTGTTTGCGTGTCGTATCGATGGAATCACACGGCACATGCTCTCGTGTATCTGCTGCTTTCGCTTGGCACTCTGACAGTCACGCGTGTTGCACGGGACACGGGGACACGCTTTGTCTCCCTTGCTGGTGCGGTTCCATGGTCTGGCGTCTGTTTATCACCTGCTTTAACGGACCTCTGGGGCTATGATGAAGAAGGTTGTGATGACCGCTCTCACAGGTGTGCATGGCGCCGGGGCGTCCTGGGGTCGTACGGTAGGTCCAGCTCTAGCTCTGGAAGATGCCACAGAGCTCCGCGCGGTCTGGAGCACTTGAGATCCTCACCGGATGCACCCGCAAGCTCCACCGGTATCTGGCCGTGTCTGCTTTTCTAGTGGGGGCGAAATCCTATCGCATCCGGTTTTAACTTGCATTTCTCCGATGACTCATGATATGGACCATCTTTTCGGGTGTGGACGGGCCATCCATAGATCTTCTTTTCTGACTTGTCAGCTTAAGTATTTTGCTCATATTATTTGATTTTCATCTTTTTATTGTTAATTTATGGCCGTTATTTTATAGGTTCCAGGTCCTGCTGGGTGTGTGATGAGTATTATCCCCTACTCCCTGGCTTACCTATTCATTTTTTTAATCATGTCTTCCAAAGAGCAGGTCTTTTCCCTTTGTGAGTTCCAATTTATGTGTCTTCTCTTGTGGTCTGTGCCGTCGGTAACCTCTCGGGACATCTTTGATGATGTGGAGGTTCCAAAGATCTCTTCCTGTGTTTTCTTCTGGAAACTTTATGGTGTCAGCTTTTGTATTGAGGTTCAGAACGCACTTTATATTAATTTTGTGCATGGGGTGGGAAAGGGACAGGGTTCACTTTTATCCACACTGACAGCCCGTGTTCTAGCAACGATTGTTAAACAGACTTTCCTGAGCCCACCTGACGGACGTGGCCCCTTGCCCTTGATCGTCCTTGCAGGCCCGCTCAGGCCTCTCCCTCCTGGGGCACCGCCTCCGCCCAGCCCCAGATTGCCACCCACACCACCGCTTCATGGTGAGTCTTGTAAGCAAGTCATGCCAGTCTTCCGATTCTGCTCTCCCTTTTAAAGATTGTTTTTCTTATCCTAGATCCCTTGAATTTCCATGGAAATTTAGAATCATCTTGTCTATCTCTTCAGAACAGCTCATCAGAATTTTGATAGGAATTGCAATAAATCTATGCATCAAGTTAAGGACACTGGAAATCACCAAAATATAAATTCCTATTCGTGAATGTTAATTTGGGTCTTTTAAATCATATTCAGCAATGTTTTAGTGCAGAGGACTTACATACCTTTCGTTACATATATTCCTGGGTCTTTGACAGTTTTGACCCTGTTGTAAATGGTATTTTAAAAATTTCATTTCCAATTGTTTATTCTTAATGTATACAAGTACAGTTAACTTTTCTCTGTTCACCTGTCTTCTAACCTTGCCAAATTCACAAAGTCCAGCAGTTTCTTTGTGGATTCCTTGGGGTTTTCTATGTAGATATGTAATTTGTCTGTGAATATGACAGTCTCACTTCTTCTCCAGTCTTCGTGCCTTCTACTTATTTTTCCTGCCTTGCTGCACAGGTGAGGTCCCTCTGTGATACTTGGCTGGTGATGGGCAGCTCAGGTGCTGTTGCCACCGAGGGTCCCGTGGTCAGGGGCTCCTTCCCCACTGCGGCCCAGTTTCATGACAGATGTTCGGAAAGGTGAGTGGTTCTCTGCTGCAGAGGGGGCAGGCTTGCATGTCGGGGTTTTCGGACACGGGGTTTATGTGGTGTCCCCCTCTCCCAGGGCTACCGTCATGAGCCATGCTTGTACGGTAGCACGAACCTGCCAAAACCCCGCCTGCACTCTGGCCCCACTCAGAGCTAACAGGCTCTGAGCCACCTGACGCACGGACATTCCAAGTGAGGTGGGTGCCATCTGCCAAAGCCAGCGGGGCCCTTATTCATCACGGTAGGTGGGGCACGGTATAAAAATTCCTGCTATTCCTTAGAAGCAATGTCTTGGCATGCCCAGACCACTGAGCCTCTCAAACCTTCAGCTACAGCACAGACCCTGAGACGGTGACATTTGTCTCCCACCCTTTGGAATAAAAGTGTCTTACGAGGCATCCAAAGCACTTGCCAGTCAATGCTCCTCAGGTCTTATCAGCATGATGTCATCAATATCGTGAGCCAGCAAGGTACTCGGCAGGACCCATCCAGGTGATGACGGCCCATGAGGCCTATATCATGACCAGAGCCAGCGGGTCAACCTCAGCCTGGGGCAAGACCGTGACCTCACGTCATTGCCTCTTCCAAGTGAACACAAATTGTTTCTAACTCCCTCTCCCATGGGGCTTGGAAGGCATGCATTCCACAGATCGGCTGCCATGTCGCGCCGTCCACAGCCTGTGCCATCCTCTTCCACTGTCTGTAACACCCAGCAGAGCACCTTGGTGACAGGCTGCAACCTGGTTCAGTTTCTGGGATCTGCTGTCATTCACCACGACCCCGTTGATTCAAAACATTTTAAATGTATTTTATTTTTGAAGACTTTATTTTTGGAGGCAGTTTTAGATACCTAGCAAAATTGAGAGGAAGGTATAGAGATCTCCCATAGACCCCCCTGCCCCCACACATGCACAGCCCCCCGTGACCAACATCCCTCAGCAGACGGGACATGTGTTAGAACTGATGAACCCACATCGACACATCATCATCACCCCAGATCCATCGTTCACATTAGGGCTCACTCTTGGTGTCATGCACTCTACGGGTTTGGACAAATGTGTAATGACATGTATCCATCCGTATTTCCAAAATTCCTCCGTGCTTCACCTGTTCACCCCTCCCTCCTCATCCCCGGCAACCACTGATCTTTCTACTGTCTCTGTAATTTTGTCTTTTCCAGAATGTCAGAGTTGGAATTCTACAGAATGTCGCCTTCTCAAATTGGCTTCTTTCACTTAGTAATAAGCATTCGAGCACCTCCACGTCTTTTCCTGGGTCGACAGCACATTTCTTTTTAGCGCTGAATAATATCCCAGTGTCTGGATGGACCAGCTCATTTAATCCATTCACCTACTGAGGGACATCTTAGCTGCTTCCAAGCTTGCGTGATTATTTATTAATATAGTGGCTATAAATATTCATTGCAGGTTTTGTGCAAACATGAGTTTTCAGCTCCTTTGGGTAAATACCAAGGAATGCGACTGCTGGATCACATGGTAAAAGTGAGTTTAGTTTTGTGAGAAACCATCAGACTGCCTTCCAGTGGCTGCCATTTTGCATTCCCACCGGCAGTGAGCGAGAGTCCCTTGTCAGCGTTGGATGTCGTCAGTGCTCCAGACTGTGACCACCGTCATCTCGTTGTCGTTTTCGTTTGCATGTCCCCGATGACATATGATGTGGAGCATCTTTTCATGTGCTTCTTTGCCATCTGTATATATTCTTTGGCGAGGTGTGTGATAAGATCTTTGGCCCATTTTTAAATCAGGTTGTTTGCTTTCTTGTTGTGTTTAAAAATTTTCTTTAAATATATATTCTGGATAGCAATCATTTGTCAGATGTGTCTCTTGCAAATATTTTCTCCCAGTCTGCGGCTTGTCTTACTCTCTTGACACCATCTTTCGGAGAGCAGGAGACTTTAATTTCAGTGAAGTTCAGCTGACTGATTCTTTCTCTCATGGACCGTGCCTCTGGTGTTGTAGCTAAAACGTCATCACCACACCCAAGGTCATCTAAGTGTTCTCCTATGTTATCTTCCAGGAGTTTTATAGTTTTTTGCTTTACATTTATGTCTATGATCCATTTTCAGTTAATCTTTGAGAAGGGTGTACGGTCTGTGTCTAGATTCATCGTTTTGCGTGTGCATGTCTGGTTCTTCCAGTGCTATTTGTTGCAAAGACTATTTTTGCCCCATTGTATTGCCATTGCTCCTTTGTCAAAGATCAATTGGTTATATTTGTATGGGTCTATTCCACTGATCTATTTGTCTGTTGTTTTACTAATATGACACTGTCACGATGACTGTAGCTTTATAGGAAGTCTTGAAGTCGGGTACTGTCAGTCCTCCAACTTTGTTCTCCTCCTTCAGTATCATGTTGGCTATTCTGAGAGAGTCTTTTGTCTCTCTCTATAACTTTAGAATCAGTTTGTCAATATCCACAAAATAGCTTGCTGGAATTGGGATTGCATTGAACGTATAGGGCAAATTGGGAAGAACTGACATCTTGACATATCCATGAACGTGGAATATCCACTTATTTACCTCTTCTTTGATTTTGTTCACCAGAGTTTTGTAGTTTTCCTCAGATAGATATTTTACATATTTTGTTCGATTATACTTAAGTATCTCATTTTTGATTCATCTGATTTTTGCTAAGGTCATACTGGTGAATTAGGGTCTTGAGGGGTGATGCTAAGTACTGTTATTGCCCCTGGGATACAATATGTTTTGCTAGACTATTTTGGCCATGAGAAAAGAAGTGCTTTTGAAGTCTTCCCCATGGCCTTTCTTACCATTAAGGCTCTTACTCCTGCTAAGAACAGATGTCCTGATACATACTCAGATACTGAGGAAATGATCACAGGGTAGGCCTGGACACTTTGTACCCACTGTGAATCAGATTGGACCAAGGTTCTGTGTTCTGCAAGCCTCCACCCTAATGGCATTTTGTGTCCCCCTGTGTTAGGGTCAGCTCAGGCCCTGAATCCCATAGCCTTCCAAGGATCTTGCATTTCCACTCCTCCGTGTGTGGCTATTCTGGCCTATGGCCATAGGAAACTTTGAGGAGGTTGGGGAAGATGCTGCTATGTGCACTTGCCATGGGATTTCAGGCCCCTTTCCAGGAGCCAGGGTGTGGGCTGCAGCTCAGAAGCTGAGGAATGAACGTCACTGAGAGGCAAAGAGGGTGGAAAGAAGAAAATGTCTCCCAGGCTGGGCCACATGAAGGTCACTGGGCTTCTCACGTGAGAGCTCAGTGGGGAAGGGGCTGCAGGCTGGCTGTCATGGACGGATGAGAGAATGTGGAACGGGGAAATGGAGCAGTGAGGACAGATGGAGGGTGGTGTCAGATGCCGGGAGACGCCACCCTACACAGGAGAGGGGGTACCACCGCGGTGACGGGACCCGAAATGGGTTGGCAGAGGGAGCTGCAGGTGTCCCCTCTGTCAGCTTCAGTTTCCTCTATGAACTGGAAGGTGGGGACACTTGGGGAAGAGGGTGGTCATTTGCCAGGAATGGAGAAAGTTGGAAATGGTCTGCACACCAGCTCCTTTTACTTCCTCGTCTCCTGGGGAAATATTCTCCGCGCAGATACACAGAAAGTGGTAGGTGCCATCCCCACTGTGTATATCCAGTGTGTTAATTTATTCAAGGTCTGATATATAGTATTTCACTGCCACAGAGTAGCATGTGACACAGGTCGGGACAAGCCGTTGAGCTCCAGGTCTCATGCAGACGCCTGGTTTTGAGAGTCTGATGACATCACACAGAATGGATCAACGCACATCTGGTGAAACACAGGCACCTTCATCCCAGGCCCTCGGGGGATCAGGCAGCTACTCCTGGAGGCCTGCTGCCCAGCACGCTCAGACTCTCATGAGGCCATCCCTGGACAGTCTGAGGTGGTCCCTGTGGACATGTCTACCACCCACCACCTGCCTCAAGGTGAAGCCCATTCTCTTCTCCAAATGGCCTCCGTGGGGCCTTGTAGCCAGGCCTCAGGCAGTCAAGACTGAGAGTCAGGGGAAGGCAGCTCAGCATTCCTCACTGTCCAGAGTCTTGGTCTTCCAGAAGATGCTCTGCATGGCCGAGATCCGGTTCTTATCCTGGATGTTGAAGACCTGGAACTGCAGATGGGGTGGGGCGCAGAGGGGTCACGGAGCTGTCTGGGGGCCATCACAGGGCCCTGGACACAGTGTGGGACAACACATGCCCCTTGACCGCCAGCACTTCCTGCCTCTGGGTCTCTGCCTGCACAATCCTCCCCAAGTGTGGACTCAGCCAGAGCCCTCTCCGCCAGGGGCCCTTCTTCACACGCAGGTGTCCTCCCCAGATGGGCCTGACACAGAGGAGGCCCACCAGGTGCTTGGGGAGGGCTGAGCATGCATCACCCCTCTTGCGTTCATCCTTCCAGCCCCCATGTGCCCCGGAAGGAGACTGTGTTGGCTCTTCAGGTGAGGGTGGGGGCCGGCCCTGGGGGAAAGGAGCAGGAGTGGGCTCGGTGGGAGCGGGGGAAGGGAGGGCTTAACAGAGCTGGCAGAACCTTGGTGGCTCAAGGAGGGCCAGTTGGCAGAGCAGTCCAGGGATGCAGCAGGAAACTGTCCCTGTGAGGCCCAGGGACAGCCACACCCCTTCATGAGGAACGGAGTCCCAGGGTAGGCAGGTGGGGTTTGAGCCCTTGTCGTGTGTGGCTTTGGGGGCGGTTCTGGTGGGTAACGGAGGCTGGCTCAGACCTGCTACCCTGGCTTCCTGGGTCACTAGCGGGCAGGGGGCACTCGTGGCCTATCTGACCTCCAGATGTCCCACCTTCCCCCGACTGACCTGCCCAGCCTTCCTTCAGCTCCTGACCCTGGGGGAGTAGGTCAGGGCTCTGTCCCCACCTGCATGCCCCCTGGGCCCGACGGAGACGCCCCTCAGCCTGCCATGCCCACCTTGTCCAGCAGGACGTCAAAGTAGGCGGTGGCCCAGTAGGCCGGGTTGCTGGCGGGCAGCTGCAAGAGCGCCTTGACCCCGTGGCCGATGCGCGGCGGGGGGCTGCGGCCCAGGTGGGTGACGTGGATGCGCAGGGAGGCCTCCGGCTGGCTGGCAAAGTGCTCCACATGCTGGTACAGGGTGTTGAGGTCCAGGCCGGCGTCCTTAAGCAGGTTCCACTCGGGGTAGAGGAAGTGCGGCAGGTTCCTGGTGGCCAGACAGCAGAGCAGGACCACCAGCAGCCGGTACACGGCGCCCTGCAGCTCCGCCCAGTCCTCCGGCTCCGGGAAGAGCACCGAGGCCCACAGCAACACGGTCTGCGGCAGGACGGCGCGGTCAGGCCCCCGGCGGCGTGTGGTCTGCTGCCGTCCGCCCGCCCCACCTGGCTTCCCGCCACCCTCACACCTGGCCCCTCGTCAAAGCCATCCCCTTGGAAGCCCCTGTCCCGCCAGCACCCCTCCCCCACACTTCATGCCTCCCCTGGATGTCCCAGTGTGTGTCTCAGCCCCTCCCCACCCGCTGCCTCCATCCTGGCACCTCCCCGACTCCCGAGGCACTGCCACTGAGTCCGGGCTCAGAGGGACGCTGCCCCCACCCAGCCTCCCACCCCACGACCCCTCTCAGGAGAGTCTCAGGCTTCTTCGCCTCCTCTGGTCCCTTGCCTCATGCCCCCACTCCCCTCCGATGAGCTCCGACTGTGCACTGCGGCCTGACCCAAAGAACCCTACCCCAGGGCATTGTCCTGGCCCTGGTGTGCGGCAAAGCCGTAAGAATGGAGCTTCCTGGCTGCACCAGGCACCCTCTCCTCCTCCTGTCCCTGAGCCCCCCAGCCAGGGGCCCCTCCCCTGCCACACAGCTGCCTTGCTGTGCCCTCACGACCCCTCCCCCCACCAGCCCCCGTCATCCCTAGCTCCTGTGGGGCTCAGGAACCACTGTACGCCAGACCCCAAGGGCCCGCCCCGGTAGGTGGCAACCCCTCAGAGGTGGGTGGAGGCCTGCAAGGGGTGGGGAGTGGGTCAGAGGGAGCTCCCATGCCAAGTGGGCTCAACCTCCCCCCAGCCCCCAGCTCCCGTCATGGAGCAGCGCTCCACCGATCCCCCCCAACACAGCTCACTCGGGGCAGAGACCCCATCTGCCCCCCCTTCACCACCTTGTGCCCCTGGCCCTGCCCTCCCCTGCTCTTCTCAGCACCTGATGGTCACACAGACCGAGAAGGACACGGCTCCAGCCATGTCCCAGCAGCCTGGTGAGCAACCAAGAGCTGCGGGACGGGGCTGCTTCCTCTCAGAGGGGGAATCCCCAGCCGGTAACCTGCACAGCCGCCAGGGCCCAGTGCGCCCGAGAGCCCCCCATGCGCACCTTCAGGTGGCGGAAGGTCAGGCCCGGGCTCTGGCCGCCATCGCGCCAGCTCTCGTGGTTGACCCGGTCCAGGATGGAGAGGCCGTCCAGGCGGTGGCCCGGGAAGGAGCCCAGTGCAGCGAGCAACCTGGTGAGCAGGTAGTCAGTGGAGACCCTGGAGCCAGGACAGGCACAGCACAGTTGGTCAGCATGGCAGCCTCAGCCAGGTGTCCAGGGGCAGCCTGCACCCACAGCTTATGCCCAGAAAGGAAAGCCTCCAGCTTCTGTGGCCTCCTGAGAGCAGGAGCTCGTGAGCCTCACAGCCTGCCCCGGCCCACTCCTCACGTGGGTCGGGGGCACAGCTCCACCCTCCCGCAGCTCCAAGGGGGGTGAAGCCGGCAGTGGGGAGTGAGCATTCTGGCCGGATCCCACATCCCCCGAGAGAGATCCCAGTGACATCCGATCCCTGCGGGGGGAGGGGGCATCCCCGCAGGCCTTCCTGCTCAGAGTGAGGGGAACGGTGGGGTGGCAGCCCCCTTCCTGCCGGCTCCCCAGGACCCCACAGGCCCCAGGAGCTGTGTCCTACCTCCAGTGCTGGGCACTGGCTGGTACCAGGGCCACCTCTTGGCTGATGATCCTTTTCAAGCTGCCTTCAGGGAACCCATGCATCAGCTGGGCCGCTTCCAGGGCGGGCACCCTGTGCTTTCTCCGTACCACGGGCACGACGTTGAAGCGGATGGTTCTCCAGCCACTGGACACCAGCAGGGACAGATGGAGCTCCTCCTCCCTCAGGCTGTCCACGTTCAGAGATCCTGCAATGACCGTGCCCTGGAGTCCCCACCTCAGGCTACCCCTCACACCTCTCGGAAGGGGCTGGGGAGGTGAAGGACAGGCCCAGGATGGCCCAGGAGTGACACACGTGTCCCTGAAGGCCTGGTGTCGGACGAGTGTGCTTGGTGTCCAGCACCCAGAGGGCCTGGATCCGAGGGCTGACAGTGAGTGAGTCTGCCCTCCCTGGTTCCACTCCACAGCCTGGGTCCCCAGAACCACATCCCAGATGGCACATCGGAGTA
Organism: Phoca vitulina; assembly: GCF_004348235.1. Taxonomy (NCBI): domain Eukaryota; kingdom Metazoa; phylum Chordata; class Mammalia; order Carnivora; family Phocidae; genus Phoca; species Phoca vitulina. The sequence continues at coordinate 1,276,649 of NW_022589704.1, read as the reverse complement.
AAGATGCTTCCTGCCCCCTCACCACTCAGATGCAGCCCCGTGCCGCTCCCCTAACCCAAAGCCCCCACACCACCCAGGAGGGGACCTTCCAAGGGTGATGGGGCTGGGGGCTGGGGTGGTAGGGGTACTCTGGTATGACCCGGGGCCCTCTGGCCTTCTGCTTCAGTTGTCCCTTCCCCCAAAACACATGAATACCACAGAGAAAGGAAGGGAAGCTCAACAGTGTGGGGAACACTCATATCACTGGCCCTGACCAGCGCCAGCCAACCCTGGATTCAGAGCAGTCCCTCCCCTCCCTCAGCACTGCCCAGTGAGGGTGCTGGCCAGAGGTCAGGGACCAACCATCGGGGAGACATGTCCCAAAGGGAGTCCCCAATATATGCCATGGGGAAAGGTCTCCACAGGGACTAAGCTTGGGATCTGTATTCCCCCACTGTCCCACCCTGGCCCATCCGCAGCACTGGGGGTCCTGTAGGAAGGAGCCTGGCCCCCCTTTATGCAGACCCCTCCCCCCAATCTCTTATAGGGTAGTTCTTGGGCCACTTCTTGGGACCTAGCCCAGAGCTAGGTCCTGCCACCCGGGCCACTCCAACCTCCCCCATGAGCTTCAGTTTTCCCATCAGTTAAAGGAAGAAAGCTTCAGTTTCCCCATCAGTTAAAGGAAGAAAGTTCAGTGATCCTTGGCCCCTCCCAATTCCGGGTTTGAGCTACTGTTGGTGGCTTCATTTCCTTATCTACCATTGGTCCCACATTCTGTCCACGGAGGGGGCTTGGAAGGCAGCCAGCCACACCCGCAGCCTGTCATAGCCACTCCCCGCCTTAGCCCCCAGCCTGGTCTCACCGGTTTGTTCCCCGGTGAGAGCCTGGACCTTGTCACCTGGAGCTGCTGGGCTTCCCTTTTAAGGTAAGTGTCAGGAAGCAATGCCTGGAATTTCCCTGCACCCCTGACTCAGGCGGCCCCGGGTGTGGCTCCCAGGCGCCTCTGCTTTCTCAGCCTGGAAGCCGAGGGTGGTGGGGACCCGGGGACAGGGAAGAGGGGCAGCTCAGAGTGCGCCGGACGGCCCAGGGCTGGGCACACCCCCACAGGTGGGTCTGTCTCCCAGGAGGGGCACAGGGCCTGCAGGGGACAGGGCCAGGTGGGAATGGCCATGTGAGGTCACGGCAGCAGACAGACACGGCCCTGCAGTAATTGAGAGGTTCAGAAGATGAGCAGAGAAGACGTGGAAGCGGCCGGGGCTCTGGGCGCGCCTAACGACAGGCTCCGGCTGCCCCGCGAAGGTGGCCACTGGCCCCAGGTCACCAGGCAGTTCTGGGGAGGGGCCGGGGCTAGAACTTGTCCCCTCTGAGTGTTGGAAGTCCATCCAGAGGCCGCTCTGAGCAGCCCGGGGCAGGTCACTGTCCCTGAGGTGGGCTGACCATCCCCATCCTCTGGCATCATGGCAGACACAAGGACCAGCCGCCACCATGGGCCAGTCCCTCCCAAGGGAGGCAGGACATTCCGTTTTGGTCCTCAGGCCCTGCCAGGACAACCCGATGTCTTTGCTCTGGTCCCCGGGAGGACGCCCTGCTGTCCTGAGCCCCCCACCAGCAGTGCCTCTTTCTAGAGCTCTCATGGTGCAGGCAGCCCCTGCTGGACGGAAGCCCACCACTCGTGGTGCCGCCGGGAGCCCTGCCCCCCAGGGCTCACCACCCCAGTCACACCAAGAGGGCACCCGGACGAGACACTGAGGCCAGACTCCAGCACAGAGCCTGCTCAGGGCCCAGGACACCAAGTAGCCGGCAGACCATACACTGAAACAAAGCTGTGCACGTACGCACACACATCCACACACACTCCCATGCGTGCACACTTCCACCTGCACACACTCACTGTGCACACGCGTCCGTAATCCTGTATGCACACACGCTCACACACACAGTCTTCCCAGTGCCGCGTGACCGGGCGCTGCCCGCAGGGTCGTCTGTAAGGACGGCCGTGCTGAACTGGGACTGACAGCAGAAGCACCTGCCCGGACCTGTGGCCGGACCCGCATCCAGCAGGTCAGCGGGAAAACACCGCCCAGCGGGGGGTTGTTTCTAGCTCTTTCACAGGTAACAGCCAGCACGCCGTGGCCACAAGGTCATCAGGTGACGTGGAAACGCATGACCCGTCCTCTTAGAAGGTTTCGAGCCAGAAAGGACCTCAGAGCAGCATCCCCCAACTTGTGTGCCCTGACACACACACCGAGGGATCCCAATCTGTGCACGCACACACACGTGCACACACACGCACACGCACTGCCGTCACACGTGTGCCCTGACACACACACACTGAG
>NW_022589704.1:1248798-1274324 GCF_004348235.1 Phoca vitulina | reverse complement strand
CACTGCCGTCACACGTGTGCCCTGACACACACACACTGAGAGACCAGTCTGCACGCACACGCACATGCACACGCACGCACACGTGCACGCACGCCCTGCCATCACACGTGTGCCCACAGTCGCTTGGCGGCTACCTGGTGTGATGAAGCCCTGGTGCTTGCAGTGCACGATGGCCGCCACCAGAAGGTCCTTGAGGACGCGCAGGACTTTGCTGGGCACAAGGTGGCCGCGGCACTTGCCACCACCCTCCGAGGAGACGCTAGAGACGTCCTCGGCCGTCCACCGCTCCAGGCTGGCCCCTTCCCTGGAGACACCCAGGTGGCAGGACGCGGGGCCGTCCCCCGCCTCGGCGGCGCCCCCCTCTTCACCCAGGAGGGCCTCGGCGTCCACCGCCAGGGGCACCTCCATGTCCACTGGGTCCTCCGAGGAGCGCAGGGCGAACTGGAAGGCCTCCAGGTCACGGGAGTAGTCCACGAGGAAGCGGGGGTCCAGCTCGTGCACACGCTCCAGCACCGTGAACAGCACGTCCTCCGCACGCTGGTAGTCCTGCGCCCGGGGCGCCCCCCTCGAGCGGACGGCCTGCAGGTAGTGGTGCCAAAGGGGCACCTGCGCGGCCATGGCTCGGGACGACTGCGCTGAGGCCGGCTGTGTGCACAGGACGAGGCACCTGCCCAGCTGAGGAGCAGGTCCTCGGGTGGGGCCCCGGCTCCCCGCAGAGAGAATTCCAGAGCTCGGCTGCAGGGCTAAATAGCCGGGCCTGGCCCGGCCTTTGAAGTGGGGGTGAGTCAGTCACCGACAATTAGGAATGTCACTGGCGGCCTTGGGCAGGGGCGGGGCCTGGTCACCACCCCGCCTCGGCTCCTCCCTTCTGTCCCATGGCCTCTGCCTCTCAGGCCCAAGGCACACTCAGGCTCAGGACAGCCCTGGAGAAATACCACAGTCAGACTGCTGCCCCTCCCAGGGCCCGGCCACCTCCCGCTGAGCTGTCCCGAGCTGGGGGGCCTGTTCCTGGTGCCCCCCATCCCCGTGCAGCGGCCGCAGGGGCTCTGTGGCATGCAGGCCTCCCCACCAGGTCGGGGGAGGACACACGGTAGCCCCATTGCTCAGATGACAAAGGTGAGGCCGCGTGGTGGCCTTCCCAGACCCCCGTGTGGGAGCCCCGCTGCAGCTGCCTCTGAGGAGCCTGGAGGGCAGGGCGGGGGGCTGCGCCCCGTCCACAACCTCAGCCTTCCACTCAGGCACCTGTGCCCGGAGAGCGGGGAGCCTCCCAGGTGGAGGGTCGCCTGCAGCCCGCCTGTGAATCCTGCCTCCTCTCCCTTCAGCGCTGCCCTTCCAACCCCCAAACCCAGGCCCTCACGCGGCCTGCCCCCCTCCCTTGGGGCCTTCAGCCCGAGGGGAGCCCGCACACACCTGCGTCTGCAGCTGGAGCCAGCCTGGTTCTAGGAGAAGTCTCCCCAGCTCCTCCTCACGGGGTGGAAAGCCTCGCCCTGCCGGCCCCCTCCAGCGCCGCACCGGGAGCCCTGCCCGGCCCAGCCTGTCTCCCTGCTCAGGCAGGCAAGTCCCAACCAGCCAGGGGGGAGCCGCCCCCGCTGACCCTTGGCCCTGCTGGGCCGGCCTTGTACGCTGGGTGCCCCCGCTGGAGTGTCTGCAAACAGTGAACTTGGAGACAGTACCTAATAAGGTATCCTGGAGATGCCACCCTGCAGCCCTCGGGGAGCCCGCACCTCCAACCACGCATGGGCCTCAGACACCCAAAGCGGCAGGCAGAACCTAGATCCAAGGGCACTCACCTCCTGGTGCTTGGAAGCCCCAGGAACTGGGTCTCTCGTTCCACACCTCCCAGGACGGGGAGCTCACTATCTCACAGCACCGTCAAACAAGAGACCGGTTTCCCTCCTCAGACCTGGCCCGATCCTGTCCTCTGGGGTTACCCAGAGCACGTCTGTCCCTCTCCCAGGGCAGCCACTCAGTGTCAAGGACCCTGAAGCCCTTGGCCTGCCTCCCACCCCACCCATACCCTGTTCTGTTCCCCCCACACACTCTGCATGGCACTTCCACCTTCATGGGACTCTGTAGGGAGGAGCGTTGCTGCAGAGGAGCTGGGTCCCGCTGTCCTGACCCTGGCCCTGGGTCACGGGGCCCTGTCTGCCTTGGCTCTACCATCTGCGACCCAGTGATGTCATGTTCCTCCAGCTTCCTTGGACCTCAGGGCAATCCTGAATTGGCCCAGGAGAGCGGGCGGCCCCGCTTATCAAAGTGCCCACTCTGGGCACGGCACAGCAGGGACCTCCGCCGCTCGGGGCAGCCTGCATGTTGTGCACCCCACCCCATCGTCTGGAGAGCTCTCCCCCTTGGCCCCAGCAGCCCCCTCCTCTGGGACAGTGACTCCGAAGTGCCCAAAGCCAGTCATCCGCTTTCCCCTCCTCTGCTGGTCGGCTCACCCTCGCTATCTCCGTCACCGCTCTCTGCTGACACACGTTCCATGTCCCCAGCTCCTCGGGGGCCCAGGCCCTAGGCTCCACGGCAGCTCTGTGTCTGCCTTTGGACTTCCCACAGACCCCTCACACCTGGTCTCCTGCAAGGGCAGGGCCGGGAGAGAAGACAGGTGCCGGCCTGGCCCACTCGGCTGTGTCTGACCACAGGCGAGCCACGGAGCTCGGTGGCCTGTAGACCCTGGGTCGGAGCGGTGAGTGACCGGAGTGGGCAGGGGCATCGGCGCGGTGGGCAGCCAGTGAAGGAGTTTGCTGGCTGGCACACGTGCCAACGCCCAACGCATGTTCGTGTAGCTTGCACCTCCCGAGAGAGCTCAGGGCAAGCGCACAGATCCTGTGTTTCTGGAGTTCCCGGATGTGCTGGAAAAGAGGGACCTGCACAGCCCGTGAAGTGGACCGTGGGAGTCCGGCGGCAGACCCCACATGGCCTCGGCGTCGTGGGCATCGCATGGAGGGACCATACTGGGTGGGCGCCGCTCAAAGCCCATGGGCGAGCCTCCTGTGGCTGCTGGGACGGATCGCCACGCTCGGGGCACTTAGAACAAGCCTATTCTCTGCTGGTCCTGGGGCCAGAAGTCCCCGATCAGGGCGTGGCAGGGCCCTGCTCCCCCCAGCACCTCCAGCGAGTATCCTTCCTGCCTCTTCCAGGCCCATCTGTGCTGGCGTCCCCCCCGGGGCCCCCTCGGTGTGTCTGTGTCATGTCCTCTGCCTCTGCCTTACAAGGACCCCCGGGGGACAGTTGGGCTCCGGGGCACAGCCCCAGCCGATCCCACCTCACTATCCTCAACCCCGTCTCACCTGGCGCTCACTCTCTATCTGGTAATAGTCACAGGTTTCCGGGCCCAGGAAGCGGCCACGCTTCACGTCCAGCCAGACTGCGTGTTGAAACGTCTTCCAGGAGGCCACCACGCAGCTCCTGTGCTCACCAGCCCCCTCGGAGAGCATGGGGCTGCCGCTCAGGCGTCCCAGGCCTTCCTGTCCGGACCACCACCAGACACAGCTCCGGGCCAGCCTCCAGATGCGAAAGCAGACGCTGCCCGAGCTGCCTAGTGTGATCTCCAGAAAGGGTTGGCGAGGTCTGAACCAGCCACGGATGCCTGGGGGTCCCCTCCCTCTATGCCCAGTGGCAGGCCTTTTTCTCCAGGACCTCCTGGTCGCACTCAGCACACATGCCCAGAACACCTGCCGGAAGCTGCTCACGCTCACGGACACACAGAACGGTCAGACCTCAAGAGAAGACATGCCCAGGAGTGCTGTCCGTGAGACTCGGGGCGAGCCGCTGGCCGGCCTGGCTCAGAGCCTTCGGCAGAGAAATGAGGAATGAGCTCCCAAGACACCGCCACACTCTGACAGCGACCCCCAGCGTCTTGGCCACCAGCTACCCAGAAACCAGCAACCCTTTCCGCATGCTGCGCCCCGTGGGCCAGCAAGTTCCCATGCGGCGTTCACACGGGAGCTGCCGAAATGAGTGGTCTGAATGTGGCCAGCCCCGGAGGGTCCCTCCCACACGTGGCTTCTGTGGGCTTTAGGCTGGAACAGCAACGCTTGTCAAGCTGCAAAACCCGGTCCTGGCTCCCAGGGTGCCGGCAGCCCCACTGTCACCGGCGGCCCCGTCACGGCCTAACTCTGGTTTGCGGCCCGACGACACGCCGGACACGCAGTCAAGGTGGACAGAATCTGACATGCACGTCCGACTGGCTGGGGCCGTGGCTGTGAGCGCTCATTCGTTGCTTCTGTGGAATATTCAAGCCCAACAGGCCCCGTATGTGTCTGCCATGCCTGGCACTCCTTCTCCTGGCTCGGCCCTGGAAAGGTTGCCGCGGCAGCCGGGAAATGAGGTGCCGCCTGCGCTCCCAGCCCTGGGCTCTTCCCTGGAACCCCCTGAGAAGGCCCCACTTCCTCCCCCAGCAGGCTCCAGCCTCCGGTCCAGGGCCGTGGGCCTCAGGGCGCAGACCCCCAGCTGCCCTAGGTACTCTGTGGGGCACCAGGGCCCGTGGTTACTCAGGAAGGCTGCCCCGGGGGAGACGAGGCGGGAGCTGGCAAACTAAAAGCCACTATGGGAGGGAGAAACAAGTCCCTCGCGGCCGACGGCAGCCCAGGTCACCAGGCCGTCCCTGACCCACTGTCCGACTGATGTTTGCTGGACGTGTCCGGCCTGGGGGGCAAGGAGCTAACCGACAGAGCAGGCAAGGCCCCCCGCGCTTCCACACAGGACCCTCGCCTGGCGGGGGGACCGGCTGGGCAGGAGTGACGATCCCAGTGGTGGGGGGCTTGCAGAGGAGGGGGCCAGGCCCCGGGAGGAGGGGTTCCCAGGCCCCCGACGTGGCCACAGCCAGCACCCCCACCCGGGCTTCCCCCAGAGATTTCCCGCTTGGGGGGTCAGAGCGAGGAGACAGCTCTGGCCCTTGGCTTCCCCGCGGCTCCCACACATCCGCATCCCTGTCACTGGGCGCGACTCCCCGCCGCCCGAGCGCCAGTGGTGCGTGGGCTTATGCTGCCCCTCGGTTTCTGGTGATTTCTTGATGGCATCTTCTGTGGGGTCGCCAGACATGAGAGGCACAGAGCACAGGCGTTAAATCACTGGCCCTTGTCCCCCAGGTCCCAGGGGCTGCCCTCCTGACCCCCCGCCCATCACTGCCCAGGGGCCCTGCGGGTCTCCTCCTCCGCAGGCGGCCTCTCCCAGCGGCCCCAGCGCAGCCCTCCCTCCCCTGGTCTGGGGAGGACACGGAGGTTGTGCCGCTTGCCCGGGAGCCTGGGGCGGGGGGCTCCCTGCCCGGCCAGCTGCCTCCCCTCACAGAGACCGGCTCTGGCATAAAGGCCATCACCCCCTCCCACCTGCGCCGCTCCATCAAGCCAGGGATGCATGGGACTACACGCGGGAGGTGACAGGGCAGCCGACAGCAGGGGAGATGGCACCAGGGATGATGGGGGGTGCTGAGGAGGCGCTGGGCAGGAAGCAGGCACACCTTCCTGTGGAAGGTACACGTGTGGGGGTGGCTGGGGTGGGAGGGTTCGTCTGTCTGCTGCGGGCTACCGTCCAGGCATCTGTGGACACTCGGGGTCCCCCAAGGGGTAGCAGGCGCGTGGCCGGCCAGCACCGTCGCCTGGAAGGTGGCCAGCACCAGAGGCAACAGGGAGCAGAGCGCTCCGCCATGAAGCTTCACAAGGCGAGAAGGAGGCTGGGGGCGGCCACAGCACAAGGTGGGGGCTGGCAGGGGCGATGGGGAGAGGGGGGCTCCGAGGGTCTCAGATCCAACCACTCGGTTACATGGCCTCCACCTCTGTCCCATGGTCGTGGGGCACAGACACACAGACAGTGACCGGTAGCCTGGGCCGCTCCCCCCGTGGGCAGCAGTCCGCAGTTCTGGATGGTGCCCGAGCCCGAGGGTCCAGAGGGGGCTATATTTTAATATAACTGCAGAGTGCGTGGCCTACTTCCTGTCCAGCCCCTGCAAGGGACACGCCCGACAGAGGCCCTGAACCCAGGTCAGCTGAACCGTGGCTGCCGGCAGGAGCCACTCCTCTCCTGAGCAATCGCCCACCTCCCGACGGACGGTCACCGAGGACAGTTGGCTCTGCGGGGGAGGCAGGTCCCCAGGGAACAGAGTCACTGAAGAGCACAGACGGACAGCCGCTCAGATCCCAGGGCCAGTTAGGGTGGGACGGCTGCCTGGAGGCCCTGCGGGCCTGGGACAGAGGCAGGCCATTCCTCTCCTCTGGGGTTGCCCTGCGTGTGACCCGTCTTCAGAGGACATGTCAGGGCCACGTGTCCCATCCACGGCAGGCCCAGCCGCACCCGCCCCTGTCCTGTCTGTCAGAGTGAGTACAAGAGACGTGACCAAGGGCCGAAGTGGCTGGTCTTCACACCAGAAAGCCAGCACCTTCGAGCAAGCTTTGAGGTCCCTTCCCCTCTCGGGAATCAGGTGTGGCAAATTCTGGTGCCCCTGGGGCCAGCGGCGGACAGAAAGAGGTGAGGCCATTCTCTTGCCCTGGGTCAGGACCAGCCATGGTCTTCCCTGAACCCTGCCCTGCCCATCCCACAGAGGTGCTGCCGCATGGTAAGGACCTCTAGCACACCCTCCATCCATTCCAGAACATTCCCCAGGGGCCATGCCCTGTCCTGAGGGCTCTCCTTCTTGTCCATTGATGGCCCAGGACCAGGGGCCACGAGCATGGACCCCAAGCAGTGAGGCCTTGGGGTTAAGCACAGGGCCTCTGGGAGCCCCAAGGGGCTGGGCTTCTCCCTGGAGGAAAGGGTACAGGGGTGGGAGCGAAGGCTGGTCTGTGTTGGGCTTCTCTCCACAGCCTGGGGGCTTAAGGGGGAGAACAGGCCGAGGTGAACATTGGGGATGGGCTGGGGGCCAGAGGCACGGGCAGGATGCCCCACCCACCATGGGCAGCGACTCTCCTGGATTCCTGGGAGGGGCCACAGATAATCACGCCGGCCTCCACAGCCCCCTCGCGCCCCACCATTACACGAACGCCCCACAGTGAGTTCCCCAGGCAGGAACTCTCACCAGAGGCAGGCCATACCCTCTATGCCCCCAGAGCCCAGCTCGTTGGTGTCAGATGAGGCCCAGCCTCTGAGCAATAGGGGATGCTGCCCCCCACTTTGTCTCCCTGAGGACACCTGCCTCACACCTCTCCCAAGCTCCTCGGGCTATAGACAGCCTGGGGTGCTGGGAGGTTCCCAAGACACAGCATGGGTCCCCTGGGCTCTGAATCTGTGCCTTCAGAAGCTGGAGGTCATTGCTGGTCCAGAGGGGCCTGGGGCAGAAGGACTGGCTAGGGCCTGTCCACTGACCTGTCCAATGAGCCCCATGCCAGCCCTGGATGCCCAGCAGGACTATGTCCAGCCAGGGAGCCTGGCCCGTGCCTGCATGGGGCACTCGGGGGGCTGTCCTCCTGGGGGACAGCAGGCAGAGGCCCTGAGGATACCAGAACAGAGCACAGGCACTTCTCGGGGACACTTCCCTTGAGCACAGGTGACCCTGTCTTGAATTTCCACTTTGAGGAGACAGCCTGGCCCCTAGCAGTCCCTCAGCAGCGCTCCCACTGAGCAACCCCCTCACTACCAGGTCCCTTCTGGCCTTGCCCCGGTGGGCTGCCCCCCGTCCTCCCAGGATGTCCCAGAGGAGCCCAGGCTCTGGGAGTCTGGGGGACATCCCCAGAGCCCCCACACTGGCCTCTACTCGTTCGAGGGGCAGTCATTCCCGGCTGCTGGGCCCCTCTCCAGCGGCTGCCTCTGTTCAAGAGGGACTCGCAGGGAGAGGTCCAGCTTGGAATGAGGCGTGGGGAGGGGACGCTGGCCCGACTGGATGCCCAGTGCCAGACTCAGTCCAGAGGCCCCGGGAGGCCCAGGCTGGGAGCGGCGCATGTCTGTGCCTGTCCCTCACCTTGCCTAGCCCCTGGGCCTGGGTCCCACCACCCCAGTGGGTGAGCTCTGAGAGTCCCTGCCTGTCCTTTATGTGGCTCTGGGAAGCTTTCAGTGACAGGAGTAGGGCAAGTGTAACACAAATCACGTGTGGAGTCGATTATCCTGCGGGGGGACTCCAGAAGGAAGCGTCCAAGCGCAAGGTTAGGATGAGGGGGGTCTCCTTTGGTCCTTGGGCAGGTGCTTTCTCCTCACCAGGCCTCAGTCTACCCATCTGCTGGACGCCATCCCGCTACTGACCTCTGAGTTCTTTTCTGGATATTAGAAAAGAAAGCCGTAGTTGACGATTCTCCCTCAGGAGGAAGCTGGTGTGTGGCCCCCAAGCACACGATCCTCCCAGGGAGAACCCCGGAAGGCTGGGAGCCCTTTCCCACAGGTGCGGGGGGAGGGGGAGGTCTGGGGGAGAGCCAGCCCCTCCCGGGCGTGGTCGCTCAGGGGGACAGCTTCACCCAGGACGCCTCCGGGTCTCCAGGAAACCGCTTCCAGACAACAGCGTTCCTTAGACCCCATGGCAGCAGGGCCTGCACTCCTGTTTCCAGGGAAACTCAATCCTCAGCGTCGCGGTTGCCCCAGCAACGCCCCGGGCTGAGCTGGCCGTTTGGTGGCCAGCCCAGCGGGGCCAGCTGGGCGCCCTGACAGAGGAGCCAGGTGGGGTGCTGGTGTGGTGCTGGCCCGGCCAGGGTGCCAGGAGGACACTCGCCGGGCAGCCAAGCCCCGGCTTCCTCCCAGGTCCCGTGCTCCGGTCTGAGATGAGTTCTGCCTCCAGCGAGCCCGGTGATGGGGATGCACAGCAGACCCCACTGGGGCTGGACACCGTGATCCAGGTCAGTGGGGTGCCCGCCCTCCAGCACCCTCCTGGGAGCAGGCTCGAGGGCACCTTGGGGGGTGCACGGAGAGGCCACACCTCCCCAGCTCCAAGGGGCACTTGGGTGCTCACACGGTCAGCATGAGCACGCACACAGAAGTGCAGCATCAGCTCAGGAGAGGGGCCTGGGGAGAGCCTGGACTGGGCGTGGGGAGACCTGAGCCCGCACCCAGCTGCCCCATCCATGCCTGCATGAGCTCAGGCCGTCAGCCCCCTTCTCTGAGCCTCAGGCTCGCGGCCTGCACACGGCGGGTGGGGAGGGACAGGCAACTCTTCCACACTGGGGTCCCACGTGCTGGGACCCCACTCACTGCTTTCTTCGTGGCAGTGTGGGAGCTACCATTGCTGGGCGGAGGTGGTTCATCCCGGTATCTATTCTCTGACTTCCAGAACTTGCCCGTGTGCATAACAGCACCAACAGTGAGGACCGCGAACTCTCCCCATGCCCCTCTCTCCTTCACTCCCTACTTCCCAGAGTCAACCCAGTGCCCGGCCCCGCCATCCCACGCCCTTAGGCGCCTACCACTGCCGTCACTGGACTCTGGCCGCCACGGCAGGCAGTCTGCACCCAGACTGAACCCTCGGGGATCCCAGTGAACCCCCGATGCCCCGGCTGACTCAGTTGTTTATTAACCCAGCTCTTAGAATCTCAGACCGCGCTGTACGGGGTTGACATGGCCCTTGTACAAACAGCACAGGCGGCCAGAGAAGAGTAATTGTCCCCAGTTGTTGCCACATGATTAAATAACATGGTGGAGCCACCTTCCACACGCACACGCACATGCACACGCACACGCACACACGTGCACACACACACTGATGCCTACACAGGATACAATGTGATGGGACAGGATACTTGAATCAGGTGATGCAACAAGACAAAACAAGGGCCTGGGTGGGTGACTTTGTCCAGCTCCCAAGGGGTGTCAGTTCTCTGGATGGAGAGAAGGACAGATGGAGGGAGGGCAGGCTTGCACACTACAGTTTCAAGACACTTTCAGCCAGGCATCCCAGAGGATCATCCTCTCTGGATTCCAGGAAAATAGAGGCTTGAGGGTTGAAGCACGTTGCTATGGCTACCAGCGTTTGAGGGAGAGACGCCGGCTGGGGCCTTGTCGGCAGTGGGCCATTGCTTGGCAGACAAGGCTGCCCCCAAATCCCACTGCCTGTGGGAAACTGTCACTGAAAGTCACAAGGAGTCCCAGCCGAGGTCCGCGCTGCCCGCCCAGCCAACACCTGTTATTTGCATTGTGATGATGAAGATCTAGGTGCCATCACCCCGGGGGGGAGTAGGCAGGCAGGCGCCAAGAGATGCCCAGATAGGCCTGTCCAGACGGGGAGGCAGGGCCACAGGGCTCCTCCAGCCCTTCCAGCTGCAGACAGGGAAACAGGGGCCTGGGCAAGGTGTGGCTTGCAGATGGGACCAGGCCTGATGGCACTCCCCACGCCTGGAGAGCGCCCCTGCAGCCTCAGCATGGCACCCCAGGGCACCCAGCCCCTGGCCTCCCCCTCAGAGCTGGGTTCTCAGGGGGTCCAGACCTAGAGCAGACAGAGAAGCAGACAAGAGGGAGAGCCCCGGGCGGGGAGGCCAACGCCAGAGGGCCCATGATTCTGGATTCGGTCCCCTCAAAACTACGGAAACAGACTCTCTTTCAGGTGTAGGTTCTGATTAATGATAATTTCCTAGGAATTTGTCCACATATCTAAATTTTCAAATTTACTGACAAAAGTTGTTCCCAGTATCTTCTCGCTGTTGTTTTGATGTCTGAGGATCTGAAGCAGGTGGCCGCCGGCCCCTGGAGTTGAGGGGTTGGAGACCCAGGGATTCCTGTGTGACATTCGGGAGATCAGGGCAGGCCGAGAGGAGTCGGTCACCCTGAGCGATACCCATTTTGCTTTTCTGATTTCGGCCACTGGTTGATCCTCTTTACCGTATTTTTGCCTTTTATTTCATTAATGTATAGATTTATTATTCCTTTGCTTTTCAGTTCTTTGGGTTTGTTGCTCATCTAATTTTTTGAGATGTGTGCTTATCTCATTAATTTGCAGCCTTCTTTTAAAAAAAAATTTTTTTTAATGAGGCGCCTGGGTAGCTCAGTCGGTTGAGTGTCCGACTCTTGGTTTCAACTCGGGTCATGATCTTGCAGTCATGGGATTGAGGCCGGCATTGGGCTCCGTGCTCAGTGCAGAGTCTGCCTCAGATTCTCTCCCCCTCTGCTGTCTCACCCACTCTGTCTCTCTCTCCGCATGCGTGCATGCGCGTGCTCTCTCTCTCTCAAATAGATAAATAAAATCTTAAAAAAAGTTTTTTTAACTTCTTTTAAAAATGTGGCAAAATATATATATATATATACATCAAATTTACCATTTTAATCATTTTTAAGTGTGCAGTTCAGTGGCATTAAGCCCATTCACATTTATATACAACCATCACCACCATCATCTCCAGAACTTTCTCACCTTCTCAAACTGAAACTCTGTCCCCATGAAACACGGACTCCCCAGCCCCACCCCAGCCCCTGGCGCCTGCCCTTCTGCTCTCTGCCTCCATGAATTTGGCCACTCTCAGGACCTCAGAGGTGGACTCAGACAATATCTCTCCTTCTGTTCCTGATCCATTTCACTCAGTGCGATGTCCCCCGGGTTTATCCATGTGCTAGCCATGGTCAGAATGTCCTTCCTTTGCAAGGCCGAATCATACTCCATTGTGTGGATGGACCACACACCGCGTTTCTCCGCTCACCTGTTCATGGACAGTTGGGTTGTTTCCACCTTCGGGCTGTTGTGAATACACTGCTGTGGACATTGGTGTGCAAGTCTGTGTTTCAGTCCCTGCCTTCACTTCTTTTGGGGATATACCCAGAAGTGGGGTTGCTGGGTCCTATGGTAACTCCTTATTTAATGTGAGGAACCACCCTACTGTTTTCCACAGCAACTGTATCATTTCACATCCCCACTTTCTTTTTCTTCTTCTTTTTTTAAGGTATGCTTTTCTTTCCCAACAACGTGTTAGCTACATCCCATACATTTTGATATAATAATTTTCATTATTATGAAAATTATTAAACTGTTGCCTAATTTCCATTGTGATTCTATCCGTGCGTCATCTAGAGGTATAAATACCCTAATTCCCAAACATGTAGAGATTTTCAAATTGTTTTCTACACCTTGTTTGACTATATTGTGCTCAGAGGTTTTGTTTGGAACATCTTAGAGTGGACAAGCCTATTAGCATCCAAGTGGGGATGGTAGGGAGGTAAGTGGATATATGGACCTGACCTCAGGGAAGAGCTCCATGCTGGAAATAGACATGTGGGCTTGTTGGCAGGTGTGTAGCTGGGTGAGTGTCCATAGAAAGAGGAGCTGGAGCACTCCCACACTTACAGATGGGAGGGGCAAGAAGGAACCAGCCAAGGAGACCAAGACGGGTGGCCAACGAGGTGAGAACAACTGGGAGGGGTGGTGTCAGGAGGAGAATGTTTCAGGGAGGAGGTGGTGACCCACATGCTGCTAATAGATCAAGGAAGATGGAGACCATGGACCACTGGGTTGAGCAACATGGAGGTCACGGGTGACCTTGGCTGCAAGGGTACCGCATGGGGCATGTAGGAGCAACACTTTTTTAAAGAGGGGTATAAATTAAAACAGTTTGTGTCAATAAGCATGGTCTGAAAGAGAGAGAAAAATCACTGATACATAAGAAGAAGGAAGGCTTGCTGGACAATGTGTTAGGTACATGACGGAAGTTGAGGTGGGATGGATGGGATGGAACCTGAGGGGGCCCACCCATGCGACTGGGATGGCTGGAGAGCATCATGGTGTGGCCAGCCCTCATCAGTCACTTGCCAAGGGCCAAGCCCTGTGCTATTTCCAAGCCAGCCAAGGACAGAGGTACTGGCCCATCTCCGAATCTTCCATCCATTTGCCCTGATGCAGCCAAGGTCATGCACAGACCTGGTCAGATTAACCAGTTATACTAATCACATGGGCCGCACCCCCTCCTCCTCATTCAGAAACACCGCTCTCCCCTCTGCCACCCCATGGTCCAAGGGGACTGTGACGGCGCAGCCATTCAAGGCTTCCACGGCGTCCGCCTCTCCTGCCTTGTTGCCCCCCATCCCTGCACCCTCCTCCCCCAGGCCCCATGCAGACTTTGAGAACCCACCCCACTGCCTTTGCTTCCGCTCTTCCCTCCACCTGGACGCCTGACCTGTGCCCCCGCTAGTGGCTGGGCTCTTGCTTGTCCTTCAGGGTCCGACTCACCTGCCACCTCCTCTAGGAAGTCTGTGTGGGCACCGCGAACACAGGAGCAAACAAGACCAACAGGGTCCTTGCCCTTCCGAGAGTTCCTTAATATAAATCATTTTGTAGTTAGTGATTCATACCTTAGGCTGGGTTTTCTGTCATTCACATGGTGACCTGTGCCAAGCACTGATCATGCTGGGGACTCAGAGATAAATGACAAGTTGTTCCCCTCACCCCCAAATGCCTGTTCAATGCCTGGCCCGGATCTCCCATTTATTATGAGTTGAGGACCAAACTGCCCCCCGTAAGAAGCATGACCCTGCTCCTGGGGCGACACCAGGGCCCCAGCGGGCTCCACAAATGCACAGAAATCTGAACTGGCCAGCGCTAAGACAGAGCAGCCAGGGGCCAGGTGTTACTGCAGACACAGAGGAGCTCTTTTTCCTCAGGAAACAGAGCCTGGCAGGCCACCAGCCCGGCCAGGGCCCTCTCTGCAGCAGGCCAAGCCACGGAAGGATGGCAAGCAGACGTCCGGTAGCTGGCCTTGGCTGCAGACCCTGTCCTCGGATGTGTTCTCCCAGCTGTGCCCGCTCCTGGCCAGGGCCAAAGCCTGTCGCCGAGGGATGCAGGGGGGCCTGTGGGAGGGCCCGAGTGGGCAGACAGGGAGGAGCACAGGGGGCGGCGGCCGTGCGGGGCCAGGCTCAGTTCCTCTGCCATCTGCCCGGGCTCGGGGACGTGCCACACCGGGGAGGACACCTGAGGCCAGTGTGCCTGCTGAGTCCCAGTCTCCCGCCACGGGGCAGGTGCCGGGACCCACAGGCGGGTCAGTCCTAACACTACCTTTGGTGGGTGCGTGACCTTGGGGGAGCCTCCTCGCCCATAGTGAACAGGAAACCTGCCCTTTGGGGTCACGACAGCGGGCGTGACGACGTTCGCTACGAAATCCTCAGCGGGGAACGCCCCGCCTCGCTTCACTCCCGCGGGCTGGCGACCTTCCCTTCTCCGTGGCGCAGGCCAGCCCCCAGAGCCTCAGCCTCCTGCAGTACCGCGGGCGGCCACACAGCGGCACTGTGGGAGCGCGGCCGCCCAACGCGGCAGCCGGCCAGTCCCCCCGCACAGGGCCCCGGACGGCCCCTGCACTCGCACTCCCTCCCTCGGCCTGCTCCTGCCCCGGGAGGCTGCAGCCTGTGACCCGGCTGAGCGGGGACCGTCCACTGCTCTGTCCCAGGGTGATTTTGATCAGAGGTTCTGGTGCCCCTCCCTCCCGACCACTGGGCTCATTAAACCCACTCTGGTGCACCCAAGGGTCTCCCGAGGTCGGGTGTGGGGGAGCCTCACCTTCTTCCGTCCCGAAGATGCCAGGCTCCTCTCACGAGCCCATCCTTCCCTCCTCCTGGGTAATAGGCGGTCTGCGTCCGGTGCCCCTAGCAGCCTGGACGCCCAGGGGGAGCCGCTCAGGGACTTACTGATGCTGCTCCCCCAGCAACAGGAAGTAGTGAAATTGCTCTGTGTGATTTCCAGGGCTGACCCACAAGGCCACCTGCCCTCCCGAGCCACCTCCTGTCCCACAGACTCCACACCCCACCCTCCGCAGAGCCGCAGCGCCCCCCCCCAGGGCTCTGGGGTGCCCCCTCCCGTTTCACAGACGAGGACCTGAGGCAGGGGACACACCCAGGGTCACGCGGTGCACTGGCAGGACAGGGACCCCAGCCCAATTCTCCAGGGGAGTCCTGCTCTGATCCGGGTGGGGAGGATAGGGGAGCCCACGCTCCTCCGTGTGCAGGCTCTCCCGTCCACACAGCCGCAGTGGGGAGGGGTGACCGTGACCAAGGGGTGCCTGGCCCCCTTGCAGGGATCTGCTTCCATGGGCCATGCCGAGCAGGGGCTGGGACCTCGCAGTGGCCTTTAGCGCAAGTTGAGCTGAGGAGGGCGCTGGGGGCGGGAGGAAGGGATAGGGCTGCGTTCAACTGTGAGTCTGGGGTCTTTGGGGAAACCGATGTCCAGCCCTCCGACGACGGGCTGAGAGTCCCGGGGCGGGGGGTAGCCTTCTGGAAGCCTCCCTGTGCACAGCGCGGACACGCAGACCCCACCCCCACCCCCCGCCTCGGCCCCCGACCACGAATGGCCAGCCCGGGAGGAGGGCCCCCGGCCCGCAGAGGAGGCGACCCGCCCGGACCTGCAGGGCCGCAGGTGGCGGCCAGGGGCTGCAGACAGGAAGGTCTCGGGGCGGAGGGAGCAGCCTCTCTGGGCCAGACTCAAGGCGGCCGGAAACAGGCAGCGAGCCGCGGGGTCCTGCCCGGAGGTCCGCGAGGCCCCGCGACCCGCCCCGGATGGAGACCAGGCCTCTCTCCTGGCCCCGCCCCCCAATCCTGGCTCTTCCCCTTCCCCTCCCGGCCGCGCCCCCTCCTGGCCCTCCCCCTCCCGGCCCCCTTCCCCTCCCGCCCCTGCCCCTCCTGGGCCTGCCCCTTCCCCGCCCTCAACACCCCACGGCCCCTCCCCTCCGCGCGCCCCCCGCCGCGCCCCCTCGGCTCCAGCTGGGCCGCGGCCCATCGCAGGCACCCGGCCACAGCTGGAACCCATTACGCCCCCAGCGCCTCTTGGGACGGCTCGGCTAATAAGTGACCCTCTGTAAATGTTAGGAATGAGTCAGGTTTATGCCGCGCTGCTTCAGGCTTCCCGTTAGCGGGTGGCGCCTCGGATGCCCGGGGGAGCAGGGAGGGTGGGGGAGGGCGAAGGGGCAGAGTCGTTCCTGGCCTCGGAGGGAGAGCTTCCTGGAGTTCATTGTTCCTACAGCGGGGCCCGGGGTGGGTCTCACTACCCCCCTGAGCCTCAGTTTCCCCGCGTGCAAATACAGGGTTCAGGGCAGACAATGGCTGAGCCCCTTTAGCCGCCTTTCCCCCCAGGAGGACATTAGACGCCGCTGATGGTCTTGGCACTCGTGCCTTGCTTGGCCCAGAAAGGGTAGCAGGCACATCCTCCCCCCCCCACCCCCGCCGGAGGCAGGCTGCTCACCTCCCACCCAGAGTAATACTGAAGGGGGTCATGGGGGGGGGGGTGTTGGGGGATGGCGCCTTCCCAAGGCCCCCTGCTGACTCAAATTCAAGCATCACTGTGTGAAGTAAGGCTCCAGCCTGAAGAAGGGCTGGGTCCCAGGTGAACCAGGACTAGGGTTCTCACTCCAGGGGGAGGGCAGTGGAAGTTGGTTCTTGGTATTTGCTCAGTGACCGTCCAGCACCTGGGCTGCTGTTGGGGATCAGAATGGGGCCTTACCAGGTGTCATGCAGGAACCCAGGTCTCAGGGCGGGGGGGTGACTCTTGGCATTCTGGTCCAGATGGAACATGCCTTGTGTCCCAGGAGAATTTGAGGTGTGTGTGCAAAAGATCCCAGGCTGGGATCTCAGGAAGGAAGAACAGAGAGAACGTACGAGGGCAATGGGGTGCACAGAACAGGGGTATGCCCAGGAAGCCCTCCACCCCCACCAGCCAGGGGCTGAGTGTCAGAGCCAGGTGGAGCGGTCTGAACCTGGAAAGGCTTCAGGGAGAGCTGGGAGGAAATCAGAGGAGGGAGGGGACAGGCAGTAGGAGGCTGCTCAGTGGTCACTCATCAGGACCCTGGGCTGGGAGGGAGATTTGGGGAGTCACAGGGCGAGGGAGCAGGCTCTGAGGGATCACAGGGAGAGGGATCCTGGGAAGCTAGAGGACGGATGAGTTTCAGAAGTCTGGGACTGGGTGGGGGTGTGATGGGAGGACCCCGGTTTGCAGCCCTGGAGAGTCACTGTCTCCAGGATCCCCTGGGAAGCATCCGGTGATCTTGTCACACCAAGCCCTCTCACATCCAGAGTGAAGAATGTCCTTCCCATGGCCAGGGCCACAGTTAGACCCAGCAAGAAGGGCCCTGCCTGGGGCGCCTGGGTGGCTCAGTTGGTTAAGCAACTGCCTTCGGCTCAGGTCATGATCCTGGAGTCCCGGGATCGAGTCCCGCATCGGGCTCCCTGCTTGGCAGGGAGTCTGCTTCTCCCTCTGACCCTCCTCCCTCTCATGCTCTCTGTCTCTCATTCTCTCTCTCTCAAAATAAATAAATAAAAATCTAAAAAAAAAAAAAAAAAAAGAAGGGCCCTGCCTGGGCCCAGGATTTAGAGGGCACCCCCCGGCCCTCCCCCAGCTCTGCCCACCTCATGATGCAGAAAATCCCCAGGGCAAAAGCAATGTGCCAACTCAGAGCCCAAGACCTCCCGACACCAGTCTCTGTGTATCCAGGACCCTGGGATTTCCTGCCCACTTCCAGGCCTCCTGAGACCTCTCCCACGGCAGGTCAGCTGCTCTGGACGGGCCAGGAAGGAGGGCTGTCCTCACTGCCTTCCCACAGCCCCTCCCGTGGTTCCTGCCCTGCCCTCTCCCAGGGCCCCCTCGTGCCCTTCCTGGTGGACAGGGCGAAGCCCTGAGCAGCTGGCCGTGTCCAAAAAGGGAGGTGGGTGGGTGGGCCTAGACCCTTACAAGTTGTCAATCCCTCCCAGCAACCCCCACTGTGAAAGTGGTGAGACCGCATGCTGCAGGCGGTCAGGACCGGGACCGGAGCAGGGGTGCCTGCCTCCCGGTGCCTCTGGAGACACCCACCGTGAACACTCAGCCCGGCCCCCACAGAGGTGGAGCGGGGCCAGAGGGCAGGGCACAGTGACCAGCTAGGCTAGGTGTCCTCCGGGTCCCCAGTGCTCAGAGCACCGCCGGGTTACTCTACAGGTAGAGAAACCAAGGCATGTGCTTTGGGTGGTAGCCTCAGGCCGTCCTCTGCAGAGCACTTGGCGGCTGGGCCGGGGAGCCCCGTGGGAGCCCCCAGGGACCCCAGGGGGCTCGCTGTCCAGGAGGCTGCCAGCCCCAAGTGTGCCTGGATGGCTGTTTTTCAGAGGCTGGAGGACACCGTCTTGAGTCCCACGGCCAGCAGAGAAGACCGGGCGCTGACCGTACGTGGGGAAGGCCCGCAGGCTCCGCCCACGCCGGTACCTGCCCGAATCCGTGAGATCGTGGCTGGCAGCCTGGGGGACGCACCACACCAAGGTGACGGGCGGTGGTGGGGTGACGATGGAGGTGGGGGGGCACCAGGGGAGGCACAGAGCCATCAGCTGGAGTCCAGCTTCCGTGCGTCCCCTGCCCCTGCAGTGTCCCCCTCCGGGTTCCAAGCCCCACCCAGGCTGGCCCCTCCTGTCATCTTGCAGTGTGATGGGGCACCGAACCACGCCCACCCGGGGTCACCCACAGGGGTCACGTGTCCAGACCCACAGCATGCTTACCACGAGGCCACAAGGACTGTCCGGCACTGCATTTGTGTTTGTGACACATTTGTGACCAGCTGTCTTGATTTCGTCATATTTGCATTTCATTAGATGAGCAAAAATCCTGAAGGTCGACACTCAGGAAGCACAGACACTGAGCAGGCCCCCCGCACCCTGCCCCAGACCTCTGCTCACCCAGCCCACAGGCCCCCCCACCCTGCCCCAGACCTCTGCTCACCCAGCCCACAGGCCCCCTGGGGCAGAGCGCTTTGCAGCTAAGGAACTGGCCCCAGGCTGGGTCCCTGCAGCGGGGCCACCCAACTGGTCAGGCCACTTGGCCCTAGCTAGTGCTGGGGACTCCCTCGTGTGTGGGTCCCGACACCCCTTTCTATAGTAAGGGTCTGTCCAGCCTCCTGAGGGAACCAGTCACTCTCAGAAGGTGTGTGTTAAGGAAGAAGAAAGCCCACTGTGTACTTAGAAAAGCAACTCGCTATTCAGATGAGCTCGGGTTACCCTGACTCAGCAGTTCTCCCTGCTTCACAGGGGGCGGGGGTCCCCAGTGTCCAGGCCACTCCCACACCCTCCGCTCTAATTGGTTTGGGGCTGTGCTGGGGTTAAAGGTGTGGATGAGAGGTAAAGTGTCGGTGGCCCGCCCTCCAACAGGAGCGGGAGGGAGGCCTGGAGCATGAAGTCCACATCCCCCACACCAGGGTCCCGGGTCACAGCTGGACCCTCCTGGAAGAGCGGGGCAGACCAGCAGTGGGAGCCCGGGGACCGGCCCAGAGGCCCACCATGGGGACAGGGTGCCGTGTCTGAGGAGGTGGGGGGCCCTGGTCCGGCCGCCCGGGCTGACGCTGGAACTGCCCCTACAGGGGTGCAGGGGCCGCTGACCGCCTCGGCCCGTGTGCAGGAGGAGAATGAGCTCCTGCAGGACGAGCTGGCCAGGCTGGAGAACCTGCTGGCCCAGGCAGGCACTGAGCAGGACGAGCTGGCCAGCAGGTACCACACGCTCAGTGAGCGGGTAAGCGTGCGCACCGGGCACGTGGCAGGCAGAAGGTGGCAGCCTGGCCTGCGGAGAGGCGGTCACCTGTTGGGACTGGTGGCCAGACAGCTGGGACCATCGTCGAGCCTTAGGACATAGAATGACAGGTGACGTCAGCCACAGCACATCTAAATCCCAAGCCACAGATGGGAAAACGGGCTGGAGGGGGGAGGGTGAGGATAGGACGGGTGTCCAGGCCCCCTCTCCCTCCTGCAAAGTACCCCCCCGGGTCTCCCAGCCCAGCTGAAGTGTTGACTTGTGTCCTGCCTGCCCGGGGGCTTTGTGGAGGCAGCTGGGTCAGTCCTGAGCCCTCAGCCCCAGCACCTCACTTTTGGGGTCTGCTAGGAATTGGCTCCAACCCTCAGACGGCGCTTGTAGAGACTTGGCTCTGCCCCCCACCCCACACCTTTTCCTGACAGCCCAGGCCAGGGCAGTCCTCAGAGGATAGCTGTGACCCCTGGGTCCTCGGTCCCCGGGGCACCCACAATGCTTTCCGCCGCAGCAAGAGGCTGTGTGGTTATAAAGTGTGGGGTTGGGGGGCCTCCTGTTGTTCAGGTGGGGAAACCATGGCAGAAAGCTGAGGAAACTTGCCAGGCCAGATCCTCTTTCCAGGGTCTGCCAGTCCGAGCCCGATGGCTCCTTACGCGGGACTGGGCTGCAGATGCCCAGCTCCCAGTGTGGGGTACTCAGAGCCCCTGTTGTGTCTGGCCCACCCCACCCCTGCTGTCTTCAGAGTCCTCCTTGCACTATGTGGCAGGATAGATGACCCCACTTTCTGGAAGAGAACACTGAGATTCAGAGCAGCCAGGCTTGCCCAGGGCTGTGCTGCCAGTGTTGGAGCTGGGACTGAGCCAGGCGCTGGCCCTTTCCCCAGCATGACCAGTGACCCGTACCAGCTGCCCGGGGCCCCCAGGATATCCGGGGCTTCCAGGAATCAGCAGCATCAGCAGCCCCCACACTAAACACCGGCTCTCACCGCTGTCCCCATCCCTAGTGAGCCCCTCAGGGCAGGACCACGGGGGCATCCTCACCCCCATCAGCTCCAGGAGGACATCAGCGAGCTCGCCTGCCCTCCAGGGCTGTCTGTGGCCTGGGCCCAGTCGTGGGGGTGGGGGACCTTCCTAGCACAGGGTGGGGAGATGTTGGGAACCGGTGGTGGGAATAGAAGCCAGAAATCCTGCGGACAGATTAGTAAGCCTCATGAGTCAGAACTGAACTCCCAGACCCCGCAGCTCAGCGCACATGTCAGGCTCCCACGGGCGCCTCAGCCTCCCCCTTGTGCAGGCGCCAGAGGGGCCCGGCTGCCCCCACGTCACCCCGAGCAGATGGGCAGGGCGGGGCGGGGGTCAGGGGGGCCAGTGTGACTGCTCTGTGGTCACCCCCAGCCCCTGCCCTGGCCTCCTGGCTCTCCTGATATCCCCGTGTCTCAGCCCCCCACCAGCCCGCCTGCTGGGCCTGAGCTCCCCTCCCCAGACACCCCAAGTGTGCTCTGGGTCGGCACAGCCAGGGGCAGCCCCTAGCACCTCCTGTTCCCCTTGGAGCTCTAGGCTCCCCGTCTGCTCAGGCCCCAGCTGGGAGCCAGGAAGGACGCAGGCTCTGAGGCAGGCCTGGTCCAGCTCCGCTCGGATGACCCCCCTCCCCAGCAGGCCTGCCGGGGGTGGAAGCCCACTTGTGGCCGTGGCCGTGGGGGCGGGGTAGCTGGAGGGGCAGGACCCCACACTTGCACTCTCTCAGCGGGGGTGACCCCAGGCCCGCCCTGCAGTTCAGCCATCCTGCCCTTTATGAAGCAGTCCCGGAGGCCCCCTCCTCAACCAGCCACAGGCACTTGGCCCAGGGTCGGGGGGGGCGAATGCCTGCCCCTCGGCCCCATCCGCATCGTGTGGAGGGGCCTCAGCCTCAGCAGACCCCTGCTGGCGGCCTGAGGGGTGCCCTCTCTCCCACCTCGGGGAGGGCTTTATGCCACAGCTGCCCTGCCTGGCGGGCTCGGGAGCTGCTGGCCAGGTGGGCTGTCGTTCCTCCCCAGCTACAGGCCCGTCTGGAGACCACCGAGGCGTGGCTGCGGAGGTCGGAGCTAGAGCACAGTGTGGACCTGGAGGAGGCCCTGGGCCGTCTGGAGGCCGCTGAGCAGAGGTGGGTCGGGACTGATGTGGCAGTCAGGGCTACCGGGAGCTCGGCCGTCACCCCCGGAGGCAGCAGACCCCACTGTGCCTTGGGGCCGTTGGCCAGTCTCTTCCCAAAGTGACTCCAAGTCAAACTTGCCTGGACGCGTTGGCCCCAGGCTTCAGAGGCAGGGGAAAGAGTGGGCAGAGCAGGGTGAGGAGGGGGACCAACAGGCTGTGGGCCTCAGGTGTGGGGTGCAGGTCCCATAGGTCTGGGGGTCTCACCGGCCCTGCGCTCCCAAGCGTGCCACCTCCAGGCCCCGACGCCACCGAGCTGGTGCTCTGGCCAGTGCTGCAGGCAGGCCCCCTGAGCTGACCATGGCCCTTGTTAGCACAGCTGGTCCCGGAGCACCCATGGGTGCTTCCCTCAGCCCCACCCTTCTTCATGCTCCGGCCCTGACTCCCAGACCCCTTTGGCTCAGGCCACTCTGACTTCATGGTCAGGGGCTCCTCTGTTCACCAGCGGCCAGCACGTGTCATGCCCTAGCCTCCCCAGTGGTAACCCCAGTTCTCCAGAAGTAGCCCCTGACCCCAAGCTCTAGGACACAGTCCCCGGAAGGGAAGGGGCATGTCTCCACACTGCAGGGAGAACAGCCAGGAGGGGTTGAGACCCTGAGCTCGGCTGCGTCTCCAGACCTGGGGGAGGTTAGAACATCTGTGGAATACTTCCCGTTACTTGCTTCATCCTCAGGGACTCTGGAAACAGAAGGAAAGTGCTGAGAAACATTTCGAAAACCAGTTTTCAAAAACAGCAGGGGCAGGGGTGCGGGGTCACAACCCAAGAGGAGGTGATGCCCAAGTTGAAAGGGGAGCAGAGAAGGTCCCTTTTGCGGCCTCGCAGCCTGGCCAAGAGGGCTAGCTCTCGGAGGGCCGCTCTACCCATCACGGCCAGTTTCAGAGAAGAGAGGACCCCACGGTCACAGGGGGGCTGCCCCCTTCATGGGGTGTGCCGGATGTCCTCTCCCCACTGCCCTGCCCCTTCCTCCCAGGCCCGGTCCCCTCAGCTGCCAGAGCCGCCCCTCTCATGCGTCTCAGGGCTCACCCCTGAACCTGGGACGGAGCCCGCCGCACTCGTGGGGCCCAGCCAGGGATGCTCCGCATGGGAGGAGGAGGGCGAGCAGGCGTCTCAGAGATGGAGTGTACTGGGGAGCACTCAGATACTGGCCCCAGTTTGGGGAGCCGTGGGTGCCCCATCGCAGGAGGTCAGTGCCGCTTAGCGGTGGCTTGGGGATCTTCACCCCCGAGCTGGGCTGGCCGGGCCCAGGAAGCGTGGGGCTTGGCTCTCAGAGCCTTTGGAAGGAGAAGCCCCCTGCCCGTGGTCATGCTGCTGCGGTTTCTGCCCCGCCAGGAGCACCGGTCTCGCGCAGGTGAACACCCTTCTGCGGAAACAGCTGGAGCACATGAAGAAGGCCAACGACAGGCTGGCCGAGGAGCTGGCCAGGACAGCGGACAGCGTGCTCCATCTTCAGAGCGAGCTGGAGCTGAAGGAGGCGCAGCGCTGGACTGAGAGACAGGTGCTTCCCCGCTTTTGCCCACTGGCAGGGGACACCTGTCCTGGTGCTTATGGCCCGCGGCAGGGGGCAGGCAGTGGGGGCCGGGAGAGGGTAAATTGGCTCTAGCTGTGGTTCCTCCTGGAGGGCGAGGCCGCTGACCTGCTGCCACACCATGTTCCCCATCGAGCTGGGCCACAGCAGTCTACAGAGTGGGAGCACCAGGTTAGGGAGGCCCTCCCTTGAGAACAGGCAGTCAGGACCCCAAGATCAGACTTGGGAAGTAGGACGAGGGCCCAGGGTCCTGGCTCTGGCATGGCCTGCCCCATTCTTGAGAGGGAAGGAGGTCTCCGTAGGCCTGACTCCTGCTCGGGCTGCAGGGGTGGGGGGGCACTCGAAGGAGCCTGGGCCACACCGTTGCTCCCAGCCCCTGGCCAGCGCCAGCAGGGCCCTCCCAGGCCTTGCCTAATCACAGTCTTCCGAAACCCTAAGCCCTTCAGGGGCTCAGGGCGCAGTGCCCTAGGCCGCAGCCCCCCAGGGATGGTCGCTAATGGCAAGACCCCTGGCGTGAGCTGGGGGAGATGCTTGGGACACATCACACCCTGCTCCCCTGCCTGGTCCAGGTCTTCCCACGGCTATGCTTGTGGCCACTGAGTGAAAAGAGGCATCCACGCCTCTGCTCTGGTCTGTCCTTGGACACAGGCCCCTGAGAGGGGCACGGCCCGGGGCAAGGCGGGCCTCCGCAGCTGTGGCCATCCCTAAAGGGGGCAGGTGTCCCCACGGCCTTCCTACTGTCCTCTGCCGGCGCCACTGGCAGGATTCTTCCCAGACACCACCTGGAAAATGGCCGCTTCCAGGTAAAAGCAGAGGCCAAGGGCGGCCAGCGTGCCTGGGCCTCAGGCTGACCGCACCCAGACGTGCCTCAGACAAGCCCACCTCCCAGGGCCGTCCTGCACTGCCCGCCCAGTGTCAGGCGGAAAGGACAGCTGGCTGGGCCCCCGCAAGCCCGGGGCATGGCTGCCATGCGGGACGGCTTGGCCCCTGTGCCCGGCTGTGTGTGGCTGTGGTTCGGGGGAGGCCGGGTGGGCCCTTCTGCTGTGCGGAAGCGGAGGGCCCACAGAGGGGGAGTGCCACCTTTACACGTGTCACCGAGAGGCCGCGTCTGTCCCCGCAGCGTAGTGGATGATAGCTGGGGCCTGTTAGAGGCAGTCCACCACCCTGCCCCCGCCTCCTCCTACGGCCGGGCTGTGACTGCCGAGCGGAACGAATGCCCTGGAGGACAGGCCTCTAGTTCAGCTTGGATTGGCTTGTCAAGGGTCTTCATTTCCCCCTTGGCCGTGGAAGGTCTCATGGGCGGCAGGTGCTCTCTCTCGGTA
Source organism: Phoca vitulina (assembly GCF_004348235.1). NCBI lineage: Eukaryota > Metazoa > Chordata > Mammalia > Carnivora > Phocidae > Phoca > Phoca vitulina. The sequence continues at coordinate 1,249,954 of NW_022589704.1, read as the reverse complement.
CCTTAAAGACCCTTTCGTTGTCCTCTGGCTCTGTGGTCGCTGCCAGAAGTCAGTGCCCAGGGCCTTCATGCTGTGACTCCCCGCAAAGGTAATCTGTCCTCCCACCTGGCAGCTTTGACGTTGCCGTTCTGCGGTTTTACTAGGATGCGTCTCTGTGCAGATTTCTTTCTGTTTATTCTGCTTCGGACTCATCAGGATGCTGTGTCTTTGTTACTTTTGGAAAGTAGCCCTCACGTCTCCGAGCGTTGCCTGTGCTCATCCTCGCTCCTCCCAACCCTGAGCAGGCCAGCCGCTCTCACGAACCCCTGAGCCCCCCAGGCTTCTGAACCTGGCATGTCTTCTTTCTGTCACCCTGGTTTGTATTCTAGACAATTTCAAATATACCTACCCGGTCAGCATGTCTGTCTCTGGTGTCCAAGCTCTGTTAAACCTGCCTGCTTTGCTTAAATTCCAAATATCGTGTTTTTTCATCTTTAAGAATTCTGGTAGATTCTTTTCCAAATATCTTACTCTTAACTCACATGTTCAAGCCTCTCGTCTACTTGCTGACGCATCCTGAAAATGGTTATGTTCTCCACTGTGCCTGATGTTCCGACGTCTCGAGTTCCTTAAGGTCTGATTCTATTGTTTCTTCTGGCTCTTGATCATAGTGCTCTGTTACCTTGTGTCTTTAGTGATTTTATTTTTTTATTTTAAACCAAGAGCTGTTTATTTTTCTTGGAACTTTGGGAAAGTTCTTTGGAACCTGGAATGGATGTGGTATCTTCCAGAAAGGGTTTTCATTTGTTTCTGACAGGTGCGTAGGGGCTCTGATAGTCTTTGGGGCCACAATGAAGTACATTTTCAGCTTGAGTTTTTTTAAGCCACCAGGTTATATGACTTCAGACTGAAAACTACAGGCTGGCTTGTGGCCCCATATCCACAGGGAAGATCCTTCTCCTTCCCGTTTTACCACCTGCTGTCACAGAAGCACAGACCGGGGCTTATGTTATGTTAACATTAATTCTCACAGTTCTAGAGACAGGAAGTCCAAGATCAAGGTGAGAGACTATTCAGTGTGTGGCCAGGGCTGCTTCCTGGGGCCTGGACAGCTCCTTCTCACTATAACTACACACACACACACACACACACGCATGCAAGCACACACACACGCCCG
>NW_022589704.1:1217608-1243798 GCF_004348235.1 Phoca vitulina | reverse complement strand
CACGCACACACCCGGACAGCTCCTTCTCACTATAAACACACACACACGCGCACGCACACACGCGCACACGCACACACACGGTGGAGGGGGCGAGGGAGCTCCCTGGGGCCCCTTTATGAGGACGCTAACTCCATCACGAGGGTGGAGCCTGAAGGCCCCACCTCCAAATCCCATCCCACTGGGGATTAGGTTTCAACATTCGAATTTTAGGGGACACAGACATTCCATCCACTGTACCTCCTTACAGTGTCCTGCAGGCAGGGCTGGTGTGCATGCGTGTGTATGTGGGCACCTGGGGGTTCTGGTCAGTCCCAGCTGGCGCCCCTTACTTAGAGAGCAGCTTTGAGACCTCACTCATGAGTGTGGGCAGACTCCCCCTTTGGATGGACCCCAGGTTTTTCTCTCGGTCCCCTGAGCCCGTGGTCAAGGAAACATGCTCAAGTTGCTGAGTGTGGCAAGAGGTTGCCTGTATTCCTCTGGAGTTCCTGACCTCGCCGGTTCCTGGCCTGAGAGCTCCTCCCCACGTCAGCCAGCCCAGCCTTGCATTCCGGAAGCTGTGAAGCCTGGAATCTAATGTAGTTTCATCGTCGTTATTGGGCAGGCCAGGCCAGGCATCTGCTCCTCCAGGAGGCAGGTCTAATCCCTGCTCTTTGATGATCACGATGGGGGTGCGGGGCGCGGTGCAAGCATACAGAGGACTCTGGTCCCAGGCACGCAGGGGCCTACAGCGAAGTGTTCCTGGGCTCAAGGGGGGGACCTCAGATGTGGGGTCAGGACGGGGGATCGGCAAAGGCTTCATGAAGGAGGGAGGGTGTGTGGGTCTTGAGAGCCGGCAGAAGTGAAGGCACTCTGTCCGAAAGCAGCGTTCGAGAGGCGCCTGGAACAGGCAGGGAGGGCAGAGGGAGTATGGGGCAGTGCTGGGCCCACGGTGAGCCTGCCTGGGTCGCGGGAGGTCAGCACTCAGGACACAGCCGAGTGCAGGGCCCGGGAAGGTGGCGTGGAGACTCAGGACCCCTGGGCTTTAGCCCAGTTCCCTGATAGGCTGACACCGCTGGCCACACACGGCCCCGTCCCATTACTGCCCCCAACTCCGTCCCCTGTCCCTCCCCCACAGTCCTACAGTGGCCTCCTGCTCCACCATTACTACCCAGTTCACTCTGCCCTGTCTCAGCGGGCGGCTTCTCCACCTTCCCCTCCGTGAGCTCCAAAGGGTAGAGGCTTCTGTGTCCCTGGCACCTTTAGGGACCAAGCCCCACACCTGGACATGTTAGGGGCTCCCCTAGAGTAAGAGTTGCTCTCTTGGTGCTGGAGGAGGAAGGGAAGCCTCTCCCCCTCCCTGTGCTGGCTGGGGGGAGGGGGTGGGGGGCGCACAGTTGCTGAGGGCTGCAGGGAGACCAGGCTGGGTGAGTCCTGGTTCTGGGCAGGACCTGGATGTGGTCACTTCCCCAGGTCCTTGGGGTGGGGGAGTGAGCACTGCTCCCCAGGAAGCAGGCAATTTGCATTATTTGGGAAGATAAGCCCATGGGAAAGGGGGCTGCGGGACCGTAGGTGGTGCTGGGTCTTCTCCCTGCTGTGGGAGACAGCCCAGCTTGGCATCCGGAGGAGGGGGCTGTGGGGAGGGTGAGTGGGGTTGTGGGGCTCCTCTCACCTCCCACGCCGGAAGCAGACTCAAGCCTCTTGCTTTCAGAGCCAGCGCACACGCTCAGGGGGGCCCCAGGACTTCCTCCTCCTGTGGAGACAGGTCACTGCACTCCGCATACAGCTGGCCGAGCTGCGTGCGACCACAGAGAGGTGAGGGCACGGGCCCCACTGGGTTGGCCCCCCAGGTGTGGAGGAACAGACAGGAAAGGTGAGCAATGTGGGAGAAGCACAAACAGACAGAGCAAGGTAGGCAGGGGTGCAAGGGGAGAGAAGGCAGTGGGACAGGCCAGTTAGGGGGATGCTGCAGAGGGGGGGATCCATAGGGCAGAGCCTCAGGGCCCCTCGGATCCCTCTGGCACCTCACACAGGTCTGACCTGGGATCCTTGAGGTACATGTCATGTCAGCACCCCGTTCACATAGCAGGAGACTGAGGCTCAGAGGGTCAGTGTCGTGCTGGAAGCAGAGAGCCTGTCCTGGCCGGGCCCCGCTCCCCCTCCCCAGCTGGGATGTGCTGGAGGCTTCTGAGGATGGCAGGGGAGGGGGTCGGCTCTGGGCAGAGAGCAGGGCCCAGGTGACCAGATCCTGCTTCTCCCAGCGGCTCGCAGCCTTCGGGCCCGGAGCCCGTGGATGGTCCTGAGGCTCAGCTGGGGGTGCTGCCCTTGTACCCCAGGGGTCTCACGGACATGCGAGCGGAGGCGGCCAGGATGGCCTGGCGCCTGCAAACGGCCTGCCTGAACCTTGACTCCAACCTGCGTCTGTCAGCCGGGAGCGGGGCCGGGGCCCTGGAGCAGCAGCTACGGGACAAGGTGCAGGAGATGCTCCAGCTGCAGAGCCGCTGGGACGCAGAGAAGGTGGCGCTCCAGGCCAGGTGGGTGCCGGGCAGCTGGACCTGCCAGCCCTCTGCTCACGTGCGTGGTGGCGCTCCTGGCGGCAGAGGGATGGTCCCCAAGGTGGTGGGCTCACAAGTCCCTAGCCAACCTCCAGAGGCCGAGCTAGAGCGCCCGAACGTTGAGGGTTTCAGGGGACGCTGCAGTGGACGCATTTGGACTGCGTCCTCCTAGCTGGGTCCCAGAAGTGGACTTTTCCGGCCTAGAAGCACATCCCTCCAGAGGTGGGCGCCTGCTTTGAGGTAGCCCGTTTAAGAAGCTGAGGCAGGTGGAGGGGCCCAGGTCTACTCCTGGTGCAAATGAGCCTTAGAGCAAGCACACGAGGTTTTGGACGCAGAACCATGTCGGTGGCTCAGAAATCTCGGGAGGGCAGCTTCGGCAGGCGGTGGGGAGGCAGCGCCCCAGGGAAGGCCTAACCTGCTGGCCCTGGCGCACAATTCACAGAACCTAGGATCACTGGCCACAAACACCTGCAAGCTGAGGGGAAGAAACGTGCCCTGCCCTCAGGGGACCAGCTGAGTCCAACAAACCCCAGAGCAGCCCCAAAGGAGCATGATGGCCCAATGCAGCCTGCAGGGGCTTCACCCCAGGGCCTACGCCAAAGATGCTGGGGCCTCAGGAAGGGAGACCCAGGTGCCACGGAGGGGAGCCAGGGGTCTTTGAGAAGAAGGTGGCTCCTGGGAAGGAAGGGACAATGACATCACTTGTTGTTAGATTTCGGTGGCTGAGGTGCTCTAGGCAGAGGAAGCAGCTGGACCAACGGCCTAAGGACAGGGGCAGGGCCTCAGGGGCCACCGGCCATGACGCTGGAGAGCAAGTTGGGGTCAGGGTGGGGGCCTGAAATGCTGAACTCTGATTCTGCACGTTGCTCCAGGGACAGTGGGGGCCACTGAAGTTTCTAGAGCAGGAGAGAAGTGTCTGACCAGGCAAGGGACTGAGGCCTGCTCGGCCAATGCCAGGGTGTGGGCCACAGCACAGGGGGAGTGTGGACACAGCCCGTGCATCTTCGGGGCCCCCCTGCACTCTGGGCTTTGTTCTCTGCTCTGACAACCCTTTCCCCGGCCCCCACCTTTTCTCCAGGGTCTCCGAGCAGACACTCCTGGTGGAGAAGCTCACAGAGCAAAACTCGAAGAAGGAGGCAACCATCTCTTCCCTCAGAATGCAGGTCCAGAAGCTGGTGCGTGGGGCTGCGAGAAGGCGGGCACAGGGTGGGGGTTCGGCGCCGGCCCCGCTGAGGCATCTGCTCTGGCCGCAGCAGTCCCGGCGCACCAGAGGCCAGCTGCTAGCGGACACCTCGGAGGATGAAGCCGAGTCCCTGCAGCACGTTCTCAAGAGCATCCCAGAGGTGCAGGCCCGTCTCGGTCCTTCCTGGGGTAACGCGGCAGAGGGGCTAGGATCCTGATGGCTGACCCTCCACAGGATCTGGAAGGGCCCTGCTTGGCCACAGCCCTGAGCTGTCTCCCTCCGTCCCTTCCTCTCTGCACCCTGAAGGTGGCCCAGGTGGACGCCGGGGGCCCGGAGCTGGCATGGGGTGGCAGTGCTGGAGCTGAGGAGGCCCGGGGCCTGCTGAGGAGGCCCACGCGCTCTGCGTCTCCCCACCAGGGTGTGTCCCCACCGCGGGCCTGCTCCCCGGACACCCCGGACCCCACACTGCAGGCTGTGCAGACAGCCTTTGGGAGGCGGCGGCTGCAGGAGCAGGTGGGCAGCCACGGGGCTGTGCACAGAGGGCCCTTACCCGGCCTGCCCATGGCTTACCCAGGGCCGGACACCCCGCAGGCCCCAGGAAGGGAGGCCGGGGTGCCAGCGAGGGGAGCCAAGGGCCTTTGAGAAGGAGGCGGCTCCGGGGAAGGGTCTGGACACAGCCAGTGCATCTTCGGGGCCCCCAAGCTGCAGCCCCAGGGAGGGGGCTCCGGTCTGCAGTGCAGCTCTGCTGGGGGAGTCTGGTCCAAGGCCCGCCTAGGCCAGAGGGGGCTCACGCTGCACGCCCGCCCGGGGCAGGACCTGCGCCTGCAGCTGGAGTCCCCGCAGGCCGTGGCCGCCCGGCTCCGGGAGCAGCTGTCCGAGAGCCCGCAGGAGCTGCAGGCCTTGAGGAGGCTCCCGCGGGAGCGGGTGCGGGAGCAGGTGCGGGAGCGCGAGGACCTCCTGCGCAGGCTGCGGACGCAGAGCCGGGAGGCACAGCACTGCAGGGCGACCAGCGAGCTCCTGCGAAGGTGACCGCAGGGCTGAGTGGGGCAGGCCGGGCAGCGCCAGCCGAGGGGCGCTGCCAGCAGGAGAGAGAGCGGGCCCACCTCCAGGACGGAAACTGCTCCTGGCAAGGCCGCCTCCCTTGGCCTCACCTTGTCCCCTCAGCCCCACAGCCCCCTGCCTGCTCTGAGTCTCCTTGCCCTCATCTGGGCCCACCTGGGCTGCCTCTGCCCAGGCTCAGCCTATGCCCTGCCCCCTCCCCCTGCATCCCCAAAGTGCAGCCTGGTTCCACCTGCGTGCTCTCTCCCCCCTCCCGCCTGACTCCCAGGACTCCTCCCAGGAGTCCTGTCCATCCTTCAGAAATGGTCTGTAAATCCCCCAAACTCCCTTCCCTCCACATCCATTGGGGTGGCCTGAGAGCCCTCCTGGGCTGTCCTGTGGATCTGGCGGCCTATGGTGCAGTCAGCTGTGAGGCTTTCTGGATGCTTCTGTGCACATCTCAGTGCTCTGGGGTCAGTGGGAGTGGGGAAGCACGGAATCTCCCGAGGCCCACAGTCCTGACTGAGGGGCTAGGAGGGGCTTCCCAGGTCCACACCCTGCCTGGGCTGGGACGTGGGGGCCCGCAGGCTCTGGCTGGAGGAGCAGGTGCTTCCCAAAGGGGCCAGGAGAGGGAGCAGCAAGGAGGCTGCCTCCCCTCATCCCCCCTGGGGGTGGGGGGACTGCGGCTCCCTCGGGGAGGGGGGGCTCCTTCTCTGGGTGACCCGACAGTGCCCTCAGTGCTGAGACCGGGGATCTGAGGAGAAATGAGCCCAACCCTGCCTTGAGAGGCACCCCGGGAACGACCCAGGGAGAGGAGTTCAGCCCGGCGTCGGGCGTGGCAGGGAGGGATGGAGGAGGAGGCTGCCTGGAGGCCCGAAGCCTTCCTGTGACGGGGGAGGGGGGCCTCCCAGGGGCCGACAGGTGCAGAGGGGGGGAGTGCAGAGCCACGCAGTGAGCAGGGTGAGACTGGTGGGGGCCATCCCTCTACTGAGCAGAGGGCAGTGGGGGGGGGGGGGGGGGGGGCAGCGCCCGGGACGGGTGGGCTGGCCCGGGTGGGCCCCTCAGCGTTGGGGGAGGAGAGAGGCCAGATCCCACGGGCCTTTGGGAAAGGGAGGCTTCAGGACTGGGCGCTCCAGGGGCCAGGACCCGATGGGGAGCCGCTGAGGCCCAGATTCCTGGCTGAGGGGTGGCATGCAGAGAGGCCTCTGGAGTGGGTCAGCCCGTGAGCACGGCTTTGCACAAGGTGCTATACCTCAAGGGCCCGGGGTCCCTGTCAGAGCGAGCTAAGCAGGGTGCCGGCAGAGGAGGGGTCCCGTCCTTCCCACTGAGTTCTGCAAGGACTAGCTGAGCTTGGCCTGTGGGTGCCACAGGGCTGAGCATGGGACACACCAGGGAGCAAGACCTTCGAGTGCTTTTGGGGCTCACAGAAGCCGTCCGGGAGGGGATCGGCCTGCCGGGGCCAGAGGTGGCTGGGTGTCTCCTGTCCCCCACCACGCTTCCCCAGGATGCTGCCCCAAGTGGCCCCCTGGCCTGGCACCTCCCCTTACCCTGCCCACGCTCCTGGCACTTGGCCGAGGTCTGACTCTACCCAGGGTGTGTCCCTCGGCTCCCCTTCCCGGGACCCAGTCCTGGGGCTGCCCCAACCTCCACCACCCTGTCCCCAGCAAGAAAAGGGCTCTGGAGACTGTGGCGGAGGGGATGAGGGGCAAGGCGGCCGTCTGAGACGGCTGGAGGCCGCGAACCATGGGCAGAGCAGAAGGAAGAGCTGGCACAGCAGGGCGAGCGGGGCTGCAGGGAGCTGGGGACCAGGTGCGCTGGGCAACGCCTCTCAGCCCCCGTATCCCCAGCTACACACGGGGCCACGTCCTTACCGGGCTCTTCTCCGGGAGTGGGGGTGCCTGATGGGACAGCAGGGGCGAAGGGTTCTCCAGAATCCCCCAGCCTGGGCTGTCACCCCCGCCCCCACACCTCTGCTCCAACCTCCGGCCCAAGGCCTACTCCCCGCCCCAGGGGCAGAGGTGGGCCCTGTGAGCTGTGTGTGCACACGGGCGTGTGCACACACACACTCTTCACCCAGGGCTGTCCGGGTATGGACCAGGAACACCACCGTCCCACCCAAGCCCTGAAACAGGGCTCACGAGCTTCCTGGCCCTCAGGGCTACCCATGCTCCTTTGGGGCTCCCTGGGCTCAGAAGGAGTTGTGGGCCATCACCCTGCCCGTTGTGGCCCCCTCTTGCCCGGAGATGACCTCACACCCTCTGCCCTCTGGTTTCTGGGCCTCAGTCAAGGGCGCCTAGAACAGCTGGAGGAGAAGGTCTCAGGGCTCAAGAAGGAGCTGGTGGCAGCCCAGGAGGCGCTGAACTCGGCCCGGCTGCAGAGGGACGTCCTGGACAGCGAGAGGGAGGGTCTGCGCAGAGCCCTGGCCCGGGTAGACCTCCCCGCCCGCCCCCTCCCACTCATTTGTCTCCTCACCCTCCTGGGCCCTCAGTCCATCGGCAGAGTCCCCAGCCAGTGGGCCCTGGCCCCTGGCCACACCTGCTTCCCCGTGGTCTCCCTCGGCTACCCTGCCACCTCTCCTGGCTGCAGCCTGAGGACCCAGGGGGCCAGCGTTCACCTCAGAGGCCTCCCCACCCTGTCCCGCCCAGAGCTCCCTCCCTCCCTGGCACAACGGCTCTCCGCCTGTGGGAACGGTCTTCACGTGGATCCCAAAGTGTCATCGGGGTGACCGCACCGTCCCCCCTGCCCTAGGCCGAGTCCAGCAGCACGGACCTGGGACTGCTCGTGACGCGGCTGAAGTCGGAGGGGGTGGAGCAGAGGGACTCCCTGGCCAAGACGGCGGCCCTGACGGAGGCGCTGGCTCAGGACAAACGCACCCTGAGCCACCTGGTCCTGCAGGTGAGGCTGGTCCCCGGGCTGCTCTCGGAGCCAGGCCCGCCCGGCAACCCCACCCCTCCACCTTCTCCGTTCCTGCCCAGACAGCAGGGGGCGGGGGAGGAGGCATAAGGGAGCCTGCCAGGCCCTGCGCCGGCCGGGTGGGGTGCTCAGCCCACGGGACCGAGGGCGCACGGGCGTGGTGCACGGGGCGTGGTGCACGGGGCGTGGTGCACGGGCGTGGTGCACGGGCGCGGTGCCCGAGCCTGACCCGACGCCCCCCTGCCCCCCTGCTGGCAGCTGGAGCAGGAGCGGGACCAGCTGCGGGAGCAGCAGAAGGCGCTGGAGCAGGAGCTGGAGCTGGTGCGGACGGCGCGCGGGGGCCTGCAGCAGGCCTGCGGGCACCTGGAGAAGCAGCTGCAGGGGCAGGCGGCCCGGTTCCAGCAGCAGCGGGACCAGCTGCAGGAGCAGATGGGCCAGGTGAGGTGTCCGCAGGGCTCCTGGCTCCCACTCCCACCCAGCAGGGCCGCCCCGTCTCTCCGGGGCGTGGAAGGCCACGGGTCACCTTTAGAAGTCACGCTGGCTCAGGACGTCAGCACCAGTGCTGTCTGCCAGCAAGGCTGACCGCCAACCAACGTGGCTAGATTCAGAGCCCGCCTTGACACTGGCCTCCCGGCGGTGGGGGTAGGAGACAGGGGGAGGGATAAGCAGAGAACGGTATGCGGGGCCTGTCCCAGTGCCCCCGTCGGAGGATCGAAGGCCTCTGCCCCGTGACTTCCACACACTCGGGGGTCAGGCGCTTCACTGCTTCCTCCCTTGTCCTGTTTCTCACCTCCCTGGACCACCTCCATACTCGCTGTTCCCTCGTTGGCTCATGCGTTCATTCTCCGGCCTTCCCTGGACCCCGGCCTTCGGAGGAGGGCAGGCTCCGTGGGGAGTGGCACTGGAACACTTTGCTTTCCTCCAGTCCCGGCCTGTTGCCCCACGTGGAACCCTGCGCCTGCAGTCTTGCCCCGCCCCCCCGGGGCGTTCGGGCCCCCTGCTCTGGGACTCAGCTTGGAGTCCTCCACTTCTCAGGCTCCGTCTGGTCCCTTTCCCTCCTCCCTTCATTGCAGTGTGATTTACACTCAGGAGCCAGCGTGCTGTTCCACGAGTTGCGACCACTGCGTGCACCGCGTGGCCGGCACCGACGGGACGGGGACTGTCTCCCGGGGCCTCGGGGCTGCCCCGCCCCCAGGCAGCCTCCGCGCCACGCGCCCCCCATGCACGGGCTTCACCTGTCCGAGAGCTTCTGGTAAACGGAGCCAGAGAGTCGGGGCCGTTTTGTGCCCACCCACTCTCTCAGCATGATGCTGGTGGGCGTCATCGGGCCATAGGCAGCAAGAGCTCGGGGCTTTTGACTGCATAGTAACTGCATAGTAACATTTCGTGTGCAAATAAACCACATTCGCTTTCCCATTTCCTTGCTGCTGGACATTTGGGTTGTGATGCACAAGACGGTCCTGGACACTGGTGTGCAAGTCGCGTCCATGTATAGTGAGGGAAATCGTGGCCATTTGGTAGGTGTGCATTGAATTTAATAAGAAACTGGCAAGTGATTTTCCAAAGTGATTGTGTTAGTTTATCTACACCGCCAGGAGCCGGTCGGGGGCGGGGGGCGGCTTTCAGCGGCTCCTCAGCCTGGTCCACATTTGGCCTCATCCACTTTTACTTTTTAATTCCTCTGTGTGTGTGAAGTTATATACCATTGTGGTTTTAATTTGCATTTCCTGGACAGCAAATGACCTTGAGCACATTTTAATGAGCTCATTGGAAATTTGCATACCTTATTTTGTCAAGTGTCAGTTCAAATCTTTTGCCCACTTTTATTGGGTGTTTGTATTTTGGTTATGGACGTCTAGGAATTCTTCGTGTATCTTGAACACGAGGGCTTTGTCAGACGGATGTACTTAGAATAGTTTACTCACCTTTGTGACTTGCCTATATATTTTCTTACTGTTGTTTTTGGTGGACAGAGAATTTTAACTTTGGTAAAATTCAATTTGCCAAGTTTAAAAAAACGTATGGTTAGGATTTCCTAGATACTGTCTGAGACATTTTTTGTGTAGCCCAAGGACAAGCAAATACCATCCTGTTTTTCACCTAACTCTTACATATAGGTCTGTGATCATTGCAGGTTGATTTTTCTGGATGGCAGTGGTTCTCAAAGTGTGTTCCCTAGGCCGGCAGCATCAGCAGCACCTGGGAACTAGTTAGAAACGCAGATTCTCAAAACGCCCCGCTCAAAACCCACTCAATCAGAAACTGCAGGATGGGTGGCAGAAATCTGAATTTTAAGGAGCCCTCCAGGTGATTCTGATGCCCCCAAAATGTGTGAACCACAGGTGTATTGTGTGAAGTAAGAACTGAAGCCCGTTATTTTTCATACAAATGTCCAGCTGTCCCAGCACCGATTTTTAGACTGTCCTTTATCTCCTGAATTACCTTGGCGACTTGTTGAAAGTAAATTGAACATATATATGCATATATGTGCACAGATCAGATTGTTGATCTGTGCAAATCAATCTGCTCATTCTTTCCCCAAAACCACACTGTCTTGGTTACTGTAGCTTCTCAGTAAGTCTTGAAATTAAGTAGCATGAGTCCTCCAATCTTCTTTTTCTTTCCTTTTTTTTAAAGATTTTATTTATTTATTAGAGAGAGACAGCAAGAAAGAGTACAGTTGGGGTGAGGGGTAGAGGGAGAAGCAGAATCCCCGCTGAGGAGGGAGCCCGACGCAGGGCTCGATCCCAGGACCCCAAGATCATGACCCGAGCCAAAGGCAGACACTTAACTGACTGAGTCACCCAGGCACGGCTTTATTCTTCTTTTTCAAAATGGTTTTGACTGTTCTAAATTTTTTACATATCCATGTACATTTCACAATCAGCTTATGAATTTCTGTCATTCCCCCCACCCCCAAAAGCTTGCTAGAACCTCGATTGAGATTGTGTTGACTTTATAGGTCAATTTCAGAAGCCTGGACACCTTAGCGTCATTGCAGTGTCCCTCCGTGAAGCTGTGGTATATCTCTGAATTCTCTCAGCTGTGTTTTGTGCTCCGTGTAAAAGTCTTGCCCATTTGATTAAATTGATTCTTAAATTTGATATTGTGAATTGCCTTGCTGTTTGTTTTTTTTTTTTAAAGATTTTATTTATTTATTTGAGAGAGAGAATGAGATAGAGAGAGAGAGCATGAGAGGGGAAGGGTCAGAGAGAGAAGCAGACTCCCTGCTGAGCGGGGAGCCCGACGTGGGACTCGATCCCAGGACTCCAGGATCATGACCTGAGCCGAAGGCAGTCGCTTAACCAACTGAGCCACCCAGGCGCCCTGCCTTGCTGTTTTAATTTTATTTTCCTAGTGTTCATTATTAGTGTAGAGAAGTACAGTCTCATCTATGAACTTTGAGTCACGTGACCTTGCCAAGCTCACTCGTGAGCTCCAGGGTTTTCCATGTTCATAGCCATGGCCTCTCTGAGAAGCAACAGTTTTCTTTCTGATCTCGGTGACTCTTACGTGTTCTTCTCTCGATGCACGTTAAGGAGCCTTAGAACAAAGTTGTAAAGACTGTGAGAGTGGCTATCCTTCCCCCCGACCCCGGGAAGGAATTTAGTATTTTGCTTCTGTATGACGTTATCGATGGGCCTTTCATGGATGCCCCTCATCACACTGAGGATGTTCCTTTCATTCCTAGCGTGTTGAGAGGGGTCCTTATCGTTTTTATCATGGATGAGTTTTGAATTTTTTTAAATGTTTTTTCTTTATCAAGATGATCACGTCATTGTTCTTCTTCTTGTTAATGGGCTGAATTATATTGGTTAATTTTTGAATGTTAAACCAACTTTGCATACCCGAGATAAACCTTACTTGGTCATAGGTTAATAGCCTTTTTATATATTTTTGGATTCAATGTTTTGTGAAGGATTTTTGCATTTATATTCATGAAGACTAGCAGTCTGTGATTTACTTTTCTCATCATGTTTTTGTCAGATTTGGACCCAGGGCCTCATAAAATCAGTTGGGAAATTTATTTATTTCCTGAAAGCGTTTTAACGTTGATGTTATTTCTTCCCTAAATGTTGGTAGAATTCACTAGTGAAGTCATTTCAGTCCGGAGTTTCTCTTGTGAGAAGTGTTTTGATAATGAGTTCAATTTCTTAAACATGTAGGCTCCTCAGGGTTCCTGTCGCCTCATGTCTCTGTTTTGCGCACTGATGACTTCGCTTGTTGCGCTTCATTACCTTGCAGATCAAGCTATTTTCTCATTCTCTGTGTGACTTCTTTTCTGACCTGTGGGTTATTGATGTACATTGCCTAACCTCAAACATACGGATTTTCTAAGTACCTATTTGTTACCTATTTTTAATATAATTCCATTGCGCTCAGAAAACATACTCCAGGGGACACTTGGGTGGCTCAGTCGGTGAAGCGTCTGCCTTCAGCTCAGATCATGATCCCGGGGTCCTGGGATTGAGCCCCGCATCGGGCTCCCTGCTCCGCGGGGAGTCTGCTTCTCCCTCTGCCAGTCACCCCGATTGTGCTCTCTCTTGCTGTCTCTCTCTCTCTCTCAAATAAACAAATGAAATCTTTAAAAAAAAGAAAATAATAAAAAAAGAAAACCTACTCCATGCTATTGGAATGGATCTAAGGGCATGTTTTATGGCTTATAGGAGCTCACGTGAGAAGAGTGCACAATGGTACGGGGGCATATAAGGTCTATAAACATCAGTTCCAACATAGTTGAAATCTTCCATGTCCTTACTGGCTTTTTGTTTGTCTGTTTTACTTGTTTTATTTATTGGTTTTACTTGGCTTATTGTGTTTGTCTACTTGTTCTAACAATTAGTGCTGGAAGGGCATTAAAATCTCTATCTGTGATTGTGGAATTGTCTATTTCAAACTTTAGTCCTGTCCTTTTTTGCCTCATGTTTTGAATTCCTATTGTTAGGTGCACACACATTTAGTATTTTATGTCTTCATGATGCATGGACTTCTCATCATCATAAAGTGTCCCCTCTCCTTTCCAGCGACACTCTTTTCCTTGGTATCTAGTGATAGTGATAGAGACACGCTAATTTTCTCATGCTTAGTGTTTTCACTGTATATCCTTCAATAGATTTAGATCACTCTAAAATACATTTAGAGTGTATTTCTTGTAAAAAGCATATGGTTGGGTCTTGCTTTTATGTTTACTCTGACAGTCTACTTGTTAATTGGAGTGTTTGTACCATTTACATTTAATGTAACCGTTGATATGCTTGGTTTTATTCTGCCATCTCGGTACTTGTTTTCTATTTGTCTCATTAAAAACACATTTTTATGGGGCGCCTGGGTGGCTCAGTCGTTAAGCGTCTGCCTTCGGCTCAGGTCATGATCCTGGGGTCCTGGGATCGAGCCCCGCATCGGGCTCCCTGCTCCGCGGGAAGCCTGCTCCTCCCTCTCCCACTCTCCCTGCTTGTGTTCCCTCTCTTGCTGTGTCTCTCTCTGTCAAATAAATAAATAAAATCTTCCAAAAAAAACCACCACATTTTTACATTCCTTGTTTCTGACCTTGTTTTGGGTTAGTTGTATATTTATGTAGTATTCCACTTTATGTTCTCTATTGGTATTTCTAAGCTATACTTCTTTTCCTTATTATTTTAGTAATTACTCTAAAATTATGATATGCATAATTTATATTCAAATATTATACTACTTCAAAAACAATTTAAGACCTTCACAACATGTATTACATTTATCCATCCCATCCTTTGTGCTCTTGTTGCAATATATTTTATTTCTACATGTGCTGTTATAAACTGTACGATATATTATTCATATTTTTGCCTTAAATGGTCACTTTGACAATGCACACACACACACACACACTTCAGTTATCTGGCCAAATGCTTTATCTTCACAGCATATTAATTATAATCTTTTTCAAGTCTTTGTCTGATAACTCCCACATCTGCATCCCCAAGTGGTTCTCTTTCTATTGTCTTTTTATCTCTTGGTTTTCAGTCATGTGGTCTTGCCTCTTGATATGCATAATAATTTTGTTGAATAAGACTTTATGTTTTTGTAGAGATAACTTGAGGCTCTGAACGATATCAACTTTTTCCAGAGGGAATTTGCTTTTGATTTTGGGAAGTCAGAGCAGGGGCAGATCACCTTTAGCCAGTCTGAGCCCAAGCTGGTTTGTGAGTGGGCTTCAGTCTCCTGTGAGGAGCAGCCTATTTCTGGTGTGCTCCAGGGTCCGGCACAGCTCTCCCGGGCCCCTCACTGGACTTGTCGGGTGCTGACCAGGGCCTGCGGCTTCTGGTGAGCCCTACCTCCAGGTTTTGTTTTCTCAATTCTGTTAAGACTGCCCGAAGTTCTACCTAACTTCTCAGATTCTCGGCTGCCACTTCTCATTCAGATTATCGTCCCTTGGCCCTATACTTCTTTGGAGTTATATTCTTTAAAAAATCAGTACCGTTTTTAAAAACAATACAGAATCTGAGTCTCCCCTCCCCTCTGATCCCTTCACCTCTCACACCGCAGCTGCTTTGGTAGCTTTGCACTCCAGGTTAGGTCTCTCCAGTCTCGTAAGCCTGCTGAAACCCTGAGTCAAGTTCCCAGCCTTTTAGCTAAGGCCTTATGCTTGGCTGCGAAGGCTCTGGGCCTTGTGCTGCTTGGGGGCTGGCCGACACCACAAGGAAAATCTGTGGTGGCGTGTCGGGCTCGGCTGCATCCACGTCTCCCTGGGTCTTGGCCGCTTTGGCGCCTGCTGGGCCCTCATACAGGTAGTTATGTGGCAGGCGTGCTGCACAGATTTTCCAGCTGCTCCAGCGGTGGGAGCGTTGGTCTTCAACCAGCTCCTTCACCATTACCAGAAGCAGAAAGTTCTGGTCTCGACATTTGAAGAATATTTTTTATAGGTTATAGAATCCTAGGATAGCCATTATTTGCCTTCAGCATTTTGATGAATTCATCCCACTGTCTTCTGACTTTCCTTGTTGCTGCTTGGAAATCAGATGTCAGTCTTAGTGTTGCTCATTTTAAGGTAACGTGTGTTTTTCCCTCTGGTTTTAAAAAGTGTATTTCTTTATCTTTGGTATTCAGAAACTTCACTTTGCTCTGTCTCTGTGACATTTTCTTTGTATTTATCCTATTGGAGGATTATGGCTCATTTTCAATCTGTGGCTTGCTGGATTTTACTGGATTTGGGACATTCTTGTGCAGTATCTGTTCCAATAGTCCCTCTCCTCTCCTACTGCAACTTCGATCGTACAATGTTGGGCCTTTTTACCTCGTCACATGTATCTGGTACCCTCTCTTCTGTGCTTTTCATCCTTTTTTCTCTTCGTGACTCAGTCTGAATACCTTCTTTCTTCTGTCTTCCAGATGAGTGGTCCTCTCTTCTTTCTAAGCTGGCATTGAAACCATATATTTATTAATTTTGATTACTGTATTTTAAAATTACATTGTTTCTAGTTTCTAGTTCTGTTGTGAAATTCTACATCTTGCCGTCCATCTTCTCAAATGTCGAATTACAGCTATTTTAAACTCTGTGTCCAATGACTCCAATACCTGAGTATCCAAGAGGGCAGGGAGACATCGGTATTTATGTTCTTATGTGTGTTTTTTGCCATATGATCCTATCTCCTGATATGCCTGGTAATGTTGATTAAATGCCAAGTGTCATAGGTAAAAAACTGTAGAAACAACTTGAGGATCTTGATGACGCTATTCTTCTTCCAGAGAAGACTTACTTTGGGTTCTGGTGGGCAGTGAATGATCACCATAGTCCCTGGTTGAAGTGATTCAAACCTGAGCTTCGGCTTTTATGAGGGATGATCTATTTCCGATTCAGTACCACTACCAAGGCAAAGCCCTGTGGTGAATGCAACTAAAAGCTGGGGTGTTTGTTAGGGCCCCTCTGCTATGATGGCTCTGAACTTGAGTTTTTGTTCCCCTGAGGCCATAGCACTGTCAGAAACGCTCCTCGGCTTCTCAGTTTCTCAGCCAAAACTTCGAGGTCAGCAAATTCTGAGGAGAGAAGAGATGCCAAGTGGTGGGCTCATTCCTCTGAGTCCCTCCCTCTAGGTCTCGGCTCCTTTTGTCCCCACTGCCTTGGCAGCTCTCTGAGGCCTTCTACAGATCCCTCTGTCATATTCTATCTAGATTCTTGTGATATTCTCGATGGAAGTGTTTGTCCGCAGCAGTCTGGTCCTCTGCCACCTTCTACTGCCATTGCTGTGTGATATTGCCTGCCCCCTGGACACTTGTGGGCCAACCAAGGTTACCATTTAGACTAGCGGCTGGCTCTTCCCTGGGAATGCTCGGTTCAGGGACTTCTCCAACACGGCTGCGGGAGTGGATGCCCCTCTGCTGTGAAAACACGCATGGGCACTTCTGAGGTCCAATCTGTCTTCTGTTCACTCTCCTCCCCATCTTTTCCTCCCTGTCATTCTGCACAAAATTGCTTCTTTTCTCTTGAAAGGCCCCTCACCCTCCCACTCTGCCAGACTGTCCCTTCCCCACCCCACCCCCAGGTCACATGCAAGAAACAGGCCTTGGAAGAACAGCTGGCCCAGAGCCTGCAGGACCAGGAGGCCCAGATGGACACTCTGCAGAGGGCCCTGCAGGAGAAGGAGGCTTTGTCTGAGGAGCGGACCCAGCTGCTGGCCAAACAGGAGGCCCTGGAGAGGCAGGTCCAGCTCACAGCTGAGGAGGCAACTGACCTCAGGTACCTGGGGCCCTACCAGCAGGTTGTGTCCACATGGCCTCACCCTGGAAGAGCCTGGAGTGGGGCAGGGGGCAGGCACTTACTCAGCGACTATAGGGTGGAGCAATTCTGTCTATGTGGGAGAGAGGCTATGAGTGAGGGGCAAACTCAGTGCCTGGATAGGAGGAGCATCTAGAAGTGAATGTAGTGAGAGCCCTGGGATGGTGCTCCTGAGCAAGGCGGCTACACTGGCCAGATTGCAAGTAACCAGAAACCCAGTTCAGACTAGCAGAAAGAAGGCATAGGATGTCTTGCTCATGGATCTAAGAAGTTCAGGTACACATGGCTTCAGGCAAGGCTGGATCCAGGTGCTCCCACAGTGCTATCAGAATCCTGTCTCTCCCTGCTCAGTTTTACTTAACTCAGGGGATTTTGTTCTCAGGCAGGCTCAGGGTGAGAGGTGGCAAATGGTCAATGGCCACTCCAGGCTCCCTCCTCCATTGGACGTACTGCCCTTCTCCCCACAAAGCCCAAGAGCTGCTACCATTGGCCATCGTGAGCCATTTGAAGGCCCTGAACCAGTCCTGGGATTTGCAGGGCCTAGATTGGCAGGCTGGAGTCACGGGCCCATCCCTGAAGCCAGGGACAGTGTCAGCCCCAGGGAACCATGAGGTTGAGGGCAGGGTGAGCTTCAAAGACCTTCAGGGGCCCCTTCCAGAAGACATGAAATAGGCACTTGGAGGCAAGAACACGGTGCCTGTTTGCTATTGCCTGGTGAGCTGAGCTGGTCCCAAGGTCTCTGTGGAAATCCAAAAGCTGGTGGCTTTCTGCCCCCAAACTTGTGGGCTCTCTTGAGAACATCTAAGTATTTTTTAGAAAGGTTTCCTCCTGGAATTCCAGAATCTGGGGGTCACGAGAACCCTTCAAGTCCCAGGTCCTTAAACATCCTCACAGACAAACCTTTTGCAAATGAAAGCTGACAGAGAAATTGGAACAGAAAACCTAACGAAGGCTACTCTGGGTCAGCAGGAGCAGAGGGTCCCTGCCTGTTACCCCCTCCCAAGCCCCACAGGTACTCAGAAGAGTGGGGGGTAGAGGCCCCTGGCACCTGCCAACATCTGCCGCCCAGATCGCCGGCAGAGGCCTCCGCAGCCCAGGATCCTCTCTCCAGGCGCAGACCTGACCTCTGGGCCCAGGGCCTCTGCACATGGCCGCCCAGTGGCCCCCAGACAGAGCCAGCTGCTCGTTAAACAGCACTTCACAGTGAGCAGTCTGAGCTTCTGCTGACAAGGCTGCTGGGGACTCGTCAAACCACACATGCCTGGCGCACACAGCGTGTGTGTATCTGGCTGGCTCAGTGGGGCTGCAGGGTCTGACCGCAGCAGTTTCGGGGAGCTCCGAGGTAATGTTGACAACGAGCAGGTACAAGAAGTCCTGCTGCATATTGCTTCTCCCGCAGCAGGCTGGATGACGGGGAGGGAGGGCCCAGGGCTCAGGGTCCTGCAGCCCCCACAGCCAGGCCCCGACGGGGCTGCAGCCCCGGGACACCCTCTCAGTTCGCAGGGTGCTGGCTCCCTCACCGGCCAGAGAGCTGGGTGGAGTCCCTGCCCGCCCCCTGCCCGCACCCTGGCTGGCCCCCCTGGGCCTCTGCTGCGGGAGGCTGAGCTGCTCGGGGCTCCCGGGGGCGGACAGACTGGACGCACCCTCAGATTCCCAGGCTTTGAGGTGAAAATTCTGGTGTCTGAGCGGCAGAGACCACTTCTCCCAGAGGGGACCAGGCTGATATCTGGGAGGAGGTGGGTTCAAGGTGTTGGGGAGAGCATTCCCCACAGAGGGGGTGCTCACACAGATGTGGGGAGTGGGGAACAGGTGGGGTGCTGACAAGGATAGAGCCTGGATATCAGAGAAGTGAGGTTTCTGGGCTCCTCAGGCCATCAGGGAGCCCTGGAAGTGTCAGTGTGCCCTCCCTACCCCCCCCAACTAAGGTGGCAGCGGTGTGCAGGGGGCCGGGGTGGAGGGCCGTCAGGGTCAGCAAGGTCCCCCATGGCCCACGCCCTCCCTGACCCATTGACTTGGGTGGGGTTGTGTGTTTGCTGTTTGTGTGTTCGTGTGTTTCTGTTTGAGTGTTTGTGGTGTTTGCATGTGTGTTGTTTGGCCGGTTCCTTTCTTCACCCTACGCCACCCAGCACAGGCCAGAGCCTAGTGACGGTGAGGACGCGCTGGTTGGCCGGCTGACGGCTGACGACTTCAAGCCCCTTTATCAGCCTCTCCAGAGAGGAATGCTGCCGTACCTTTCCAGGTACTTCCTGAGCCGGAGGCAGCTTAGCACAGCGGAATCAGGCTACGTGTGTCCTTTTGCTCAGAGAATAGAGAATAGAGTTTCCTTGTCCTCAGCAACAGCTCACTAGATGCACCACCATTTCTAACATGCTGCCGTTTATCAGCATGGAAGCCAAGTCCAGTCAATACCCTATGGAAAGCTGCAGTGAGCA
Organism: Phoca vitulina; assembly: GCF_004348235.1. Lineage (NCBI taxonomy): Eukaryota > Metazoa > Chordata > Mammalia > Carnivora > Phocidae > Phoca > Phoca vitulina. Next base: position 1,224,952 of record NW_022589704.1, on the reverse strand, counting down.
TCTTGTACACACGGTGCTGGTTCCTGGGTATTTCTGGAGAATGACATGTGGGAATGGGATTGCGGGCTCGAAGATAGGCACACTTTAAATTTTGAAATTTCCCAGCCTCCTCTCCACAAAGAAAATGGTCCCCACATCCTTGCCCACGTTGAATATTACCATTGTTTAAAGTTTTGTCAATCTGATACATAGTCAATAACACCTCATGGTTGTAATTTGAATCTCCTTGAGCCCTAGTAAGGTTGAGTAAGCTTTATATGTTCATTCTCCCTTTGTGTTTTCTTTGTGAATAACAGTCATTTTTTTTTTCATTTTTCTGTAGGATCAGCTGACTTTCTGTCATTGATAGACAGGAGCTCTTCCCATATGGTGGATATTAATTCTTTGTCTTTTTAGTGCAGATTTTTTTCTTCAAGTCTGTCCCTTGTCATTTAAGTTGGTTTATGCAATCTTTTCTGCCCAACCATCCCCCCGCCGTTAAGTGTATTTAGATCTGCTGGCCTCTTTATTTTTGTCTTCTGGCTTTTGTGTCTTAAGAAGATTTTAAAATACCGTTCTGTGTTTTTCTCGACTATTTCTTTTTTTAGAGAGAGAGCGCGAGCGTGCTCACGGGGGTGGGGAAAGAAGGGGAGAAGCAGAGGGAGAGAGAGAATCTTAAGCAGGCTTCACGCCCTGCATGGAGCCCAACACAGGACTCGATCTCACGACCCTGAGATCATGACCTGAGCTGAAATCAAGAGTCAGATGCTTAACCGACTGAGCCACCCAGGCGCCCCTCTACTGTTTTTATAGTTCTGAGTTGTTTATTTGCTGTTTGTTTTGTTTTGTTTCATTTAGCTCTTTAATCCATCTGAAAGATGAATTTGTGCAGGGCCCACTTTGGTTTTAGAGATTGAAAATGAATGAGATGTTCATTCTGTTTATCTTCTGGTTGATGAGCCTGGCCGTGGCAGGCACCGTCCCACTGTCTAGCGACTGCGCTCTGCACCACCCCTCAGCGGCAGGACCGCCCAGGTGACGGGCCCCACTGTCTGATGACTCTCTGCAGGGCCGAGAGGGACTCTCTGGAGAGCAGCCTCTTTGAGACCCACCAGCTGTTGAGGCAGCTACAAGCCCAGCGGGAACAGCTGGAGGGAGAGGCCCAGAGCGTGCGGCTCGCTCGGCAGGCCCTGCAAGGTGCTCCTCAGGCGGGCTCTCTCGGCTCCTCTCCCCCCTTCAGTGGATCTCGACCCCCAGATGTGCTGCCCCCACTCCCCAGTCCCCCAAAGGAGCACGAACACAGGCCGAGAGCTCACGGGGCTGAACGGCTCCTGCCACTATTGTCTGGGAGGGACGGGCACCTGTCCTGCCTGCTTCCAATGCTGGGCCCAGGCGCAAAACTGGGCTGCAGCCACAGGATCAGCATGCTGGCTCCCTGCCCCTCCCCTGCGCTCCCTGTTCAGCCCGCCCTGCCTTGGGCGCCTGGCCATAGCCGGTACAAGGTGACAACTTAGGACACACACACTGCAGTGGGGCACAGAGTGCTGTGTCCCCCCGGCTCTGACAGCCCCCTCAGAGCAGGGGGCTGTCCCTCTGTGGGCCCGGCACTCCACAGGGAGTTTGTAAGGGCCACAGGGGTTCCATGCTGGGGGGGCCTATGGCCAGTCCCTGATGCACCTGTCACTTCACAGTGGAAATGCAGCAGCTGAAAAGTACCTGGGAGGTCCAGGAGACAAGGCTACAGCGGGACGTGGGGCGGCTTCAGAGGCAAGTGGTGCAGCAGGAGCGGGAGACGCAGCTGGCCCTGGAGAGCCAGGCGCTGGCCCACCACGAGGACCTGGCTCGGCTCCAGAGGGAGAAGGTCTGCTTCCGTTGGGCCACCCAGTCGCCTGGTCACTTCCCCGGAGTCCACCACGTCCCAAAATGCAGCAGACACTTAGGGGTGGGGGCCTAAGGGGCCAGCCAGGAGACAGAGGTGCCCCAGCCATGCTGTGGCTAGGCCAGAGGAGGACTCTTCCTAGTTCAGGTGAGCCTGAGCCATCCAGGGCCTGGAACGTGTGTGCAGCAGAGGCCAGGCCTCGGGCAGGCTGACCTGGCTGCAGTCTGAGGGCCCGTAGCTGGAGGGAGCTTTCCCTGAAGGTCTTGCTTGACATATTATACATCTTACGAATGGGGAGGCTCAGGAGAGGTTTCTGAACCACTACATAAAAGTGGGAGGGCAGATGGTGAGACCCAGCTCTTGCTTTGGTGTCACTGTGTAAGACAAGTGGTATATGGCTGACTGGGGTAGACAACCTCTGGGGACCTGTCCTGCCCTGATGTCCCATGAACCAGGTCTCACTTAGGACCTGCTGGTCTCACATGTCCTGACCTATGCAGCCTACACAGCCTGTCCCTTTGCATTGGCCCAGGAGATGCTGAGTCTGTCTCTGACAGAGGAGAAGGAAGTGGCAGCTCGCTGTTTGGAACAGGAGAAGAAGCTGGTAGCAAAGAATGTAGCCAGGAGGGAGGCTCTGAAGGAGGAAATCCAGAGCTTGAAGCACGAGAGGGACAAGAGTCTCCTCCAAATGGAACATGAGATGCAACAGGTGATGGGGCACTATGAGGCAGCGGGGAACCCTCACATCCACTTCACCATGCCTTCTCTGACCCAGCAAGAGGGCTATGAGGGCAACCTTTCTAGGTCACTGGATTGCAGCTTTGGTCTTCCACAGAAGTTCTGGGGGACAGACATCCATCCAGCAACCCATCCATCCATCCATCCATCCATCCACCAATTCATCCATCCATCCATTCATCCATTCATTCATCAATCCATCCATCCACCCATCCACCCACCAATCCATCCATCCACCAATCCATCCATCCATCCATCCATCCATCCATCCATCCATCCATCCACCCATCCATCCATCCATCCATCCATCCACCCACCAATCCATCCATCCATCCACCCACCCACCAATCCATTCATCCATCCATTTATCCACCAATTCATCTATCCCCCATTCATCCATCCATCCATCCACCAATTCATCTATCCATTCATCCACCAATCCATCCATCCGTCCATCCACCAATCCATCCATCCATCCATCTATCCATCCATCCCTCCATCCACTCATCCATCAATCCATCCATCCCCCCACCAATTCATTGTGTCGAGTGGGGTCGATGGGGCCTTTTCACTCTGTCTGACATGTCCCAAGCAAGGCACTGAGCATCCATCCACTAATCCATCCACCCATCCACCCCTAATCCATCCACCCATCCATCCACCCATCCATCCACCAATCCATCCATCCATCCATTCATCCATCCATCCATCCACCCATCCACCCATCCATCCATTCATCCACCCATCCATCCATCAGTCCATCTACCCACCCACCCACCCATCCATCTACCAATCCATCCACCCATCTATCCATCCATGCACTTGACTGTCCCCCCATTCATCTGTCCATCATCCATCCATTCACTTGACTTGCCATCCTTCTATCTATACACCCAGCAGATGTCCCACATACATGGCCATCTATCCACATACCTGGTTTTCCATTCACACACCTAACCATACATCTATCCATCAATTTGCTTAAACATCCATCCAACTATCCGTACACCCAACTATCTATCCACACATTCATATGACCATCTGTCTAACCATTCTCTTGACCATCTGTCTATCCATTCACTTAAACATCCTTCCTTCTATCCACACACTTATCTGTCCATCCATAGCCACCATCCATCTCTGTGTCTGATTTTCCATCCACCTGATCAGCCAGCCAGAGTGTGGAGAGCTGACTGAGCATACGCACGGAAGTTGGGCCATGTCAGACAGAGTGAAAAGGCCCCATCGACCCCACTCGGGACAAAGGCTGCCTCTGGGGTGATGCTCCTCCCCAAGCAGGGGTGTGGAATCAGGAACACACCACATCCTGGCAAAGGCTTTGGCCTCTCCTTAAAGAGGCCCTTGATCCTCACAAGCACCACCCCCCCAAATCCCACCAGGCCCTGTCACTGAAAGAAGCAGAGGGAAGGCTGCTGAGGGAGGAGCTCTCCAGGTCCATGCAGGAGCTGGAACAGGTGCGGCAGAAGGCCCAGAGCCAGCATGAGCAAGCCGAGGTGAGCCCTGTGGGCCCAAGCAAGGCACTGAGCACCCAGCAGGGCCACCCCCAGATGCAGCTTCCTACCTGGTCCCAGGTACACAGCCCCCTCTGTCCTGGCCCCCCTTGGCCTGAATTTCCCCCAGGGAATGCCCAGGTCTGCTGGGAGGAAACACTGTCTTAATGGGAAGGAAAAACCCAATGAACCAAAGCTGGGGGTGGGTGGGGCTGTGAGAGCCAGTCCCTGCTCCCCAGCAGCAGACTCGTCCAGGAAGAGCCGACAGAGGAGGGCCTGGGGCCATAGGTGAGCCAGCAGCAGAGAAGGGCAGACCCAGACCTGGGCCCTGGCCAGCCCATAGACACCCAGCCCTGCCTGTCTGTGCACCTGAGCTGCACTTGGTAAAACGGAACTGCAGGAAATGTGTGTGAGGCCTCTTGGGGCTGGCCCATTAGACTCTCCCAAAGGAGAAACCCAACCTGGAAAGGCCAGCATTGTGCCCAAGGCAGATCCTCCCTGGGAAGGACATCCACAGAGAGTCCCAAGCCGAGCCAGGAGAGAGGCATCCCCGAGGGATGAGGGATGGGAGAGACCCCCATAGGTATAGGCCCACCACCACACTGAGGCTGCCTCGGACAACCAGCTGGGGTCACCTGGAACTCCGGACTCCATCAGGAGCCCATGTCCAGGGGACAGGACAGGCAGTAGCAACTAGGACTCGGAGTGGGGGCAATGACCCTGGAGGCCCTGTGCCTCCACCCCATGAGCGATGCGCCTACTGCTGTGTCCGGCGGGGGGGTGGGTGGGGCTCAGCCAGGGTGTCTCTTCACCTTCCACCCCGCCCCACTGCTGCCTGATGTGGTCACTGTGAGCAGAGCTGCCTCGAGGGGCTCCTGGCACCCAGGAAAGTCTTATCCAAGAGCCTCTCTCCCTGGAGCCCCCACCCTGCTCTGTCCCACCCTTAGGCTGGGTGGCCCTTCCAAGGGCCACCCATGGGAGGAATGGGGGTCCATGGGGTTGTGCCCTCCTTCCTCCCATCCCCACCAAGCTGCCCCCTCAGTCCCACCCATGGTCAGGGAACCAGGAACGCCCCCCAAGATCCTGGGAGCTGACACCCCAACTCAGAGAGGGGCTGGTTCAGGAACCTTCCCTCGTGCTGGCTCCGAGTCTGCGCCTGGACTGGGGATGGCCTGCCAGCCAGCGGGACACTTCAGGGAGCTCGTTAAGGGTTCTTCTGCCACCTTGGCATGGAAAGTGGAAATTAAAACCCACTGAGGAGGGAGAGAGAGGAGAGATGCCGGCCGAGGAAAGCCAGGTGTGGGATGCCATCAGAAACACCCCTGGCAGGTGGAGGGGCTCCAGGGCAGTGCCCTGTCGCTCACAACCCTCCCAGGGGCTTCCTGGCGGGGCCCCCACAGCCATGCAGGGCCCATCCTGGGGACAGCCAGACCCGGCCACCCAAGGTGATCCTGTCAGTGGGGAAGGACAGCAGGGGCGGGGGCAGAGGAGGCACAGTGAGGCTCCTTCCCCAAAAGCGGGAGACACTGTCCTGATGGAGCCCCAACCCACTAGCGCCCTCACTCCGCAGCGGCCAACGAATCCCGAGTCCCGGCGGGTGGGAGCGGAGAGGTCTCTTAGAGACCCAGCCCAGGGCCAGTAGTGAGGGCACCTGCGCCTCCTGGAACAGGAAGCCAGCTCCTGCTCAGGAAACCACCACCCTGGGGCCCAGACCACCGTGGGGCCAGGCGGGGCTGGGGGGGGGGGGGTTGGTGAGGAGGGGGATCCTGGCAAGGAAGCTGGGCTGGCCTCAGGCTCTGGGTAAGCAGGTGCTGTCCTTACCCGTGGACAAGGAAATCTTCGAGCACTGCTGCCTAGCCTGGGGCCCAGAGGACCCCCACCTCCTCCGAGTGCCCACCGGTGAGTGCCAGAGGGGAGCCTCTTGAGTGCTGCGGCCCCAGGAGGGCAGGTTCAGGCCAAGCTGAGTCCCGGATGAATGGGCCGCCTGAGCATGGCTGCGAAGTCTCTGTGGGGGTGGCCCTGCGGCCCCTTTCCAGGCACGTCTGCGGGTACTCACACGTTTAGGCTCGCAGTGATGTGGGTCTCCCCTAAGGTCCCCACCTATGTGAAAGTTCAGGAAACCACGGGCTCGGCTGAGGGGTCCCTGTGTTCACCTGGACTCAGGGACAGGGCTCCCCCTTCCCCACCACTGCCACGTCTTCTGAGCTGGGGTCTGCCTTTCTGGCCCTATGCTGACGGGCAGGGTCCCAGAGAGGGGGACTAGAGGCCCTTCATCTGGGAACAGACGCAGTGGACGCCCCAGCCACGGGGCCAGGGACCTGGGGGGCTTCTCCCATGCCTGGCCAGCCAGCGAGGGTGGAGGCCCAGTCCCGAGCTCCTGGGCATGACCACTGAGCACACTGCCCAGCCCAAGGAGTCCCGAAGTCTGTGACATTTGAGGGCAGGGCCCTCTCGCTGCCAAATCGCTGTTCTTGGCCCCTCAGTGGGATGGGCCCAATAGCAACATTTTAGGGATGAGAAAGGTCAGTGCTTGAGTCCCTGACTGGGCGCCTGCCGCCCACCCTGCCCTGGAGACCCCAGAGGCAAGGCGTGGGTGGCAGGGTCAGCCCGTCCCGGTGGGGAGACCCCTCTGGGGCTTTCTCACCATGTCCCCTGGGACCCTGGCATCGGGGGCATTGACAGCAGTCACCGTGAGGACCCTGACCTGGAGCCCCAGGCCGCACTCTGCCCCTGCCCACCTGGTGCGGCCCAAGCGAGGACAGCGTCTGGCTGCCCGCGTGGGCCTCAGCAGACCACCAGCTGCCCAAGCCTCGGGCCGCCCATGATGCCGTGGCCGGTTTGCTGCTCCCTCCAGGCCACCATCAGCGCCACGACCACAGAGCTGAAGGCCCTGCAGGCCCAGTTTGAGGACGCCATCTCGGCCCATCAGAGAGAGACCTCGGCTTTGGGCGAGAGTCTCCGGAAGATGGCGGCAGAGCGAAGCAACGCCAGGAGAGAAGTGAGGGGGTGTCAGGGGAGGGAGAGGGGGAGGGGTGTCAGGGGAAAGGGTGAGGAGAAGGGGTGCCAGGAGAGGGGGAGGGGTGTCGGGGAGGGGGACAGGGGAGGGAGAGGGGGAGGGGTGTCAGGGGAAAGGGTGAGGAGAAGGGGTGCCAGGAGAGGGGGGAGGGGTGCCAGGGGAGGGAGAGGGGGAGGGGTGTCGGGGAGGGGGACAGGGGAGGGAGAGGGGGAGGGGTGTCA